>NC_089873.1:87434242-87737272 GCF_040182565.1 Anser cygnoides | reverse complement strand
ATGCTGCTCACTCCTCTGGTCCTTGGAAGTGTTCATAACTGCCTCTGTTGGACAGCTAAGGAGCTGGGAAAGGACATAACTCAGAGCAATATCTGAATGGATAAATGAGCCTATCTGGTGTAACCTGCAGCATAGGTGGAGAAAGGGAGAGCTACCAGAGCCACAGAGCATGAGCCATCTGGCCAGCATTTTGTTGCAATAGGTAGAACATGTAGTACGTCTTTCAGGGTTGGTTATTCTGCACCCATCATGGGAGTTAAAAGAGCCATCCTTTGTTTCTCCTCAGAAGTGTGACTATTTTTTTCTTCTGGTATAAGGGCAGAGAAGAAACTTGTCAAGGAGAAGGAGGTATTTGCCTCTTCCAGAGCTCAGTCACTTTGCTCGATCTCCAGTTGTGGACACAGTGTTGGAAGTGCCACTTGTTCTTGCCTTAGCTTTCTGCAGCTTGTTTTAGGGCTTCTACTTATTTAAAGTTGCATTCAGTAAACGTGTCGTGGCTAATTTTGTAATACAAGCTATGTCCCAATAGTGAATGAATAAAGAAAAGTGTGGGTGGTGAGTATTTCAGTTCATACCTGTGCTGCAATTCCAGTATCTGGATCCCACTTTGCTACAGAGGAGAAAGGAAAATCGTTTTGGTCCCTGAGCCACAGAAACTTGGTTGCAGGAGGTGTTGCAGAGGTCATCGGGAGGTGCTGGTCATCATGTGAGTACCTGCAGCTGGTGGGATTAGGTCAGCGTGGGTGAATACAGCCACTGTGTCCGCCTGCCTGGTGCAGTTGGAGCTTTCCTGGTGCCCTCTCCAGAGCGAGCAGCCAGGCTGGGACTGCTCTGGTTAGGGTGGTGCTGGTCTTTCCTGGGAGAGAGGGGGGCTACTGGGACCTGGTGGGGAAGATGGGCTCCTCCTTGGGACTCCACTGCCACTGAACAATGCTGTCGGTGCCCTGGGCTTACCAGAGCTGCAGGAGCGCTTTGGAGATGCTCCTTCCCCGTGGCTGGGGCTTGGTGAGCTTCTGTCACCTGCCTTCCTCTTAGAGAGCTGCTTAGGTCAAGGGACCTCGCTCTGTGACTTATGTGGTGGGGGTCTGCAGCTGGGAGCCTTGTGCCAGGTGTCCTCATCACCCGGGGTCAGTCGTGCAGAGCCTGGCTCCCAGCCGAACTGCCGTGCTGGCAACTCCCCGGCGGGCGGCTCTGCAAACGCTGCCGGCCGCGCTTGCAGCGTGGCGGCTGTGCCGTAGCCATGCTCCTGCTCCGCAGCTGACCTCTACCAAGCGCCCCGGCAGCACGTGCCCTCTGCCTGATCCCTGTTGCTGCAATCCGTGCTCTGCTCCCAGCTGCAGGGGCCGCTCCTGGGGTTGGTTTCAGGTCCTCGCTCTCTCCTTCAGCCGGAGAAGCTTTTCTGCTGTTGATTGCAAACTGGGTCCAACCCCACCCTTGAGACCAGACTGGAGACCACGCTGTGAACCATGAAACCTCCTTGTCTCAGCTGTTGCAAGGCTGAGCACACCCAAATTCTGCCCTTGGTTCCTGTTCTTGGGGGCATGGCTGCCAGCAGACGCCCACAGCAGCGGGCACGAGTGCAGGGGAGGTGCACGTTTCAACCCACTGAGGTCTCCTCTGGCTCCTGCTCCATCGCTTTTCAGCTAAACCTTTCTCTCTGAGGTGACAAGGGGCTCCAAGCTGAGTAAAAAAAGCTGAATATAGCCTTGTTGGGTGGAGTTGTATGAAAATGTAACCACCCTCAGGAAGATGCAGGGAAATGAGTGCAGAGTACCCTGTCCAACAGGAGTC
Organism: Anser cygnoides; assembly: GCF_040182565.1. Taxonomy (NCBI): domain Eukaryota; kingdom Metazoa; phylum Chordata; class Aves; order Anseriformes; family Anatidae; genus Anser; species Anser cygnoides. Next base: position 87,735,481 of record NC_089873.1, on the reverse strand, counting down.
TTGTTAGGGCAATACTTATGTTTGTTTCTGTCACCTTTTCTCTGGTAGTCACCGTTGCTTTTGCGATGTCTCATGTTTGTTTCAATGTACTGCAACAGAGGGTATTTGTACGTTCCTGAGTTCTGCTTGATGCCTACAAGAAGTCAGCAATTTCTGTGTGTGTGTGTCATGGAGCATTCAAATCTTAGGTGTTTTTTGTGCTGTAGAGGATGTTTCAGTTCTGGAAAATGAGACAACTTTAAGACCTAAGAAATAACAGGAAGTGCTCAGCTCTGATGATACTTGCTGCAAACTTTCTTGGTTCTTCTTTCGTAGACAAATCTATCCATGATTCACATCAGATGAAGTGTTTTTCTCCACTCCTCCCATGCAGGATGAGATGAGGGTTGACGTGCTCAGCTGCACTCTACAAGGACACTGGCTTGTCCTCCCATTCAAGAGATGCAGCATATGCAGGAGGCAGCTTTGGTTGGTGATGGGCATCAAGACCTAGCACTGAAGAAATAGGAGGAAAAGTGCAATGCTGTGATCAGAGCAGGGCGGTCAGGCAGTTGTACTGTGCTGCTGCAGCTTTCACCTGTTGTGTGGTCTGAGTAGGCATCCGAAAAAGCAGTGGTTGGTCTTTGTGTCTTCCATCCTAGTCGTAGGCCACTTGACATCAGCAGCACTTGCTGCCTAAACTTGGGCTTTCTGGTGAAGCATACAAGACCTGCTTGTAACCTCAGCCAGGCATTAATCAGTCTAGAAGGCTCTTGCTTCTGGCACAGGCAGGGCTGGACTCAGTTAATTTAATTTCTAAAATAAAACTTTGAGCGTATGAAAGGTCAAGTAGGAGGCTGTGGCTGGTTCAAAGGTCTGTCTTGGCATGCTTGCCAAAATTATGCTCTGGGGGAAATGACGCCTACTTTGTCCTTATTCTGCGTCGGATCTTCAGGCTGATGGAGATCAGCGCCAGCTGGGACTGTCTTGCCCATCAGCTCCCTTCTCTGTTCTGATAGACAGGGCGTCATCGCCTCAGCTGTGCTGAAACCATGCAGTAGGCTCAAGAAATGCTGATTTTGTCTTTCAAACTGCAGTCCTGCATGGTGTGTGCCGTGGGTGATATGTTGGAGCAGAGCTCAAGTGCTGGCCACACAGCACATGGGCCGTCAGGGCTGTCACCTTCTGATCCCCAGAGGGACCGACGTTCACCCAGAGGGACTGAGGGACTGGTCCTGCATTACGAGTGATGATGTGCAGAGGTCTGACTTCAGGCTTGTGGGTAAGATCAATTTCTAGTAACTGGGAAATCTGTGAAATAACCCTGCTGGGTGATGCTGGCTCACTGTGGGAAGAAAGCTGAGTTCATTGAAGGCAAGCACAGTAAGAGGCCCTATGCCAACAAAGTGGCCTCCTCTCCCACTTTTTCCAAGGATGGGAAATTGCCTTGCTGTGCTGGGCCACAGTCACTGATCTGCCATAGCTGGGCTCTGAGCATCATCTGCCAAGAAGGGAGCCACCCTGACATGTCTGTCCTGAAAGCCAGGAAGGCATCAGCACCCCAAGTGCCTCCCTTTTGGTTGCTTTGGCTGCTGCCCCCCTTGATCTGCTGGAATTGGGAAGGCACAGAGGGGAGCTGTGTGGAGAGAGGAGCAGGCTCACCAGGACCTACCTCATATCAGGATCAGTATGGGCATGCTGCCCTGGGCTTCCCAGCAGGGATTTGGGCTTCTCTTTCTGTGCAGAGACCTCATCTGAGCTGTGGTGAGCCCCTGGGGCAGGGCCCATGTGTTGCTGCCTTGCTGGGCCTCCCACTTCCCCCTCCTTCTGTGATCAGGACCAGCAGCCTTTCTGTTACCCTCCATGAAGTTACCCCGAGCCTGCACTACTGAAGTGTTACTTTCTGTTCTAGCTTTCCTTTCCTACAAAACACCCACACTGGGTGGTTTATTTTTCCTCTTTAAACCGAAACCTTGCACTTGGCTTCTGTGCCTCTCTGCCTCATGCCAGCCAAGAGGAAGCGGAGGGGACTTGCAGGGCCCTCGAGTGGCTGCGGACCATGGTTCCCGCTCACCTTGCCTGTCCTGGGAAGCTCATCTCCAGGCTGCTTTGCTATTTTCAGCCTTTACCAGTGCTGCTGGAAACAGCCCTGGCTTAGAAAGGATCGAGGAGAGGAACGTCTCTGTGCAGAGAAAGCGGGCATTGCTGCGTTGAGATGTGCATGGCTTACACTGACTCTCCAGGGCTCGCAGTGAGGGCAGTGAGCCCCAACAGCACAGGGGCTGGGGTACAGCAGTCCTGCTCACCCTGTTTGGGCACACAACACCCAGCTGGTTGGGCAAAGTGTGTGTGGAGGGACGGAGAGGACACAAACCAGGGCAGAAAAACGCCTCGAGTCGACGTTTGGTGCCTGCCCGCTTGGCTGTCAGCAGCACCAGCCCCAACACCGCACCGGCGCTTCATGTCCCTTTGTTTTGGGTGGTATTGTTAGATGGTCTCTGTCTCGGTGCCTCTGAAATGCAGGTGCTGAGATAACAGGAAGAGATAACCCCACAACAGAGGAGCTCTGAGCGCAGCAGCGCTCATTGGCTGCGTTTCCCATGCGCTTTCTCTGCCTACATAATAACAGAAGGAAGGCATTTGGGGTTGCTGCCTGCCCTCCCACACAAATACCTACTTTCATTTCCAATCCTACTCGGTGACTCGGGCAGGTGAGCGAGCATGGGGTGACCGTGGGGTAAAATGAACAGCTTGGAAACCAAAACCAAACGGCCTGTGGGCATCCCGAAACTGCGTTTCCATGCTTACGGCTCCCCAGCTGAGCCCTGGTGAGGCAGAGCGGGCAGTAAGTCTGCTGTGTTAGGACAACTGAGCCCTTGACGAGCCTCCTGCTGACGTGTCATGCCTGTTGGGACAGCCTGGGACCTCTCTGATGGGCAGCCTGAGTCAGACAACCCCTTCTTCCTCTGTTAAATGCAAGGTGAGCTTTCCCATCGAGAAAGGGAATGAAATAAAGGGGTGCTGCTTTGCTAACGAGTCACTTCAACGTAAGGGATCTCCAGGTTTTCCTCTGCAAAGCGTGCACCTCACTTGCTTCCACGATGGGCTCTGCCCATCCCTTGGTGGCTCTCCTGGCAGATGCCAACCTGGGAGAGCAGGGTCACGTTGTCGGCTTGAGAAGCTGCTGCGATGCTGCTGCTTGTGCTCCCGTGTGGGACGCGGACCTGATTTCTCTTCTTATCTGAGAAGGGAGCACCTGTGAGGTCTTGCTTTCTCACTGCCATCACCGTAGCTCTGCTCTATTCGGTTTCCACTTTCCTGGAGCTTTCAGAGTTGCCGAGCGAGCCACCTGAGGGAGCTGTGTCTCCGAGAATGGCTGCCTGACTTGGGGCTCTACCAGCGGCTGGCGGCTGGCAGGCGTGCACTGCAAGGGCTGCGGCAGGGCTCGCATGGTGCGGGCACTGCGCTAGCTGAATCTCCAGTTTTACTTGGCTTCACTGTGATTTCAGTAGCCAGGGCCAGTGCGAGCAAGCGACAGAATGAGGATGTGGTTCCTAGTGCAGGGGAAATGCCTGTAACCCAAACCCAAGACTCGACCAGCAAAACCTCCAACACCCTTTTGCTGAGCTTATAATTTCTGTAGACTGTTTTTGTTTCAGCTGTATAAAAAAAGAAGATATTAGCCAAAAGCTAGCCTCTGCAAAAGAGGAACTGAGCAGCACCAAGTCTTAAAAAAAAGCACTGGCAGGAAGGAAATGTGTCTGCACAGAAAATGATTTGTAGGGAGACTTCAGGCCTTGTAGTGGGAAATTAAATTCTGCATGTTGGAGGAGTTTCTGGGAATCCAAGGACCTCAAAAGAGAGTTCTGTTTAACAAGCAAAAATGAATGGAAATAAATGGACTCCCACTCTTTTTCTATATCAGGCCTCTCATCTTAACTAGAAATTTGGGCGGCACATAGGCTGCCTAATCTCGCGCTGCTGGGAACAGCAAATACGTCCCTGGTGATTGCTGCCAAAGTACACGCGCTTATCAGGTGCGTTCTTGCCTATCCCACCCCTCTTCCTTGTTGTCCATGTGCCACAGGAATAGCTGAGACACGTTTGAAAGAAAAGGGAGAGGCTGGGTATACGCTTCTCTAAATAGCAAATGTCACCTGTGGTGGATGCCGCTGTGGCTAGGGTCAGGCCAGCTGCCTGATCGCTCCCAAAAGCTGCTGTTGGGGACTTGAGGGATTGTCCTCTTCCCATCTACCAGCCCTAAAAGTGCCCCGCTCCCTCGTGCCAGCTCTGCCCCAGCCCCAGCCCTGAAATGGGCTGCTCAGCTCCCAGCCTTGCTGGGAATTAACCACTTAGTCCTGGTGGGGCGGGTGTTTCTGCTGGGTTAGGGCACTGGACTGGCCTGTGGCGGGGGAGAAGCAGGGGAGATCTCTGATGCTGACAAGACCGCGTCAGGAAAAGTGGTTCAGCTGTAGGAAAACCACCAAACTGCAGCTCCAAAGAGTCACGAGTGTAAGGGGAGGATGACAAGGGAAGGAGAGGCATTTCACAGTGGCAGTGGAGGAAGACGTGCCTGTGAGTCCTCTTTATCTCAAAGCATATGTGCTAGAGAAGAACAGCAACTGTGACAGAACACCTGAGGCAAATTCAGGCCCGATCTCTTATCTAGAGATGAAAAACTGCTCTGCTACCATCGGGCGCCAAAGCAGCTGTCTCAACTGATTCAACGTGCGTATGCACGTGGTAAGTGATGAGAACCCTCTCTGGAGGCTTTGGAGGACATGTGCTTCCAAAGCCCTAATTAGAAGTTGTACAGAAACGCAGTTTACAGGCCTAGGTTGGTCAGGTGAGAACCAAAAGCTCTGCTTCTCCAAGGAATAGAAAGAAGGTGCTGTGTCCATTTGAAAAACAAACAAAACAAAAAACAAAACTGCTGTAGCTGCATGGGATGAAATAAATGATAATTATTTCATTTTATGATGTTCCTGGTCTTTAGATACATTTATGGTCTCAAGTTGCACCAGGGGAGGTTAAGACTGGACATCAGGAAGAGTTTCTTCACAGAGAGGGTGGTCAGTTGTTCAACAGACTGCCCAGGGAAGCGGTGGAGTCCCCATTCCTGGAGGTACTTAAGAGACATGTGGACGTGGCACTAAAGGATGTGGTTTATTGACGGGACTTGGTAGGTCAGGGTGATGGTTGGACCTGGTGATCTTGAAGATCTTTTCCAACCTAGATGATTTATATGATTTCCTGTGGAAGCTTTTGTGCATAGAGTGTGGGATTTTGGCTGGCCACAGCCACTGGTGTCCAAGGCCTCAACCTTGGGTGGTGAGCAACATGGCAGGAAGAAGGGACACAAGACCTGGACCCATGCTTAAGGGGCAGCTAGCCCATTTCTGCTCAGGGAACTGATCACTGCTTGGTCCCACCAGGAGGAGATGGGGAATGCGTGGGCCATACAATGACGACAACAGTTTAGGGATGCCTTATTTAAGCACGGTACCTATTAGGCAGGTTCTGGCACACACCTCTAGGTAGAGAAGGCAGTTTACAGCACGGATCTACCACGCAGCTCCTGTACAAAGCCTTGTCCTTGGGCTAAATGCTTTGTTCAGCTATCTCCAGAGACAAGAGGTGGAGGCAGTGGGTGCCTGCAGCATCCTGCTCCTTGCTGATGGGAGCATGAGTTGCACAACATCTTGGTGGTGCTGTCATCTAGTGGGACTACAGGAGCACAGTCTGGCCAGGGTTCTGTGTCCTTTTCTATGTGTTTTTTTTTTCTTCACTTCTTTTTCTTCACATCCTGACTGGCAAGCCTGGGAGTGTTGAGGGGCTTTTCCCTAGAAGCAGCAGCAGAAAAGCTGCTAATGGTCCAGGTTTCCTAAACATTTTTTTATTAGGCTTGTGTGTCACAGGCTAGGCTCAAAGGGAGTTCATCCAAACTCACGAACTGGGTTGGCCCCTGACGTTCCTCCTCCCCATTAGGTGCATTTTGTGCCAGCAAAAGGGATCAGCTCAAGGCACAGATCAAATAGAGGTTTGTCTTTTGTCTGACTTAGTTCTTGTGTAGTGGTCAAGGAAATCTGAGCAGTCAAAGCTAGAGGCTTCCCTCAGACACTTGAATTTTGTGATTCATATTCAAAACACAATGTCAGTCACTACTTTGTGTTCACCATCCCTGCTACAAGTAGGTTCAAGTAGTTTGGCTCCTCTTGTAGCTGCTCAGACTTGTTCTGCCACTCACAGAAGAGGAGGCACACGTCCCTGCTGGAGGCCCCGGGGTTTTCCCAGAGGGTACACTGAGGTGACTTGTCTTCAGGAAGGAAAAAGCCTTGTGAAAGGAGTGGTATTTGGGAGGCATTCAAGGCCGAGTGGCAGCGGAAGGGCAGAGGTGGGAGTAGGGTCTCACAGCTCATCTTTCATTTTTTCCCAGCCTCTCCTGGCCTCGTCCTGTAAGCGCCTTGTTCCCCACACAGCGAGGGAATGCTGGAAAATCTGACGCTGCTCATTCTGGGGTAGGAGCTGGGATGCAAACACAGCTTGGGCAGGCAACCGAAAGCAGCCTCCCAAACAGGAAACATTGGTGGGCTTCTCTTTTTAAAGATACAGGGGTTTCTTAGCTGTGTTTTAAGTACTCGGTCTAGGTTGAAATCCTTCATCTTGCTATCTGCAACACCTGTGCATGTGTCGGGGAGGGTGATCTTGGCTGGTTGAGGTACCCCTAAGGAAACAGGGTTATGAAGGTGTGCCTCTGGTGGCCCCCGTTTGTGCTGTCCTTCTCTATCCTTCCCCAGCAGCTCCTTATTTATTTATCTTTAAGCAAGCAGATCAACCTGCAGGTTACACCTGCTTAAGTAACATAAGTGATTGGCTTCTGGAGGACTCCTCGCTTAATTTTTCTTACTCTCTTCTGCTGCGTGAGGCGCTCCTGGCCCAGCTGACTCCTCCAGCTACGAGTGGCAGCCCCGGCAGCCGCAGGAGCTCAGCGGGTGGTGGGTGGATGGAGCTGGTGGGATGATGGGGGCTGCAGGGGGGCAGGTGAAGGAGGAGAGGAGGTTTCCCTTCTGTCCATTTGCTGAGCATGGACACGAACAAGGGGATGGAAAGGAGGAGGCTGCCTTCTGCATGGAGCTCGCTGGCACTGGAGCAAAACCCCAAGGGAAACAGAAGCTTGGGTTGGGTGGAAGCTCCCAAAACACCACGGTGCCGTACCAAACCAGCCAGCATCGGGCCAGAAGCTTCTGGTGGGGGCCCCGAGGGCAGCACCCACCCCTCCTGCCATGCCCGGGCCCCGAGCCGGCTACGGCTGGGCAGGCAGCATCCGAGGAGAAACCCCAGAAAGGCCAGAAGAGGGCACCTGGAAACAACTGTTTTCTGCACAGCTGTGCCTGCTGTTGGGCTCTTCCCTCTCCTTTTTTTTTTGTGCTTTTTTCCTCCCCTTTTTTCCTCGCCCCCCCCCCCCCCCCCCCCCCCCCCTTCTCCTCCTCCTCCCCCATTTTACTTTCCCCTTGCTTTTCTTTGCACAGGCCCCGAGAGCCATTTTCATCTTCCTGGGTGCTTGCTGCTTTGTGGCGTGGAAGGTGAGCACAGGACATCTCCCACCAGCCGCCCTCCACCATCCCCACCCGCCTGCCCCACGTCCTCTCCCCACTGTGCCCCCCCAGTGCACGCTGCACCCCTCTTGCATGCGTGCCCACGCTTGCATGGAGCAATGCTCTTGGCTACAAAGCGTGCATGGGCGTGCGAGTGCATCGTAACCACACAATGACAGCAGCAATCCTGGCACCAAACCCAGGCCTGTTATTTATGTATTTATTTATCTTTTCCTGAAAAGCTCCCTGAAACATGCAGACTTCAGTGAAACAGCACCTGCGTTCAAACCACACTGGGGTTGGGAGGAAGGAAAAAATAAACCACCTCGGTGAGCAAGAATGTTAAGCGAAAAGCAGTGCTGAGCTTGGCTGTCTTTTTGAGGTGTTGCTACACACTGGCTCCGAAACCCTGGCTTTCAGAAAGCTGAAAACGTCGAGCCAGAGATCCTACACATTGGACTGCAAATCGAAGCTGTCAGGCTTGGGAAATTTGCAGAGGTCAGCTGCAACACCCAGCTGGGTGCGACACCGATCTAATCCAGATCACAGAGCTCCCAGGGTTTGTTTGGAGTGAATTTCGACGCATGTGGTCACCACGCAGCATCCCCACCACACTTCTTTCCAGGGGTGCCAGCATCTACAGTCTTTCCCTGTCTCATGTTTGCAGACGCGCGCTCTTTTCACCCTCACCCCCTGAACGCGCACTGCTTCCTCCTCGCTTCCCATGGGGGCGTGCAGACTCAAGCATAAAATCTGTACCAACAAATGCTTTTTACGTGCTGTGCTGTGCGTCTGGGGTGTATACACTCATGTCCTAATTGCATCACTTCCCTGCAACTCCCTTCCTCAGGTGAGCACCCCTCTCTCTTAGTGCGTGCACACAATAAACATTTCATGCCGCACATTTCATGCCATGCCCGGATAACCCACACACAACCCACAGTTACATGCACGTCTCCTCTTTTAGGTACAGAGGCATCCACTGCTCTAGGTGTTTACAGGCACCTTTCCCACGCGGTCTGTACAACATCAAGTATAAATATACGTGCTTTCTTCCTTGCACAGACACGTGATCACACACTTTCCTTTCTCCAGAATAGACAAGCTCTGTTGATAAGCTGTCTCTGGTCTTTCTGCTCCCCATTTTTTCTGACATTGTTTTCCCAAATTTCTTCTATCTCTCGCTTGTTCAGGCTGCGAGCTGAGCTGCAAGGTGCCACAGACAAACCACTTGAAACTGTGTTTGTCCAAGGCGTTTTTCTGGGGCAGTGGGTGTCTTGTTCAAATGGGCTTCACGTGTGCTCTTTCCCCTCCACCCCACTTTAAGGGTACCAAATGCAAACCGCAGCGTTTTGATGACACATTCCCCCCCATGGGATGCTCTGTGCTGTAGGGGTGAGGACAGGGGATCCTCCTCGGGGAGGTGCAGCACCTCTTCCATCGCTGTTGCAAAAGCCAAAAAAAATTCAACATCCGCTCTTGCAAACAGCTTCCTCTTGCCAGGACATGCGGGGCCAAACATCCAGCCTGCCTGGGCTCGCTACCTGCCTTGGCCCTGGGCTCGACGGGCAGGAGCAGCAGGAAGCCGGGTGAGCAATGCAGGCGCTTGGGTCAATTGGGAGGAATCTGGGGGCGTCAGCAAAGACCTGCAGCTTTTGGGAGGGCACAGCTTATGGCAGGGGGTTCCTGTCGCTGGAGGAGGAGCCGGCTGTGGTGTGGTGCCGGGGACAAGGGGAGGTGGTGAGTGTCTCTGCCACCCTTCCTGCCCCCCACTGAGCATCTTGCACCTTGCTGCTGCACAGGTAGACCAGGGTCAGGAAGGATGCGGCCTTGCTGGGGCTTTTGCAAGAGGTGGAGTACCTGAGGGGAGTACCTGAGGTGCCAGGCTCTGCACCCGGGCAAGGTCCGTGCCCTGGGGAAAGGGCGTTAGCCCCAGCCAGCCTTCAGCTGCTTACCCAGCTGTGCTTCGCTTTTAAATATGGGCTTCCCAGTGCTCAGTGTGAATTTGCTCAGGCTGGGGCTTTGGAGAGGTGTAGGGAGTGATGTTGAGAGGTATGTGCTGGCTCTGTGGAGTTATCCTAGTGCAAACATGGCTTCTGGCTTTGTGAACCTCCACCTGTCCTGGTGCATGGGTGATGTGTGGCAAAAAGAGCTGTGCGAAGTGCCTCTCTCTGCTCTGACCCCCAGCTGCATCCACATGTGGCTGGGGGTTCTGCTGAAGCAGGGTAAATGGGTGCTGATTCAGCTGAAAGGGTTCCTGTCTCCAAAACATCTATGTAATGAGGTGTGGGGTGAGGCCCCTTGTTTGCAGGCACCTCTCTGACCCCCCTGGGGAAAGCAAGACCCATTCCCGTGGTGCCCCTGGGGGCTGGCATCTTGTGCTAGGTAGCATTTTTGCCTTGTGGGTGATGCTGGTGACAGATATTTGGATGAAATACATTCAGAAACATTGCAGTGGGAAGCTGGGCTCCACTGGCTTTTCTCTGCAGTGCCGTGCTTGATACTGAACCCATTTTCCGCCCCTACTGGTCCCAGTCTCCTGGTTCTCTCACTGTGGTTAAAGCCCTAAACCAGTCATGCCCTTCCTCTCTGCCGTCCCATTTGCCTCTTGCATGGGGTTCCCAGACAAGCCAAAGGCAGGAGCCACATGTACCTCGTGTGCAGTACAGCAACGGCCCCAGCTCCCCGGTGGCTTGCTGAGCTAGAGACCTCTGGGCATACACAAAGAGCAGTGTTAGTGGGAAAAAGGTGCAGGTCTGTAGGAGACGCGTGAGCACGGATGGAGCCAGCTGTCCTGTGTGGGAAGGAGGGCGGCTGGCCCGGAGGGTGCGGGGGAGAAAGAAAAGCCAGAGCTGAAGCAAGCTGCTCATCTCCATGGCCAGGAAGATGAGCGGCTGGGGCTGGATGTGGGAGAATGGCACAGGGCCATGTGTTGAGGAGCGAGCTCTAAGGAAACTGAGAGAGCCGTGGATGTCGGCTCCTGTGAAAAGGTTGTTGGATACCTCACGGCCTGCAGAGGCTGACAGTGTGGTGTGTTTCTGTTTGTAATCATTAGCAGGGTCTTTACACAAGCCTGCTGTCACCTGGGGCTTTGTCTTTGCAGGGAAAGGCACAGGATTCCTGCATGTGGTCTGATGTGCAGCTCCTTGCTTTGCTTCTGGGCTGGCTCTGTGCCGTGGATAAACATCCAGGCTACCTGAGGAGAGAAAATCTCTTCCGTATGACCCTTGCCTCCTGAGCAGGCAATTCAGGTTGCAAAGGGCATTTCAAATGTTATAGATGTGCTGGGGTCTGGGTTGGATGTGGCTGTGGGGGCTGTGACATGCGTGTGTTGAGCAGGGGGGCTTGTTGGTGCCTATGGGGAGGCCACGGCTCTCTATTACCTTCATTGAGAAATCCAGCTAGGCTCTGCATTCAGGGGTAAGCTGAATTTATATGCTGACAGCCCTCCCTCAAAGCCACAGCACTGGTATGAGACTCAAAGCAAAGAGTGAGGCAGCATCCTCTTTGTGTACAGTGAGCCGAAATGGTCTGATTTTTTTCCTCAGAAGCTTCTGGGTGACCAGCCATGTTAACACAGCTGCAGCTGTGTCTCTGCAGGGGTGTTGTTTTCCAAGCTGAAACCCAGAACAATTTCCTCAAAGATGAGCTGAGGAAAAAAGTGACTTTGCTGGGAGGAGCATTGTTGTTACTTGAGTGATGGGTTGGCTCTGAACAATTCCCTTCAAACTGGAGAATCACCTAATTTAGGTGGGAAGGGACCCCTTGGAGGCCACCTAGTCCAAGCCCCGGGGAGCCCCCAGATGAAGAAGGAAGATTGCAAGGCATCATTGTGTTGCTGAGGAGACAAAGTCTAGAAATAACTCTTGGCCCACAGGGACTCAGCGGGACTTTTGTGGTAATGTGAGTGGGGTCAAAGTTTCAGCCCAGCTGTGGATCCCTTCCACGCTGTCCTCCAGAGGGGTGGCAGTGCTGGTTGGAGCATGACCCCTCGCTTCACCATGGATAATGCTGCTGCCTTCCTTGCTCCCTGCTGCTTCTGGCTGGGGTAACCCCTGCTGTACCCCTGGCAGGAGGCATATCTCACCATGCATAAGGCCAATGTGTTTGGTCTTCCTGCTCTGGGTCTCTGAGTATGTGCTTCCAGGGGCCTAAACGCTCCCCAGACCTCCCAGGTTTGCATGAGTTTGCAACTGTGCTTCCTGCTACTGGTTGGTCTGGGCGTACAAGGAGAACAAATGTTGGACGCTGTTTCGCACTTCGGTCAGGTCGTGCTGCAGCCAGGAGGAGCGATGGTCCGTAATGGAGAACATATGGGCTCACACAAAAACACCCTCGCTTCCCTGCCTGTAAGATGGAAATAATAACTCGGTGCCTTAACGAAGACTTGCAGGGCTTGCTTAAATAATTAAGACCTCATCTGGAGGAGATGGCGGAAGGGCGTTGTGATTTTGACGGCAGGAGCATGGCCAGTATGCCTCCTGCCCTCACACCCCATGGGAAGGTGATGCTGCCTTGCCGTGGGGACATGGTGGCCAACTACATGATGGCCACCCCACAGCCCTTGTGGTGGCTGTACCTGGTGTGAGATCAGCCCCATGTGGGGTGTTGGGTGGTTTCACTGGCCCTGTGGCTCCTGTAGCTGTCTGGGTCCGTTCCTCGCTGTTGCTGTCCTGTGTGGCTGTCCTTGCACATGTGTGCTCTACATCAAATATTGGCTGACTCAGAGCAAGACAGCAACATCAGGGGACTATTTATTTTTTTCCTCCTCCACCTTTTTAGCTTTTTAAACCGAGACTTTTTATTCTGCCTTCAGGGAAGGCATTACTTATCTTTATCTTAGAGCTGTGTTTAAAAAAAAAAAATCATTTTCCCTTTCCATGCTGATGTTTCTGGGGCAGAGGAAAAGAACAGCCTTTAGCAAAGAGAGTTGGGTAAGGCTCCCAACTCCTCCTCTCTGTCCTCCTTCTCCAGGGCACCTCGTCCTCACTTTTCCATCCCTTGCTCTTGGCGTTGGTTCCTGGAGGAAGGGAGGCCAGCTCTGCTCTGTCTCCTGATTGATGGCTCTGCTCCTCCCCACATTGTTTCATATTTTCTTGGCCTCTCTTCTCCTGCTGAGCCTGACACAGCGATGAGATGAGGTCAGTGCTCAAGATGTTTCAAGAGCCAAGGCCTGGGCTCTGTAACACGTGAGGTCCTCTCTGGTCCCTTGGGGTTGTGTGGGGTCCTTTTGGTGCCCAAAGCTGCCTGAGAAGCCAGGTGGCTGGGCTGCATAAACCTGTGGTGTTTGTTTGGTCAGGGTGAGACTGTCTCCCAGCATTTTGGCATGTCCTGAAAGCCTGTAAGAGTGAGCTGCTTCTGGAAGCACCAAACAAAGTGTTTATGAGAAGAAATTGCCCCCGAGACCCTGGCTGCCACCATATGGGCACGGAAACCAAATGGCTGGGAGACCTCATGGGACCACAGTGCCAAAAAGGGTCCCTTGCAGCCCTCCCTGGTGCTGGGACCATGCTGGCACTTCTGCCAGGCCAGGGTCTCATCCTGGCAACCCTGTGCAATAACTGGTTGAAGTCTGTCAAAGCTGAGAGGCACTGAGCAAAGCAACTCGCCAGTAAATGAAGTGGCTTTTTTCCAGGGAAATTTTTGCTCAGCAGAAACTATGTGGTTGCATCTGATATGGAGTTTGTAAGTGGCCATTAGCTTGTTGTGGATGAGAACAACATAATTGAATTTAAGGGAAAGGTTTAAGAGGAAATAAACTTTTCCTTTTGCATAGAGTTTCCTGCACCACCACCACCCCGTCTCTTTTATTTTTTTTCCTCCAGCTGATAGCTGCAAATGTCAATAGGTTGCAGTTAATACGCAGAGACAAAAATAAGAACAAAGGGAGGAGAAATGAAGAGGAAAACTAGGGATGTCCATCTTCACTAGAGCCGGGCGTATGTAGCAATAAACGTTCACAAAATGTGCTTCTGAATAAAACATGCAGACTGTCTTCCTTAGCGATTGTGACCCATTTCATTCCCAAACACTGTTGAAAAAAATTTTCTGCCTACAACGATGTTCACGAAAGCAAGCCATCTTTTAGAGTAATGTGAATAAACGTAATTGAGCGCCTGCACTGGCGTTATTCTCAAAGCCATTTTGAAGAGCTCTATTGGTTGCGTGATAGGCTCGTGGAACAATTCGGCATGATTGCAAATAACTTGCAGCTAGAAGAGGATGTGTCTCCTGCGTGTGAAGCATGGCCTCTGGCTGGAAGCAGTGCAGTATGACTTACATGACCAGTGGCATAAAGAAAAGGGGGGGCTGAGGGGTGGGATGTTTTCTGCGATGGGGTCCCAATGAAGCCGCATGTTAAAATGCCTTCTTGCAAGGTACTTGTCAGACTCACCTGAGGGGCAGCCCTGTTTGCAAGGAGACAAGCTGCTCGCTGATAATTCAGGGCTGGATAATGGGGCTGCGTCTGTCCGAGGATTTATCTGCAGCGAGCAATTTGATCAGCTTTAATCATATGTGACAGCAACGCGAAGTGCAAAGATTTGGTCAATCAGGTTGAATTAATCCCCCCTGTGCCTCCATCAGTGTCACCGAACCAGGGATCAGGGCATGCCCGTGTTGCTTCCTCGCTCAGCCCACGGCCGTGGGACATCAATCCCCAGCTCCCGTGCATCCCTGTACTCCTCTTCCTCAGCCCTCCTGGCCTGGGCTCTCTGGGGTGGGGATGGAAATGAGCTGTCGCTTTGCACAGCGTCCATTCACCTCTGGCTGTTGCAAAGTCCTCTCCAGTGGGTTTTTCACTTTTTTTTTTTTTTCCTGGTGTAGCAGTGAGTTGCATTTCATGCGCCCCGAACGCCGGGGCTTTCCCGGCGTCTCCCGGATGGCTATTGCACATTAAGCCGTAATTGCACTGTCAGGGAGTTTTCCTTTCTGATGCTCTGCCAAAACGTTCCCTTTGAAAAAAAATTATATCTATAGAGGTTAGCTTGGGCAGGAAATAATCCAGACAAATGCATGCTACCCGATCTTCAGGCCAATTAATCTGAAACAGATACTCGGGGAGAGGGTGATAGAGGAAATGCTGAATGGGGTCTGCGGGGAGCGGGCGGCAATTTGGACGCCCTGTAAACCTGCAGTGCAGATCCTGGCAGTGGTGCTTGGTGCTTGTGGGCTGTGGGGAGGGCAGGAGAGGGCTCTGCTTGCTCTGGAAGAGGGAGGTGACGTCTGTGTGCAGCACAAGGGGTGCAGCACCACCACTGCTCTGTGCTCCTCGGGCATCCCCGGCTGGCTGTGGGTTGTGCCTGGAGGCAGTGGCTCACAAAGCTGCTGGACTGGGGTGATGTTCTGGTGGAAATAACCCATGGGTGACGTGCAGGAGAGCTGTCCCTGTTGCTTGGCTTCCCCCTGGCCAGGAAAGAGTTTTCCATGCAGTTCAGGATGCGCCAAAGGGCGACCCTGTGCAGAGGCCAGGTCTTGGTAAACGCAGAGAGCATCCATGGAAAATTAAGAACAAATGGCAAAACAAAGAGGGGAAAAATGCCTTATTTCACTTTCTTGATTCCATTTGTGAGGATTTGAGATTTTGGCTTGGAGAGGAATGAAACATTGTTCCGAATGCTTCATTTTGAAAATGCTGAAGTGAAGCCTGTTGGCTGCCTGAAGTCACTCATTGCATTTTTATTTATTTTTTTCACATGAAGTGTTGTGCAGGCTGTGCCATTCCCCTGAAGGCTTTGGTGCCATCAGATCTGGATCGATGATGGGAAAGGCGCTACCAGTCGTGGCATCAGGCAGTCCCCAGTAGGAATAGGGGGGACATTGTGGAGGCATGGCTTTCTGCAAGCAGCGCAATGAAATCTCTGATAAGATTAGTAGTAATCTGATGAACATTAACCAAGGGAGTGGAGGGGGATGGGATGCAACTAGGAAAAGTTTGATAGAGAGGTCTAATAGCAGGAAGAAGATTTACTGTGAAATAATGAATGCTTTTGCACTACAAATTGATTTGGAAGAAAGGAAAAAAAAAAGGAGTCAATCATTCTCTCAGGCATTCTCTCTCATTGCTGTTTAATTTGTAGTTGTAATGGAAATAATATCTATAAACTCTCACTCAGGAGCTCTTCTTCCCTTCCTGACCCTACCCAGGAAAAAAAAACAAAACACAAAAACGTCAAAGCAACAGAAAACCTTGAACAAAATCCTTAAGCAAGTTATCTTCAGGAAGGGGTAGCATGAAATATATTTTATATAGATTTTAGTCGTGTTAGCTGTGCTATTTAAAAATGAATTGGATGCAGCAGGGAGATCAGCAAGAGCTGTTGTTAATAGCCTCTCTCTTTTCAAGATACTTCTTAAAAAACCCAAGCATGCTCCCTTTGTGGGATGTACAGCTGGAGTGATAGGAGCTGCTATCCAAATCTGAGCAGTGCAAAAGGTGGGTCGGGTGTCCGAGCTGCGGGAGGGGAGCTGTCAGCAGAGCTGGCAGTAGCTGAGCACTAGAGGAAAGAAGCCTGAAACAGTGTGGGGGAAATCTGCCCTTTGCATCCCTCCTGCCTTTAGGGGAGCAGGCCTTGCCTCCACCTGCACCCCTGAGCCTTTGTGCTGTGCCCTCCAGCCCGCTCTGAGTCTTCCTCCTTCAGGCCGTGCTCACTCTTCCAGTCCAGGTCTCTGCAGAAAGGAGGATCCTCCTGGAAAATGAGAAGATATGAGGTCTGGTCAGTGATTGTGAGGAAAGCAGGGACATTCCTAGCAGGCTTTTGGTCAAAAGCTGAGAGAATGAAAGGTGGAAATCAGGTGGGGAAGTAACTTCTGCTAGCAACACTGGCTTTCTTTTGACGGAATTTTGATTGCTTTAAAGTCACATACTGTGCGTGCTGGGTACTTTTTTCCATGGCTAAGCTTGCAACGTGAGCAGCTGAGCAAGGCTTCGCAGCCTGCATGAGCAGCTGATCTCCCAACACGGCACCGGGTCCCGTTAAATGGACCGTGGGCTGTGCAAGACACATGGCCTGACCCTGCACGGCTTGGAGAGTGGCAGGAGACCCGGCACTGCAGCTCCTTGGTGCCTGTTAGAGGTGCAGAGCCTGGTGCCGGAGCATCCGGCAGGACGGGGACGGTGTCCTCCCCTTGGGGCTTTAGGAGCCCTGCAGCTGGTAGTGGGGCTGGGGAACAGGGCCCTTTCCTGGACCTTTCAGGGAGAATGAGGTGAGCCAAAAAGCTGGGAGCACGTGGGGTATTCTGCTCTCCCGGCAAGCAGATGTGATGTCCTCAGCAGCTTCTGGCTGGCAGCAGCGCTTCAAAGGCCTGCAGAACAAAGCTCCCGTTTTCCTTCTGTTTCACCTTAAAGGCAAGAATAAAGCAGGTCTTCCCCACGGACTAGAGAAAACCGTAGGAAAGCGTGCCAAGGGGAACAGGTGCCTCCTCTGGGACATGAGGCAGGATTTCCACTGACACCAGTCATGGCACACTGCACCCAGCAAAGCAGTGGTGTGTGGGCTGGGGACCCCCGCTGAGGCAGGGATTTGGGGATGCCAGGGGGTGATGCCGGTGTCTCACCAGGTGAGGTGGGAACACACACTCCCTGCGGGGAGTGGGCTGGACAGTGAGCTGTGCGCTTGTTGCTGGTGCTTAGTATTTATTAATGGCTCGGAAAAGTGGGGGAAGCAGCGAAGCAGCAAGGTTTGCAGATGGCATGAAATTATTTAGGTGAGAGAAGGCGCCCGGCGGGACTTACCCACGGCAGGTGAGTGGGCAGGCGAAGCTCGCTGTTGACAAACACAGTGCAGAAGGATGTCTCTGTGCCTTGCCAGCCTCTCGATTTACCACGGCTAGCCGGGTGACGGCAGGGGGAGGCTGGGTGTCACTGCACACAGCTCAGTGGAAACATCTGCTCAGTCTGGAGCAGCCGTCTCAAGAGGGAATAAAATGGCTGGCTGCATAAAGAGAGGGATTAAAAAAAAAAACCAGCCAAAAATGCCACCTCTCTGCTGTCTGAGCAAAGTGGGTGATTTATGGACTGGGGCAATCTTCTATTGCATGAGTAATGCAGGTGAAAAATGGGAGCCAAAAATGGGCAAAGAAAATGATGGATCCAGAGAGATGGAAAATAGTGACTGTCTTGCTCCCACTTGTATAAGGAGGGTCGCGGTGAGGTGTCTAAAAAATAAAGAAAAATCAATTTCTAGAATCATAGAATGCCTCAGGTTGGAAGGGACCTTAAAGCCCACCCAGTTCCATCACTGGTGGGACACCTCCCACCAGACCAGGCTGCCCAAAGCCCCATCCAGCCTGGCCTTGAGCACCCCCAGGGATGGGGCATCCACAGCTTCTCTGGGCAGCCTGTGCCAGGGCCTCACCACCCTCACAGTAAAGAATTTCTTCCAAAAATCTAATCTAAGTCTAAATCTTCCCTCTTTTAGTTTTAAGCCATTGCTCCTTGTCCTCTCCTGCAGCAGGGGTGCTGGCACCTCTGCCTTGTGCAAAGGCTGGGTCTTGCTTAAATTACTCGAGCAAGACAAGCCTGTGCCTCTGATACGGTGAGGAAATGTGACCTAGTTAAGCCCAGCCAGTTTTGACTGTGATGAAATGGAAGCGACTTGTGTGTTGCTGAAATCTGCCACCAGAAGCAGGGCACTATCTGTGCTGCCTGCCCAGCAGCCACCCAGTGAGGTGTCCGTAGGCATCCCACCCCTCCTCATCCTCATCCCCAGTGCTGCTGCCCCCGGATGGGCAGTGGGTACCCCTCTCCGGAGGAGCGCTGGCCATCCCACGCTGTGCATTGCACCGCTGCGTGAAATCCAATTAAAGGGCGAAATGAATTTCGGAGTCGCTGCGAGGGGACGGGAAATGCCCATGCACAGAGGAGCAGCAAGGAGACAGCTCTGGCCTCGTTTTTAAGCCCAGCCCGACTGAAAAGCTGCTGCCGTGGCTGCAAGGGAACTATAAACGTACCATGCAATAACGTTACTGCTTTGATGGATGCTGTAAAGGCTCTGAATGCTTTTCTTTCTCTCTCTCTCTCTTATTTATTCATTTTTTTGTTATACTATGGCCTTGTACCTTGCAGTGTCCCTCACTGTAAGATGCCAGCTTCATTTGTAACTCAAATCCTGCCCTCTCCTCTCTCCCTATCTTTTTTAATGGTCACAAAACCTTTATTTGCCACCCCTTTCCTTGAGGAAAAATACAAATGCTCTAGTATTTCAGGAAACAAAGCATTTCTTCTCTCTTCTTGCTGCTCCCGGGGCAGGTTTATGCCTCTCTGAAGCAGAGGTGACTAGCAAGGAGCTCCAGCATGGGCTGCAAAGCGTGTGGAGCATTTCTCTTGGAGAGGGACTGTCCTTCAGGGACTCTGTGGGCCTGCGGAGGAGAGCTTCTCCTTGGGCCTGTGGAAGAGAAACTTCTTGGTGCTGAAAGTTGTCAGTTCTGTCATTTTCCCCCTCAGAAATTCCCCCTTCCTTGCCCCCCTTGCTGGTGCGCGCTCAGGCTGCGGGGCCAGGTGGGACGGGGGCCAGCAGCGCGTGGGGGCCGGGCAGCCATTAGGTTCAGGGGAGAAGAGGTCCCTGAGGGCCAGGAAAGCTGCAGGCGCAGCCCCTGGCTGCAGGAGTTCCTGTGCTGTGGGCTGCCAGGAGCTGGGAGGGCCCTCAAGGGAGTCACACAGCACTTCTCCTGGCTTTTCTGTGCTTTTGTCCTAAATGTCTGCTCCAGGCCACTGCTAACAGCAGCGTACCAAGCTGGATGCCCACTGGACTGGTGAAGGGCAGTTGTTCTTACGTTCTGCTCTCTGTCGGTTTTTGGATTTCGTTCACCCTCCTCCTTCTGGCTCTCTGGTTGTTTCCCTGCAAGGATGACTTCTCCTCTCTCCCGCTCTGCTCTGGCCTGCTCGTGCCTTATAGGATTTGTTGCAGCGTTCAGCCCTGGCTTGGCTCCGGCTGCGGGTGACTCATTCTCTGTGCCGTGCCTCAGTCCCACCTCCCGGCTCTCTCTTGGACATCTGCTCTGTGCTGCCTAACTCTAACGTAGCCTGCCCAAAAATGAAGCCCTGCTCTGTCTCCCTTTACAGCAAAAACCTGCCTTCCCTGGAGGGCTGGGGCCTCTCCAAGGGCACTGCAGGCTCCCTGGTGGTGAGCGCCAGCAACGAGGCTTTGGGATGGTCCCCTCCACCTCCTTCCTCCTCCTGTCCCCAGCCTAAGATGTAGCTGGTCAGCGAGGGCATGCAGTCTAACAGAAGTGGAAGGCTGAGTTTCTGGCCAGTATCATCTGACCAGACAAAAACTTGATGAATGTGTTTTCTTTTTCTCCTCCTCTGCTTAAACGAATTCAGGCGAGACCAGTGTTTCCTTCTTGGTGAGGGATTTCTGAGGGTCTGACTCCATGGAAAGTTTGACGGGCTTGGGTGAGCGGCCAATTTTTGAAGACAGCATTTGTTGAGGGTTTGCTCAGTGCCTGGAATATAAAACCGAAATAAACATATACATTCAGTAGCTGTGCTTAGAGTAAGGGCTTGGTGTGTGTACTGTCCAAACACACAGGAAGGATTCTGCTGCTGCAAACCCAAGCAAACCGGTCAAATTAAACACAAAGGTTTGCACTTAAGAAACACCCCTGCAGATCTGCAGTTGAATAACATCCGTGCTGTGAAGGGAAAAATCCCAGGCACATTTCTGAGTGAAGATTTCCACAGCTTCTTAATCTCAGTAATAGTAAGTCTTTCTATAGGTGCTTCTCGCCTTGAAGTGTCTCCAAGTGCTTTGTGCATGTGTATATGAAGGTGGTGGTGAGCTCTGGGGTGGGATGTAGCATCCATTCTGCATGACCTACAGGGTCCTTGGGCTCGTTCTTCCCGTTCCAAAGCCCCCCAGTACACACGCGGTGCTGTTAGCTCCCTCTGAATTCTTCCTCCCCCTCCATTTCTCTGGACTTTCTCCACATCCCTCCTTGCATCCCTTGCTCCCACACTTGCCCTCATGCCCGGAGCGCCCTCCCTGGTACTGCTGCACATACAGTGCTCCTCTTCCTCGGCAGCCCTCTGCAAAGCCTTCCTCCTGGAGAACTTCCTCTTCCTCCGTCTCCTCCAGGATCCTCTGTGCTTGAGCTCGTACCTTCCAGTGGAATTTGCATGCCCTGCCTGTTTCAGCTTGTAAGCCACCTGGGACAGCAAAGATGTTTTATCTGCAGTGACAAATTGCTGCGTGAAGTTACACTGCTACTTGAAAAGAACAACCTCCGTAACAACATTGCAGCCTGATGGCCATGATATACCTGGGAGAAGGTTAAAGAAAACAAAGGTGAGTGCTGATATATTGACGGCTGAGACCAAAGAAACATACTTAAAGTTTTCCTTATCTTGTGCTTTGCATTTAGTCCTTCTAAGATCATCTGTCAATTCCCAGAGTCCCGTTTTAGGCAGAGGAAGAACAAACTTCGTGCACCTCAGGGGTGGCCAGGCTATACCAATTTTAAAAGCCACCCAGCAAACCCCCACAGGGCTGAGATTCCTAGCTTCAGATTATACCGATTGTATGGTTTAAATCATCTCAAACCAGGACTCTAATGCCATGTGCCTAACCTCACTCATCAGGCCATACCAGCTGAACCTCTGCCATACCCGTTCACCTTATTTTTTGCTTCTGGACTGGGCTTCTTTGGGATTTCAAATGTCTTTACAACTGCATGGAGTGCCAGGCAGTTGGCAAGCAAGCTGCCTTGAGCTTCTCTTCATCGTCCTCTTAGTGACTTGCAGTTCACAGATTTCCACCCTTCTCCATGCATTTGCCCCAAGCTCCATCTCTAGCTAGGTGGTTCCTCAACATGGAGAGCTTGTTATGCTCATGTAGCGGGGAGTGATCTCCCTCCGCTCCGAGCAGGAGGAGAGCTGGTCACAGTGCAGCGGGAGACTCGGAGCCTTTGGGCCATTCCCCACGGACAGGGTGGATAGTGGGAGTCACGTGGCACCTGTCTGATAGAAACGGGCGTGGGGCTGGGCTCACCGATTTCTGCAATGAAACAGGCCAGAAAGCACCCAGGAGACAGGACCAGGCCTTCGCCATTCTTTCTGTGGTCAGCAATACGAGGCAAACCTGGCAGCTCTAGCAGCTACAAGGCAGTGTAACAACAGCTGTATGAAACCTTAGGTTGTTGAACGAGATAAGCACCTCTTACGAGGATGATGGAAAGTAGGATGGAAAGCACCTTCTGTGTCATATTGCCCAGTCCCCAGCTGTTTGAGGTGTAGGGGTGGTATCGGTAGGGAACTGCCCTGGCTCTGCATTAAAACAAACTGGGATTTTTGTCCTGATTAAACCTCCTGGAAGGCAACCCCAGAAAAGCACTTCTTGGAGAGTCAGGACCTTCTTCTCAGTTCCAGCTGAAATGTTTTCCTGGCAAATTTATACTCGCTTCTGCCAGCACTGCCCTTTCACTCTAACAGCTCTTCTCTCTTCCTGGTGCTTCCCTCCAGGGTATTTATAAGCAACAAATATATCTCAGCCTGCATTTTGCTAGACTCAAGAAACCAAGCTCATTTACTCTCTTCTTGTAGAAGAAAGCTCTCTCCTCCTCTGGTCATCCTACGAGAGAAAGGCTGAAAAAAGGCAATTTTAAATTAATTCATCTTTTAAATGGATGTACAGTATTCTGTACTTCTTTGATGGCATTAAAATCTTCCTAGTTCTATTAGAAATCCCTCATCTGATGTGTCTTAGGTTCACATTTGTCTTTCTCACATCTGCATGATATTGCCAGCTTGCAGTCATTTGATCGGCTAGTGCACTCAGGTCTTTCTCCTCCTCTGTCACTTCCAACTGATGAGCTCCCAGCTGGTAGCAGAAATTCTCGTTATTACTCCCTCAGGGCACGACCTCGCGTTTTGTACTATTAAATTTGATTCCATCTCTATTGCTTCTGTCCCTTTTTCGTAAGAAAACTGCTCTGATTAGTCACCGTATAATGCCTTAGAGACCTAAAGACATATTCACTATATTTTTATTTTTAGAAACCGTTTGCTGTTTCAGTATTTTCATTCAGTGAATGATGCTGATGTCTCTCTGTATTACCACATCTTTCTAACAGGAACTCCAGACTGATGTGGAGAAGGGCAGGGGAATATTGCCTCGCGGATGAAATACACGGCAAGAACAGGTATAGTTCCAAATTGTTTCAAGGAAATAATTCTTTAAGTTGGTTGTCATTCTGTTGTATGAAATGATCAGACATGGTGTCCAATCAGCTGAAAAGTGCAGGTGTGGAAATGTTCTGTTTTACCTAACTATTTTTTCCAAAGCAATCCACCCTTGCTGTGTCTGAATTTACGGCGTCTCGCTGCCGGAGCACATATCTCTTCTTCAGCACTGTCACAGTGCTGGCTTCCAGCACTTTTGGTTTTTAACCATCAAAACTATTTTTATGATGTTCAAAGTACTTCAGAAACAACTGTCTTTATTGCTTAATTATTATGCTCAATTACCACGGCAGTGGGCAGCCTATGAAGATCTGCAATGGTGATGAGAATTCATTTAGTCTGACCTCCAACTCTCAGCTACAAATAATTGCTTTACCCAGAGAAGGCCTGATGCAATGCAAAACAGCCCCCCTGCCCCTAGGCTGCCACAGCAGCCCTGAAGAGCCTCTGAGGCTGCGTGTTGCCCACTGGAGAGAGCCCCGGACTGACAGTCCTGGGGTGCCCTGGCTGCACTGTGTGCTGCAGGCAGGCTTTGTGTGGCCACAGAGAGACGGAGAGCTTGGTTTTGAGAGTGTGCTTTGGAAGGAGACATCTTTGGAGAACCATGCTGAAGGAAATTGCCACCGCGAGAGCTGTTTTACGGACAAATGTATTGCAGGAAGCAGATGGGGGGATGTACACAACAGTACTGCAGAATTTTATTTCCCGTGTCTGGATTGCTAGGTGTTTCACAGGGCCGTGAGCTCTTTACTGGACTACTCCTTTGTAGCTGTCTGAGCAGCATCCAAAAGCAATAGGCCTTCTCTCCCAGAGGGATGTCTGCAAATCCATCTCTGCAAATGAGCATTGAGGTTACTTGGGCTGCTCGTGAACCAGACAAGGCCACTGTGTGTAGGGAGCCACAATAGTGCCGTGGTATTAAAATCAAAGGCAGCTTCCACTTGTTCTCACTCATGCAAATGGGGCACATCCCAGAGGCACAGGACAATGTGTTATGATGGTCTTCAGAGGGGTGAAACTTGGTGTCCAGGAAAGAAGTTTCCAAGCTGCCTCCTGTGTGTGCACTGTGGGTGCCCTCTGTGTTGGGGTGCAGTGGGGTGCCTGCGGGGAGATGCACCTCTGCGCCCTGCTGCCCTCAGTCAAAGTGGCAGAAGGACAGGATCTCTGTGCACCCTTTCAAGATGTAAGTACCTTTTTTTTTAATTTTATTTTTTTGGCAAAGACTGTTTCCTGCCTTGTCCAAGCCCGTTAACGAGGTGCCTGTGACACCTGACAGGGCCTGCCTATGGAGACGTGGAAGAAAACAGCAGAGGGAGGGGGAAGGCAAAACGTTGTTTTGGAAGCACAAGAACTTCTGAAACATTAATCTGGTGGATAACTCCCTGCCAGCTGAATTTCACTAAACCACTGATCTGAATCATGTCACAGATGGTATCGTCTTCCAAAGTGTTAGCAAAACACGGGGCTCAACCTTCAGTGGCCGTGCATCGCTATTTCTGATCCAGCACAACAACATGCCTGTAAAAGACAGAGCTTGTAATAACTGCAGCTCAGGAAAAAAAAAAAAAAAAAAAAGAAAATAATAACAGTTTGAGATCTGGCTTGCAGAAGGAGAATTGCCTATTTTGCTCAGTGCAGCAGTGAAGATGGGCTCATAGGAAAAAGAGCAGCACAAGCTCTGCTAGACTGTGAGATCTGCTTTGATGCCCTTTAATAAGTGTAAAATCCCAACTGGCATTTCTAAGTGGAAGGCAAAGGTGTTAGGCTTGGTAAAGTAGGACCAGTCATGACACAGGCAGAAAGAGGAGGAAGAGATTGCCTGTCAGCTGGAAGCCTCCGTTCCTGTTATTTCATGACTGCAGGAAGAATTTAGGTTTGAAATGTTGTTTTAAATATTAAAACCCGTGCTACCTGCAGCAGAGATGGATAAATGGTTGTGCTCCTGAGCATGTGATCTCTGATAACAGAAGCTACACCTGTGTTATCACAACCTAAGGTCTCTTTGGCACCTGAATTTCGGTGCATGTCCTGGCCACATCCCACCTTCACAGTAAGAAGCGACCAGTGCTCCCCACCAGCCTACTCCTGCTTTCCACACAGGAGGGTAGCACCCAGGTGCTACGCTGCTGTCCCTGGGCAGGCAGCCCCTCCGTGGCTCAAGGAGGGTATCCGAAGGGGCTGCCTCTTCCCACCGGGCATTGAGCTGCTGGGAGAAATGCAGGAGCTGTCCTGAGCACTCCGGCATTATAATGGTGCTACAGAAGGACCTAAGAGGAAATTAATAGGGCCAGAGTAACCGGATTTGAATAGCATGTAATACAAAAGGCTGAGGAATCCGTCAGCCCGAGGCAAGACCTCTCATAGAAGATGTCAGCCCAGCCAGTTAAAGTCAGGCAGCCTCAGAAGAAACTGAGTATAATGGCAACCTGCATAATAGGCGCTGCTACCACCTATCACAGTAATGAGATTTCATAAAGAAAAGCCCATCTCAGTGGCTTCCAGGAGGATTTACTGCAGCAGACAGCTGGGCACATGGGCTGATTAAACACAGATGCAATTTTGAACAACTGCAACAGCCTATCACGTTTTACAGTACCCAGACAGTTCTAGCTAAAAGAGATGCAGCAGACACATTCAATCCTTTTTTAGCTCGTCTGAACGTATACACGCTGTGAGAAAACTAACCGCCGATTCCCTGCGAGGAGGATGGTACAGCGCAGGACCCATTAGCAGGATGGTGGCACGTCCTCTTGGTTAAGAGGTGGGAGTTGCTGTCGTACCTTCTCCATCCTGGAGAAGGACCTGGAAGCAGGACTTGGTTGTGAGTCTGTCCACGCTTGACTCGGCTGTGATGCTTCATGGCCAGCCAGGGCCGCAGGCGCAGCCCCATCCATCGCTCCCAGCAATAAATCGGTGAGGCTGTTACACCTTTTCTCCCGCCTCAAAGTGAGCTGCTGCCTGTCTCGGCCAAGGCACTGCCAGCAGGAGCTGTGACTATCTGCACTTGTGATTTTGATCTGCGATTGCCTGGTGACTTGTCCAAAGCAGTAAGAGCTATCAGGGAAAGAGATGGAGTGAAACGTTACTGGTACTGAGCTTGTAGACAGGATGCTACTCAGGCCTCGTTTTCCCCCAAGGAAAGGTTTTGTTTGATCTCAAGGTGGGCTGGATCCCACTCCCCTTCCTCAAGGCCCCACTGCAGCAAAGCAGTGGCTTCTAGCACCAAGCTTTGAAATGCTAAGTGTGCTCAAAGGATCTGAGGACACGCTTCACAGACAGGGCTCATTCAGTGGTGAGATAATCTCGTGAAAGAAGGGGACGGTGCAATTAAGTGAAGGGATGCCAAAGGCAGGGAAGATGTGGACTTCTTCCCTTATGACTCTTTGTAATACTGGGGCTGAAGCAAAGTCACGATTCCTTAAATCACCTAACACCTGGAGGCCACTGGCAGGCTCGCAGCACAAAGTGGATGCTTCTGTTACTGATGTTATTATCATCATCAGTCTTGCTAACCAAGCAATGATATAAAAACTCATTGTCCAAGGAACTGTATCCACCCTCCCTTTCTATGCAATATGGCTTTAATTATACTCAAAGGATCTAATGACAACTTAGGGACTAGTCAGTGCCTTTTGAAGTCAACAAAAAGATTCCCGTTGACTAGAGTTGGCATTGGCTGAGGACCATAAACTGCAGGAGGATGTTTGGATCGCTGTGAACCTGCACCGGACTCTGTTGAGGGGTGGCTTTGCCCCCTGGGAAGCCGCTGGTGTCAGAGCCAGCAGAACTGAGCACCCATGGCTGCCAAAATCAGGAGCACAGATTTATCAAACCATCCCCTGATGTGGTGTTCATGTTGACTCCTGAGATGTAGAGGCGTTGTGTGCTGGTCTGTAGCAATCACCACTTACCCACGCACCATCCCATTGCATCCCTGGACTGCTATTTTCCTAGCTGTAAGGTGGGACCAGATCATCAACTTATCACCAGCTCTTAAGAATCTGACCTCTTTTATTTTTTTCCCTCTTGTTCTAGGAAAAAATGGCAGTCCACGCTAATTTTAAAACTGACGAAGCTATCAAATTAGATTCAATTAGGCTCTTTCCACCCCTTGCACATGCCTGAAAAAAAAAGCTTCAGTTATTGCAGTTTAGCTGACGATGCTTTTGTGCAAGAAAGGAAAGGCTCCAGCGAGTTTCTCTGTAACTGAAGCCATATGGGATCGAGACTTGTTGGACCAATACTGAAACGTGTCTGTGTCACAGAGCAGTTTTGATTCCAAGACATACAATGGACTGTTTGCAAAGTCACATTGCTGGTTAAAACTACATTTTTTAAAATCGACAAATAATTTAGGGACTCAGCTGCTTAGGAGGATATGGTCTAGCTGATTGCTTGGGAAAGTTTTAAAAAAAACCAAGCCAGCCTGAGGTTCTCTGTTGACTTGTTTTCATATTACATCTAACAACCACACTGTGGTAAATGTTTGCCAGCCTTTTAGGCAAGTTGCTTAAGGCATGTCAAGAGATAAGGAGAGTTAAAAATGATTTTAACCTCCTAATTTCCCATCCACCCTCCCCAACACATGCATGATTGCTGCACCGAGAAGCAGGTGAGTTGCTAATGCAGATTAAGTTGTCCTTCGAGGAGCTACTGCAATTAATCACCCAGTAACTCCCAAACAAAGAAGTATTGTCGTGACACATCAGTGTTTCCAGATTTGGAAAGGACTTGATAAACGCTTAACTGTACTCACACAGCAAGTGAGCTGTGGCAGAGAGAAAAGCATGCCTCCTCCAGAGAAGGGCATGGATTCAAGGGGAACATAAATTCCCTGTACTGCCTGCTTGGTCAGTAACCTGCGTGGTCAATAATAGCTTTTATTTTATGTTATTTTGGTTTGGCTTATTGTATTTATTTATTTTTTATTTTACTGTATTTTATTTTATATAGGTGTTTGGCAGAAAAGAAGCAGGTTGGAGGAAGTCAGAGGTGTTTCATCCTCTCAAAGCTTGCTGGTGACCGGAGGCTTCTTCACTTCCATGTATCATCTTCCACTGCTGCCCGTAACCACTTGAAGTCTCTCTCTATTACAATATGAGGTATTCCCTTTTTTTTTGGTTCTTGTTCTCCGTGTCACATGGCTTTGTAATGCGAATGGAAGGTAGCATTTTGTGGTTCTCAAAGAGCTTTGGTAATTCTGGGTTAAGTGCAGCCTGGGGAACTGCATTTTACCACAGACAGCGTTCATGTTATCAGTTATTGTACTACAAAAGGACCTAAAAATCTCATTATGATCCCCTCTCCAAAGGGCGTAGTATCAAAATGCTTTAACGAGGCAGGTAAGAGGTTACCTGTGGTTATGGTGCCACGTGGCACTGTAAATTGAGGTAACCTGAGCCAGCGTGCACTGGAGAGAGGCAGGCACTGGTGGCAAATCACTCAGATCACAGCTCAGTGCCTCCAGCGCAAAATCTGAGCCGCGTAGAAAGGGAGTGGAAACACCACGAGTGACAAAAACAGGAATGACCTTGTAGAATTTGTTGCTAACCAAAGCAGGTGAAGTCATCTGCAGTTGTGTGGGAACCTGCCTGCTATGGGGCTGTAGGGTATCAGCTTCCTGGTGTGCATTTTCCAACGCAATTTACCGCTCAGGCAAAAAAAAAAAAAAAAAAAAAGCAAACAAACAAAAAAAACCCCACCACACAACACAAAACCAAAACAGAAAAAATGAAGTGAAAAAAACAAATGTTTTTTTGTGCAATGCCTCATAATAAGCTCTCTCTGTTGCAGCAGCAGCTGCAGTTTCTCCTCTCAGATTTCTCTTCTGTTATTACTGAGAAAGAATCAGCAGCTGCTTAGGAAGTAATCCAGAAAGATTCATTGAGAGGCTCCTGGTGGTTTTTCAGATACTGA
Source organism: Anser cygnoides (assembly GCF_040182565.1). NCBI lineage: Eukaryota > Metazoa > Chordata > Aves > Anseriformes > Anatidae > Anser > Anser cygnoides. The sequence continues at coordinate 87,706,813 of NC_089873.1, read as the reverse complement.
TCGGACAGAAGTAACGTCTTTGAGGAAGGGATGGGGTCTTCTGTGTTTCACCTGCTCCTCATAAATTAGTGGCTTGTGATAAGATGTTTATCTACAAGGAAACAACAGGAGGAAGAATCAAGAAATAACAAGCCCAGGTGATGGGAGACAAGTGCATTTTTAATATCACAGAGGGGGTGTGGGAATTGCTTAGGTTTCTTTAATGATCATTTTTGCAGCTCTTTAAAAGCTCGTGCTCAACCACACTGCTTTCCAGCTGGCTGTATCTGGAGGGATCACCCAGGAGAGACAGGACATGGGCTCCTCGAGTAGTGTACCTTCAGGACACAACCACGGTGGGGTTGATTTGGTGCTGTGCATGCCCTGTGTTTCACAGTTGGGTTGTCATCAGGACAGCCATGTCCACCCATGGCTGGAGGCCAAGGCCTGCTGGCTCTCCTCATGCCTCGCCTCACAGCAGCCCTGCCTCTGAACTCCCCCCGACAACATCCCAAGCCCAGCTGGCTCCAGGAGTGGGGATGCGGGGGCAAGGTGGAGCCTCCAAAGGTCTCAAGGCCGTGAATCTCACTTTACAAAGAATGAAATGCAAAAGTTTCCTTCTCCTTGGTCACTAGGAGGTAGGGGAAGAAAACAATTAACCCAAGCTAAAAGCAGTTGGGCTCGTGACGTCCAGTGCTCCCAAATGCTGTCCACTGAAGTACACGAGCTCTCAGGAATGTGGAAGAGATAACTGTGGAGGCTAATAGAGCCAATTATTTTTATGGAAAAATCCCAGCTCTTTCTCTTTATTGGAGTGGGTTCACGATCATCTATATAAAAGAAAGCTGTGTTCTGAGGACACACGCATTTGCATACGGATAGTGTTCTCTTGCAAATTATTTGAATAAAAATAAAAGAAAAATGAAAACAGGAGTTTTCACTCAAGGGAAAAGTTAATGAACTCACTTCTCTTTCTTTCACTCCCTGATTAAATATTATGTTACCATTTTATCTTTGTGCATGAAGAGTAAAGCCCTATTCTGTATTTTGCCAGCTTCATTCATGAAGCTTTGTATTATTTTTACTGCACTAGAAAATTAAAAATGACTCTCTCCACATGAGAAGCAGAATGAAGAAGAGAAGAGCAGTAATTCCCAGCAGTGTGGAGGAAGGAGAAAGTGAAAGATGAGACATCTTCTTTTGTTTGTTCGAATAGGCATGAGATGTGCTCCAGCATGTGCTGATGGGAGTATTTCAAGACCAGCTACAGAAGCTCAGCGAGAAATACAAAAAGCATTACCTGCCATGTAAGATACGTATGACTTTCCTTTCTGAAGAGTGTTTTTTTTTTTTTTTAAACACTCATTGTTTCTGAGAGCCCATGGGCTCAGCAGCAAATTGCAGTGATGTTTTAGGGTTGACTGCTTGCTCGTTCTGATTCAGACCCTGTGGATTTTCAGTTTTAGTAGCTGGAGTGGGTTTCAGCAGATTTTCAGCTAGACAAGCTGAGCATCACTGGACTTGCCTTTCTGCAGCGGGCAGGCAGCTCAGCTGAACCAGAGTTGCTCACGTGGTGCACCACATTCTTTTAGGTGGCAGGCTCTTTTTCAGCAGTGGCAACACTTAGAGAAAGAAGTCCAGACTCGTATGCTGGAGGATGGCTCCAGAATTGGCTTGGTATTTTATTAACACATCAGAAGGCTATAGCCATGGATTTGTCGACCGCTGGATATAGGAAATTTGGAAGGAATGCCTGTCTGAGGCGGCACCAGAAACCTAGCTCTGTATGAAAGAAACTTGATGGGGAAAATCTGTTACCTGCTCAATATGGCTGTTTTTCAAATATTTTTGAGAATGAACATTGTTGCTCACAATCTACGAGGGGGTGCAGGGTTTTATAGAGGCTTGATGCCTGAATGGCTTGCAGTCATGTACAGTCTTGCAGCTGTTGAGATGTAAGAAGGAGTAACAGGGGATCACAGAAGAGATGTCCACATTCAAACCTTGTAAAACACTTTCCTGGGGGAAAAATGTAAATTCTTAGTAAGGGTGAATGAAAAGCAAGTAAGCAAACATGCAAATGAGAGTGGGAAAATGAGTTTTACTATTTGGAAGTGAACTCCTCCATCCAGGGATTTCATTTGTGCTACTCCTACTGGCCCATTTCAGTAGGAGCAAGTCTTCTAGCTGCCAATCAACCATTTTCTTTTTGATAATTATTCATATTGCTGTAGAAACGGAAATTATCTCTATTTTCTCACTTCCCAGTTGAAAACTGTAATTGCAGCTGCTCCCTCCCCCTTGTTTGGAAGTTTTACATGCAGAGAGTCATCAGCCAGGCTTGCCTTAAATCAAATCTTCCCATGCAGCCTGGATGCTAATCTAGCAAGCACAACAGCTGCCTATTCTCAGCAAGGAGAAACGCAACACATTTCTTCAGCCACTGGCTAGGGAATTCCTGCTCAAAGAAGAGGGCTACGCCTTGTCTGGAGCCTTTATAAAGTTATAATAAAAAAAATAAAAGTTTATAAAGGCAGTTTCCTGCGGGCTTCACAGTTACTGCTAATCATCTTAAACTGAAATAGGGCTTCCAAAAACAGCATGTAAATCCCCGTAACACACCTTCAGTTTCTGTCTCCACGGCTACCCAGCTGCCCTGATCCTCTGTGACAGGCTCTGGAAACGCTGTGATGCTTCCTTTCGCACTACTTTACAAGCCCCTTCTACCCCCAAACCTCTCCACAGGCAGACATCCTCCTAGCTCTTAGCTCGCATCACTCTCAGAAGACATCATCTCTGCCACGTGGTGGGTGACGAGCTGATGGGGAAACCCGTGGGATGTGTGAGTGGCAGGGGACACAGGGATCTCTGCCTTCCCACCAGCGGAAGGGCGCTGATTTCCATGCGTGTACAAGAGAAGAGCCGGAGCCCCCTGCGCAGGCCTGCCCTGCCTGGCTGTGCTCACTCATCTGCCCAAAGGCTGGGTCTGAAGGTCTCTTCAAAACCGTGTTAATAGCATTTATTCATGCTGCTTTTACTGAACCTTCTCATTCTGCTCTAAGACATGCAGCTCGTGAATAGCAGCTACTTCCCAGCCAGGGAAGCGGATTTTGGGGGACACGGTATATGCAGCCTTATTGGACATTTTCCAGTGACTTTATATGCAGACACTGCCTTCTCACTGAGAGCCAAATTCTGCCCTCTTCTGAAGTCTCTTGGGTCTAAATTATTGAGATTTTTATATATTGTGATTTGAATCTCAATGTGTTTCCTTGCTTGCCATCCCTGCGGTCACAGGGTAGGCAAGGAGACTTTGTGCTGCAGTTTACCTTGCGATAAGTGAGCTTTTTTGGTTGTCCTGGTGAACCATATGTTCCCTGTGTTGCCAAAGCAGGAGCACTTTCTGCAAGGGAGCATCCTCAAGGATGCAGGATTTGCAGAGGCACGGATGTATGGAGCAGCGTTCCAGCGGCATGCAGAATCCCCCAGCTGATGCTCATCTGAACGTCTGCAGTGAGATGCATCTTCTCGGGGTAGCTGGCACCTGAGATTCCTCCTTGAATGTTACCCAAAACTCACAGAAGGAGTGCTGGATGAGCTAATGAACCTTTTGTGCTTGCAGATGACCCCGAAGCGCTGCAGGGTCAAGAGCATGAAGCCAGACTAGAATCAACGAGGCCTTATGCAGACACTCAAGAATAAAAAGCCAGCCAGTGGATTTGCAGATGGACTAAAACAGCTTGTTATCTGATGTCTCCTGGGCTCAAACACTGAGACATCTGCAGTTTTTGACCTGTTTTTTCCCTCTGCTGGCTCAATACCTAGTTAGCTGGTCATCCAACGTGGAACCAAAACAAAGGGAAGAAGACAGCAAATTGCAGTAAGCAGGAGATGCTGGAATATTAAGATGCCAAAAGGACTAGAAATAAAATAAGAACACAGGTTGCTTTGCTCTCCTGTATTATTTGTGCGTAAAGCTTTCAGAGTTGTTTTCTGGAATTCTGTTGAAAGCAGAAGTTTCAGATGCCAATTGTCACTGAACTTTTATGTTGGTTTTATTCTGCATGTATTTTGCATCTCTAATCTCTTCACTTGGCACTGAGTTAAAAATGAACCTGGAAAACATACATTAGGACTGGCTTTCCCCGTTTTTTATCTGAGAACACGAAGCTCTCTTCATATCATCTCCTCCCGTCCCACCAGAGGGTGGGAAGAGCCCCCAGAGCAGGCTGCTTGGTTATCCTGTGGGCCGTCCTCTGCTCCTTGGGGCACAGCGACCGTGCCAGCTAATAGCATGCCTCTTCCCTGCTTCCAGGCGCTCATTGCTACAGAGTGTGCCCAGATTGTCAGAAGGGGTCATGATCATCAGCCCCAGCCTAATCTCCTAATTAACTCCCGCTAATGTAAGTGCACTCGAGAAGATTCCTTTAGCCACTCTGCTCAAGAAATTAGAAGTCCTCTCTTGACGAGATAGCGCTTCTTCTTTCGTGGTTCGGTGTAGTGACAACGCTGTCTTGCTGCATGAGAAGGATTTGCCTCATCCTGTGGTGTTCATTTCTCATCCCTGGATTATAGATTATTTTAAATCAACTCAGGATAGTAGGTGACAGCTCAGGGTATGTTATCTGCAGCATTTCAGCCTTGCATAGGCGGAGGCCTCCTGGCTTCTTGCTTCTGTAATTTCTGTGCCTCAGCAAAGTAAAGAAGTAAAGACTGAGGTATGCACCTTGCAGCGATATTCGAGGCTCTGCAACCTCCCTGAGAAACGTGCTTTCACTGCTTCTGATTTAACTCGACACAGCTTCATTGCATGGATGTCCTGCTCATTGCAGTCAAGGTTAGAAAAGGATTTAAGCCTGTTTCTGATGTGAAAAGAGAGCAGTCCCACAGGTAGTAACACAAAGAAGAGCTAAGCTCAGACTGACCCCAGGAAAAAAACAAAGCAAGCTCCCAAAATGGAGCATAACTGGACTGCATCGAGAGAGTGAATCTGGAGCAGGACGAGAATTGTACCTGCTTGCCTTACAAGCAGAGACTCTCCCCGCCTTCCCAACTTCAATTTTGCCTCGGAGGATCCATATAAAAACAAACAAATGCCAACAGAAATGCTTCTATTGTTTTCTTCCTCTGTTTGTAATGAAAGCTGTTCCTTTAAAACAGAGCAATATCCTCCCCTATGATTTTTGCAGTCACAACACAGAAATGGAGAAAACCTGAAAGCACAATTGACTCCTTTTGATTTTTCCTAGACATGCCAGTGGGAAAGAGAACAAAAATCATGCCAAATAAATCTGGATTTTAAACTGCCACCAATGATCAACAGAAAACAAGCAAATGTTTATTCTGGGTTTATAGTTTGTGTTTAAGCTGATCAGCAGATCTTCAATTTGATGTTCAGCCATCATTACATAAAAATATGTATCTTTTAGATCATTTCTTTATTAATTAATCACTTCTGCAGAGTTTAGACAGCAAGTTTTTGGGCGATAATCTAGTCACATACTGCCTTAGCATGCAGATTCTGTTCACAAATTCTTTGGTTGGTGATGCTTGGTTTGGTACTAGAGATCAAATCCCCTTTGTACTGAACTTGACAAGAAAACGTCCAATAGTATGAGCAGGGTGTTGATTTTTTCTCTACTGTATGTGCCATGGCAGGAGCTGCCATAACATCTAATGCCAAATCTTTAACACCCATATACTGCTCTGAAAGTACAGCTCCTTGTATTGGGTACCGAGCAGTCACAATTCTGAGCAAAAAGCAAGGGAGGGACTGCAGCCCTGCTGCTGGAGATGTAAAAGAGACGCATGAAGGAGGAAGATGTCTCACTTACTGCCTAGCAGGTTGGATTACTCTTCTGTGTGTGGTTTGCTCAGGTGGCACCAGTGACAGGGATGTGCAAGCTGCAGCCGCTCACAGGTCTCTGCAACCTGCCTGCTTCCTAGTTATTATCTTCCTCCTAGACCATCGTAAACATTTCTGCAGGCAAGCATCTAAGGTCATGCTGCTAAATCTGTATGCGTGCACCGAAATATCATGATACATGGTTTTCTCCTCATGTGTTTAGTGCTGAAAAATTCCATCAAATTCAACAAGAGCTCAGCATGTAATATAAAGCAGCTGTTTATGAGTGCTCAAGTACAGAATTAAGAACCAAACGTCAGGCAGCCAGATTTGAAAAATGTAGTCAGTCTGTAACTGATGTGCTCTGCTGAAAGGAGTCTAGTCTAAAAATGCTCATGATGTGTGATAGTTTATGATGTAAAGGAACCTGTAGCTAGCAGTGTGTGCTTCCTACTTTTTCTGGGCTTCATTATGTCTTCCTGCCTCACAGAACAGCTGTAACATTAAACCCATTGAAATTTGTAAAGTGCTTAGAGATCCGCTGAAGGGAGGCAGGAGGGAAGTAAAAGGTACTCAATTTTCATTGCTATTTTATCAGGCAAGATAGTTTCCAGAATGTCTTCATAATAAATAAGAATAAATAGCTGCAAATGTAGAATCTATCCTGTGCTCACTAATAGGTGAATAAGGAGAATGCGAGTGCAGATTTGAAGATTTGAATTCGTATTTCAATACCTTTCTTGGGACCGTGGCTTGAAGCACCGTGGTGCACTTCACTAGTGCATGAATGCTATCCAGGTCTGCTAGCATTTGAATAACAGTGGCAAACAGTTTGTTTGACCGTTTTCTCCTGTCAAATTTCAACTAGATTTTCAAATAAATCATTCACCAATATTTTTTCCTCATGACTTGGTTACCTCAATAGCCAGCTGAACAATATTCATCAAATAAATTACCCACTTTTTTTTTCCGTCAATCTGCAAATAATTTATTCACAAATACTTTTTACAGAAGGCAGCCAGCTCTAGCCAGGATAAATCAAGGTAATTTCCTGCCCTTTTGATCAAATGCCAGTAGGACTTTATCTTGGACAGCTAAATAGAGACAGGTTTTAATGCATAATACATAATGGGTAAGCTGAGTTTTTCACAGTTCTTTGTGAGCTCTCTGCTGTTGCCCATATTTCTGTTCAGCTACCGAGAGAGGAATGACAGGGGGCATGTATTTTATATCCAGGTACGTTTGGAAGCATTTCACCAAATTGACTGTACATCTTAGAGGCCGTCGGGCTCACACCAGCCACAGCTGCGCTGGGGCAGCCCCTTGGCTGGAACATGCCGGCTGGTTAGTAGGGCAAGGTGAGATTTAACAGGAGCTGAGGATGAGTATTGTGCCCGCTCCAAAATCCAAAGCGAACCTCAAAGCAGAAGGAAATCGAGAGTTGTGGAGTTTGGCCAGCACACTGGGATAATGTCCCTAGCTCTTGAGAAAAGGATCTTTAACGAGTACCCACGGCACTAGACAGCACATCTAGGTGTAGGTGTCTGCAGGACAGCTTTGCGCTGTGGTTCCCTTTGCCCAGGGCAGTTTGGAAGCTGCTGACGGTCTCCTTCCTGCCCTTAGTGCCTGCCCTGTTGCTGACGGAGCAGTTGAGCATGGCCTTACCTGTCTGCCTAGCCCTCTCTTTGTTGTGGAGAGCTTATGGCTGCGACACACCAGCAGCAAGGGCCCTCACTTACAGCAGGCAGTGGCACCAGATTTCTCCACTGCTTAGGGTTTGCAGCCAGAGATCTGCGCTGCATGGGAGCTGTGCTTCTGCAGCCCCTGCCCCTGAACTGGGTGCTGGGCCCTCTCCTGGCTGTGTCCTTCTGCTGTCAAAGATGCATGTGACTTCTGAATGCTATACACCATGTTCCCAGTGGGCACCCATCTCACCTTTGTCCTCTGCTGCTCAGGCAATAAGGTAGGGAGCGCAGCAGCTTGTTTGTCAAGAGGGAAACTGCAAAGCCTGGCAAGTATGCATTGGAGGAGTGCTGCAAGTAGGGAGGGTTTGCATGTGGCTTTCTAGAGGATCAGCGTGTGTTCACATTTATGCATGTGTGCATGCATATTGTTGAATATAACCCTTCAATGGCAATCCTTCTCTAAGAGACTGCTGGCTAATCTTGTTACCCCAAAATGAGAGATGCCTTCAGCCAATGCATTATGCAGCAATCTAGGTATGAAGAAATGTAGACAAACGTTTCTGCAGTGTCATCAATAAATGAGATAGATGTGGTATCTACGCAACAACAACAATGCTAAATGCTGAAAGTCAAACTGGATGCCTTCCTGAGAAACAAACAACTGACCACATATTTACCCTGCATGTCATAAATAAACATGGAGAAAGCACAAAAACAGAGGAAGATATTTGTCTCGACTTTATACTCAGAGAAAGCTTTTGACTCGGTCTGGCTCCTGTAGCTGAACTATACAAAATGGAATTGGCAAGGGGAAAAAATGACATAATCACATACATGTAACAATCCGTTGAAAGTAGGACACGCAACAAAAAAAGAAGAAAACAGGCTTTGAAGGAGAAGGTAGACTAACTCAGCGGTCAGCTTCAGCCCTGTTCTTTTTGGCATCTACGCTGGTGACTTATCAGCCTCAGAGAAATGGTTCTCAAATCGAATGAGGGATCTCAAACATCTGCTTAAATTGTCACAACATTTCAAAACATTGTTTAACACAGCCTGCTGCAAGGCCACGGAGTGAGAAAGGAAGAACATCAGTAATGAACGGCTGTCTTGGAAAACAGAGATGCAGAAAGAGACTTGAGGGTTCAGCATGGGTGATGGAGTCCACAAGCTTTTTGTGTAGGGTAGGCAGTTAGTGGTCTAATTCTATTTTCATATATGTGGGAAGGGGAAAAATCAAATAATGATAAAAAATTGTTTTTCTTCTGTGTGCAGCATGTGTACAGACCACAATGATATTGTATCCAGGGTGGGTGCCTGCATGTCAACAAGCACGTAGAAATATGGGAGAATCCGAAAGATGCTGCAGGGGCTGGAAAGTGAATCCTATAATGTGAGGCGTCGGAGAAAACAATCCATTCTGTTTAGCAGAGAGCAGTGATAGGAGCACTGTGTATAGCTACTTATCCATGAAAATGGGCTGTGAGTGCAGGTTTGTAGACAAAAGCATAACAAGTTCTGATATTTCGAAGGCAAAGTCGGACAAATTCAACTTTGAAAGAAGCAATTTTCTAGCAGCAAGAGTAACGAGACATTGGAGTAAATTAGCGGATGGAACAAGGCACTCGCCATTCCTTGGAGCCTTTAAGACAAGATGTGTTTTCTTTCAAACAAAGCTGCCTTGATCCAGCTGCTGGGAAAAATTTCATGGCTTGTGTATACAGGTCAGATTAAGGGGTTACTGTGGCCCCTCCTATCTGGAAGTCTGACTGTGTATATGGGAAGGAAATTGGTTCCTACTAAATGTGAAGTAAAAGGGCAAGGTGCCACTTGTTGAGAATACCACATGCCACAACTCTAGGATCATAGGTGTTTATGTTTTCTTTTCACCAGTACAATTCCAGTGCCAAGCCATAGTGAAGTAGACACCTGCACCTGGCAGCTACAGTAAATGCAATAGGGCCTTCCAAACTGGACAGTCAGAAGGCAAAGCTTTCCAATGACACACAGAAAATCCTCAAGACCACCTCTTGGAGAAAGCTACTGTTGCAACCACTCAGTAATTCAGGTCCTAGATCGCTGATCCTCACCCAGCAGCAGAACATAGGAAACATGAAGCACAGAGCAAACAGAGCGGGGCTCCTGCAGAGCCAGTGGATTGTGCATGCAGTGAACTTTGCATCCATGACTACTACATCCACATGTACCTGTTAGGATTGCTGCTGCGAGGCTTAAGGGGCACAAGGGGACATGTTTCCAGGACTAGAGTTTGATGAAGGATCAGTAGTTTAACCAGCACGACAGAAGTAGACTGGTAAGGGGGAGAGAGCTGATCAGTTTTCTGAATTTGACATTAAGAAATATGTTTTGGTTTACAGAAGAGATGCTTTTCAGTGAAGGAAAAGAATTTCAGAAAAAAATGTATTTGAATGCTAGCCAGAGGAGGAGGTAGAGCAGAATGATCACAAACAGGTGGCAAGAACAAACGGGCATAGGGGGTATTGTAAACACAAAAAAGTCCTGTTTTGTTTGGGCAGCCCCTGCTCAGTTGTGTTTGTGGCTGCAGCCTCATTTGCAATTTGGAAGCCAGGATAACTTCAGCGTGGCTGGGACCAAGTGTCCCTCAGGCACCTCACAGCTGCAGCTCTGCACAGGTATCTCACGTGTACCAGAGCTCAGGTAATTGCTGTTGGAACATGAAAGTTCTCACCAATTTTAGGAGGCTCCTGTCTCATTCCTATCAGGTAACACCCTGCCTCCTGTGAAGCATTACAGAATTAATGGCAAAGTCCAACCCCAAATCCCATCTGGTAATCATTCCCAGGCGCGAACACAGTGCGCACTTCCTGCTGGTGGGAGCAAACAACCTCACCCAACCCAAGGCGTGCGGCAGACCGAGGTGTGCTGGGGACACCGGAATTAAGCCTACGCCAGCCATTTGCTGCCGGAGGAGCTGCTCAAAATCGTGCACGGGCTCTGGAAGCTCCCTGCTCAGCAAGTGTAACACGGGCCTAGCTCTGCTGAAACACAGCAAACCAGGTGGCCTAAAGGGAGCCTAGGAAGCCAACAGCAGGACACACACAAGGAGGGAGACGATTTTGCAACTAATAACCATCCTGGCTTGTATCAGGAATAGTGTAACCAACAAGACCAGGGAGGTGATTGTCCCCCTGTACTCATCTCTGGTGAAGCCGCACCTCAAGTACTGTGTTCAGCTTTGGGCCCCTCACTACAAGAAGGACATCGAGGCCGTGGAGCGTGTCCAGAGAAGGGCTACGAAGCTGGTGAAGGGTCTGAAACACACGTCCTGTGAGGAGCGGCTGAGGGAACTGGGGTTGTTTGATCTGGGGAAGAGGAGGCCCAGGGGAGACCTTGTTGCTCTTGGCAAATACCTTCTTGCAGATAACTAGTGATAGGACTAGAGGGAATGGCCTCAAGTTGTGCCAGGGGAGGTTCAGGTTGGAAATGAGGAGACATTTCTTCTCAGGAAGAGCAGTCAGGCATTGGAACAGGTTGCCCAGGGAGGTGGTGGCGTCACCGTCCCTGCGGGTGTTCAAGGGAAGGTTGGACGTGGTGCTTAGGGACATGGTTTAGTGGGTGATGTCGGTGGTCAGGGGATGGTTGGACCAGATGATCTTGGAGGTCTTTTCCAACCTTAACGATCCTATGATTCTATAATATAGCAAGGAGATTGAAACTGGCCAAGTTTCTCAAGCAACCTCCTTTTGCTTTCACGGGCGAACAGGAAATCAAACTCCCCCCGACACACCAGCACAGGAAGGCAGGGGGGCTGCGGTGCTGTGGCACGGGCACCCCGGGGTGCCCACGGGCGGGCAGGGGGTGCATCCCCTGCCAAAAACTCGCGTGGTGCAAGCAGCGGGCGCGGCTGGAGGCCGCGCCCGGGCACTGCCTGCGGGGGACGGGGCGGGCGGGCTCGGCGCCATGTCGGCCCGGCAAGGCCCAGCGGCCACCCCCCCCCGGGGGCAGCGGGGCTCGGCGGCGGCTTTGCCGGGCCCCGCGTGCTCCGAGGCCGGGCGGCGTCGGTCGCGCCGGGCCGGGCCGGGCCGGGCCGGGCGGGAGACTCCGGCTCCGCCCCGCTCGGGGCTCCGGGGGCCGGCCCCGCTCCGCCGCCCCCCCGCTACCTGCGGGCAGGGGCGGGCGCTGGGGAAAGTTTGTCTCCGTGGTTGGCTGCGCTGCGCGGCGCGGCGCGGCCGGTTCGGGGCGGGCGGGCGGCTCCGTGCGCTCGGCAGGGCAGCGGGCGGCGAGGCGGGCGGCGGGGAGCGCGCTGCCGCCGGTCCCCGGGCCAGGGAGGCGAGCAGGACGCGTGCGGCATGGGGCAGCGCGGGGACAGGGCGCCCTGCCTCCCCCTCCTCCTCTTCCTCCTCCTGCTGCTGCTGCTCGGTGAGCGCGGGGGTGCGCGGCCGCAGGTAGCGGGGGAGGGCAGGGCCCGCGGTCCCCCCGCGCCGGGTTTGTGCCCCAAACTTTGGGGCGGGGGCTCCCCGGGGACCCCCCGGGGCAGGGGGGCCGGGACCCGCTGGCACAGGTGCTGGGCGCTGGCTCCTTCCCGCGGGGGCCCTACACCGAGGGGTGGGCGATGACTGTCTGGCTGGCTGGTATTATTATTATTTTTTAATCATCGTTTGAACGTTTTGGGGTTTTGGGGTCCCAGCGGCGTTGCTGAAGCAGCGGTGAGTTGAGCCCGGGCACGGTCAGGGCGGGCAGGTGAGGTGGGAGCCAGCCTCCCCAGCTCTGGGGGCAAGGAGCGAGCCACCGAGCGGGGTGCCCCCAGCCCCGCCCGGCACCGCCTGCCTTCAGACAAAACGCTGTTTGCCGACTTGGTCTGTGCTTGTACTTTTGACATGGCAATGACTAATTCCTTGTTTGAACTCTGCCAGGGCGCCTTCCTCACGGCTTGGCTCCCCGGTTGTTCCTAGCCAGGTCTGCAGAGCGGGCAGCTGCTGCTGGGAATTGGGCCTCCCAAAGCTGGGCTCGCACCCGTCTCGGTCCTGAGGCAGTCAGGCTGGGCGATGCCTATGTACAGGTCAAGAGGTGCCCACTCTGCTTTCCCTGACTTGCAGCCGAGGCTGGCTGCCTCGTTTCTCTCGGAGTGTAGGCACTGTGCCAGCTGGGGAAACAGCGGAGAACCGGCGAGGACACCTTTAGCCTTTTTGGTTAGGAAACGGAGCGGGAATAGAATTTTTCAAGAGAGTGGTTTAGTAGGACAAGCAGAAAATCAGGAGTCTCAGATGAAGTGCTCAGGATCGCGCGGCAAAAAGTGAAAATTATTAAGGATGGTGTGCAACAGGGAAGTTTTTCTTTGTTTTTCCTCCTTAATTCCAGAGAAAATAATTGCAATAACTTAAAACGTGCATGCACAGATATCGGGACACCATTTGCGACATGTTCTGTATGTTCTGTCTTTTTTTTTTTTTAATTACAGTCATGCTGTTAAAATTGAAAGTGCTTTTGTGTGCAGGAAAAAAAACACCCTGAACTTTTCAGAATTACTTGTCTTGTGTGTTGTGGTGTGACCATCTCCTGATACAATTTGTAGCTTCTCTGAGCTATTCCAAATGTTGCGAGAAAGCTGTGTGAGAGGTCGGGGAGGTGCTGCTCCTCTCACTCTGGATGAGAAAAGTGTGCTTCTGTGAATGTGTGTTTTCCAGGAGCTCCTTATTAAAGGAGACGGGTCGTTGTTTCTTTCTTTTAACTAATGTGCTGCAAGTGTTGATGAATTTCCTTATAACCAAGGTGGAGGGAAGGAGTTGAAGCATAGAAAAGTTCATCCCTTGTGTGTACTTAGGCTTGATTGTTTTGTTCAGATCTTTACGGAATAACCCAGCAAATGGCTGAAGTATCTGGCCGCGACAAATAGGAATGTTTTCTCATCCTTTCTCCTGGATCCAGTACCGTTGTTGTTATCTGTTAGTGTCAGTGTTGGTAAGGAGACGGTGGATCCTGAATTAAAGGCTTGATCTAGTCTGTCTGCTTTCCTCTGGTGTGGTTAGATCCCGAGGAGAGAGGGCAGCACGAGGGAGTTTTGCGCTGCCATTGCCTCTTTTATGTGTGATTTCATTCTGCAGTCAGCCTGCCTAATCAGCCTGTGAAATGCTCTGGAAACCAAAACATCCTTCCTAGGACAAGACTTAAAAACACCCAAACCCACAGGTATCTAGTGGTTACTAGGCCTCAGACTCATCTGTGAGTAAGCCTTGCAGCCTCTGGATTTTTTTTTCCTGTTGTTGTTTGAGATTTAAGGTAAGGATTTCAATGTAACTGATCAAAAGCTCATTTTTGTGTAAGTGCTGTGGGACTGGAGGAGAGCAGGTACTCGCTAGATCCCAAGGGAACACCGCTGATCATGGGTTTCCCAGGGGTGACCTTCTTCTTACTGTCACTTAGACCTGGGTGACACGCGCTGCCCGCTGTGATAGCATCCAGTGCCAGCGTGCCAGATCCCCAGAAGCCTTGTGTGCACATAAATATGTTATTTCCTACAACTTGCACCTGAAATTCTTTAGTGTTTGTTTTTCTTTTCCTCAGGAGCTACAACAGCAAGTCATTTGAATCAAGCTTTAGCTCAAGCTCTGTGTTAGAAAGCTTTTGGCAATTAGTATAAGTTATTGCGATCATGAACTTAAAGGAAAAGCACGCTTTAATCTTTTCCTGGGTTTGCACCTAAAGCGAAAGCATGAGAAAATGGGCGAGCCATAAGGTTTAGGGCGGGGAAGTGGTGCATGGACGAGCGCCCACGCACCTTTCAAGGTGTGTTGCAGGGAATTTGCTTCCTTTCCCCTGCTGGTGTCTGCTTGCCTGCTGGCGAGCTCAGCGCTGGTGGCCTTCGCTCTCCTTCTGCTGGAAGAAGGTGGACTCGTGCCCTCGCTGCTACTCGGGGGAGGAGCGGGCGGCGAGGCCTGCATATCTCTGCTGTAGCTTTAGAGGTGGTTAAAAAGGCTCCCAAAGGGGAACTACCAGCAAGCCCATCCTGATCTTAGCGCGCTCTTAACGTTGGAGCTGGGTTGGTGGGGCACTGGAAGGCAGGTGTTGTTTCTGAGGAGGAAGCATTTCCCATGTGGTTTTGCCATGCTGATGTATTTTCTTAGAGTGTAGGCTGTGGGAGTACGTGGAAATCAGAGGAAAAGCAGTACAGCAAGTGTTTTTACCCTTGCGCCCTGTGCTCTTTCAGGGTAGCAAATGATAGCTTAGGCACCTTTTTCTGGCTCTCATGCATCTTTCGAGGTCCAGAACTACTTTTCAGTAGCACAGGTGCTTTTTCTGAAATTTCTTCATCCCTGTTTTCCAGATTTCTTGATTGCTACGTTTCAACACTGCAACAGCTTGCGCTCTTTAGGTAGCCTCTGTTGTATTTGGCTCTAATCCCTGAATCGAGGTGTGAGCCTGCCCGAACAAGATTTGAACTAAGCAGTAGGGGTCGTTTAAAAATGCAGCCACATGCTTGATTAGAGGGGATTGTAGGTTTTTTTTTTTTTTTTTAATCTATATATATATATACAAACAAACATTTGGGGACATCTCAGATTTCAGCTTTCATGTCTGATATACTGATGGGTTTTGTGTGGTTTTGTGCGGTGGTGGTGTGTTGTTTTTTTTCCTAGTTGCCACAATCCTTTTCAAACACCTGCAAAACAGATCTGTGTGTCTTCTTAATGGAGAAATAGTTTCATATCTCAGTGAGATACTTCTAGAAAGTGAATGTTACAATTGTCTGTCTTTAGATGCCTTTCGCTGATATAATTTTTGTGAAGTCCTGTGTGTTAGGAGGAAGAGTAACACACACGTTATCTGAAGGTGTGAAGTCTTCCTGATATGTATAGAAGTCAATCACCGGAAAGTTAAATTGCAAAGTACTTGGGGAAAACATTACTAATATGAGTTGGGTCAAAGTAAGGGTTATGTCGGTGTCTGTCAAGGTCTCTGAGTTTTGAAGGAAGGACATTAGATGAAGTATGAAGTGAGGGTATCTGTTATAACATGAAAAAGGCATTTTTCTTTGCATTTTGCATTTGACTTTTCCTGGAGATGTTACCTACAAGGCCTAGTGGTCCTGCTTTTTTAGAAGATCTGCAGTAGTGAATGGTAAAGCCTGATGCGTAGACACCTGTAAAGTAATGTTTGTTATGGATACGGATGTTTCACTCTCTGCCCGAGTATAATAACTCCGGCTGAGGGAGTTGGGGTTGGTCAGCCTGGAGAAGAGAAGGCTCCGGGGAGACCTTACAGCGGCCTTCCAGTACCTAAGGGGGGTCTACAGGAAAGCTGGGGAGGGACTCCTTGTCAGGGTGTGTAGTGATAGGACGAAGAGGAATGGCTTTAATATAAAAGAGTAGACTTAGATTAGATTTTTGGAAGAAATTCTTCACTCAGAGGGCGGTGAGGCCCTGGCACAGGCTGCCCAGAGAAGCTGTGGATGCCCCATCCCTGGAGGTGCTCAAGGCCAGGCTGGATGGGGCCTTGGGCAACCTGGTCTGGTGGGAGGTGTCCCTGCCCATGGCAGGGGGGGTGGAATTAGATGGTCCTTAAGGTCCCTTCCAACCCAAACCATTCTGTGATTCTATGAGTAAGCCATTTCCTGCACGACGCTAGTTCCAAACCCGAAAAAGGTACACCAAAACTGAATTAAAGAGGGAAGGGAGAGACTGTCACATAAGCAGGCTTGTCTGGATGTTGATATTTCTTGCCTTAAAGAAGGAATGAGCTTGTTTCAAGATACTGAGCTCTCCGGTTGTCCATTTTTTTTGTAAGTTGATTGTTAAGAAAATCTCAAATTGTAGCTTTCTTCCAAAGCTTGAATACCTGCTGAGAAGTGCTCTAAAATAATGAGATGAATGTTTAAAACATCTTATGCATTAGGTTTTATAGAGGGCAAAGGTATAAAAATAGATAATCAGTTTCAGACAAAATTGTGTTTGAGATAGGATGATCTGAAAAATAGCTTTTCAGATGCCAAAAGCCTTGAATCTTATCTTTCTAGATCATCAGCATATCTAAAATAAGATTCAAGAACTTAACTTGAACTTACAGAACTTAACTGGAAATACTGAGATACTTCTTTTTGTATCAGAAACTGGCTTATTCATAGACATGAGAGCTTTCATATTTGAAAAACAGCTGATTTCATCTAACTGAAGTCTGAGACAGAAAAAGGGGTGGTCTTTTTTTTTTTCCCTTTGTAGTTGGAAGTGGTTTCAGAACCGGGTTACCACTGGAAACGGTTACAAACTTTAGCTACGGCGTTGTGGCTAGGCTTAAAGTGAGCTTAGAAGGTAGGACCAGTGTTGCTAAATAACTTGACTGAGTCTTCTAATGTTTAAAAGCTGTATGGGAGTGCTAGTAAATGTGAATTGATGTAATTGTCCTGGGGACTGCTTGAAACTTGTGGAAGTGTTGCAGTAGGTGCTTTTCATTATGCTATTAGGTGAGGCACATTGGAGGAAAAGCCTTATGTGACTGGGTCTGAAGGAGCAGCCCAGAGAACAATTTTTTTTTTTTTTGTATGCAGCGATGGCAAAATTGTGCTGCAGAAATAAGAAGAAGAGCTGAAGCAAGCTGAAATAGCGAACTGGTGATAATCTCTACGGCCAGACGGCGTTTGCATGGATGCTGTAAAGGAACTGAACTGTTAGCTGAGCTATGGGAAGAATAAGTCAGTAAATAAGAGACCAAGTCGTGAGCAGTGTTTTACTCCTTTAAAAAAGGATTTGACGATGGTTTTTGGAATTAATTGACTTGTGAACTTCAGGAATGAGAACTAATTAAAGACTGGAGCTCACAGGCAAGCTGTCACAGCTGCTGATAGGCAGGGCTGCCAGCAATGCCTGTAGTACGTCTGCTTGCTACTTTTTGTTATGAGGGCCATCTCTTAAATTATTACTCTGCAAGACTTCAGGCATTCAAGCTGAAATTTTCAGGGTTGGGTGTATACCTCACGTTGACTTTTTCCCCCCCCCCCTGAAAAACGAACAAACATAAAGCTCAAATATTTCCAAGCATTATGCTTTGGGAGTGGGGAAGGCAGGAAGAAGCAGCTTTATTATTATTATTATTATTATTTTTTCCCACATGTTCTGGCCAATTCCCCCTCCTCAGTCTCGAACAAATAATAATATTGCAGCTGCTAAGCTGAGAACTTCTAGCACCTCAGTGCTTTAGAGCAAGGGCTGGAAATTTGGCTGGAATTAACTTCGCATCAAGAATGTGGCTTTTGCTGTTCTTATGAAAAATGTCCAAATTTGGCCACATTATAAGACTTGGAAAAGTATCCGTTTCTAAAGGCTCGTTGGGGAATTAGTCTCAGGTCCCTCGAGGAAGCACTCCGTCAATTTTTTTTTTTGAGGTGTCAGAGGATTACAACTGGAATTGGGGGCGGGGAAGTGGAAGCTGTCTTTTTATTCGGTTTCAGAATTCTGTAAATGTGTTGTGAAGGTTTTTTTTTTTTTTTCCCCTTCTGCCAAGTTGGCCTGTATTGGAACAATGTGCTGCTGGTCTGTGTGGATCACTGATCATATCTGCTTGTGAGAGCCTGCTGCTTACGGCAGACAAAGTATATATCATCTTTCTTATATGTGGCTTTAAAAAAAAAATCAATGTAAACTTTATGTGTGGTTTTCAACTTCTGTTCTCTGGCTTCAGTTCTTCTCTCAGGCTTTTTCCCAGGTGTCCCCCTTTGTCCTTTACTTCATGCTGGCTGTAAACCAGTTCCTGCTGCTGCTGCTATAGTTTCTCTCGGAAAAAAAGTAAAGAACTTATGCTACTCTTTCTGTTTAATAGGCTTGATCAGTCTGGGCTTGCCTCTCTGCTGACTTTCCTAAAGATGTGGTTCAGCTATGCTGCTTAATGCTTGCTTCATGATTGTGATTTGCATGCTTTCGTGCTTTTGGAGTCACTCTTTTCTTGCCGTATCAGTAGCCATTAAAAAGAGGTTGGTGGAACCATTGCTGGGGTCGGGATGGTTAGCGAGAGTCTGCTTCTGACAAAAGCTAGCTCTGCTTAGGTTTGTCAGCCTTAAGAAGAATAATTGCCAATGTAAAGGACTTTGTTTCCGTGCGTGTTCCACTGTTAGCTCCAACTGCAGAGATTTAGCGTCGTGTTTCAGTCTTTGATGCAATGTGGCTGTGGGGAATCTTTGAGCAGGCTGTAACAGCATTGTTCTCCTGCACGCATTAAAATGATTGTTGCAAGAGAGGCATCCACAGGGACCTCTGCCAGCTTCTTATTGATGTGTTCGGTTTCATCTATTGACACACTACCCTTCATTATTACACAGTGAATCCTGTGGCAGTGGAATTTGCTATTAAATCTGCCCTGCAAAAGAGAATTGGCAGTAGCTGCTTTAAAAGCAGCGTGACCCCTCTGTTTGCAAAGAATAGCTTCTAAATATGAAACAGATGCTGAACTAACACAGGATGCTTCCTAAATTTTCAGGGTACCAAACATAATCGTTTAGAGAAAAATTCAGAATTCACACAATGGGTGAATAATCATTAGGTTCCAGTAGTTTTTTTTTTTTTTCCATAGTAATGTATGTTTAATCTGTACATGCATTTTTTTTCCACTCGAACATCGTGAGTAATACTGGGGTAGAAAACAGGCAATTGCTTTTTAGGGGAAACTGTTGGAATACATGGTGAGGTGTTGGTCTTCTGTGCTAGGTGGTGGGAAAGATGGTGGCATCTTCCCTTTTACCATAGCCACAACCTGTTTTCTGTACTCAGAGCACCGTCCGTAATGTGCACCCAGATGTTGCAGCCTCCACCTTTTCCCAAAAGAAGTGGCGTGTTCTTCAGAAGCCCGGTGGCATCCTGTGTTTTGGGAGGTGTTGTCAATGGATGAAGTTTGTGTCTACGTAAAGAGCCTGTGTGTTGTACGTAGAGTGTGCTTGTTTATATTCAGTTGATACGGCGATCTAAATGAATGCAGAGCAATAAGCCTATTGCATCAACCTCGTTTCCCTTTGATCTCACAGTTGGGTTCTAGGCAAGGCCTGCTGTACCTTTTGGCTTAGAGAGCTTGAGTGCCTGGAGCAGGCTTCATCAGCGAGAAAACAAAAAGCATGACAGCTTATCGCAGGCAAAATCACTCTGTGATCCTCTGGAGCGGGGAGGTAGCAAGGTAAGCCTGGGCCCTGCGTTTCCGTCACAAAGCAGGGTTGAATGGACATTAAAGCTATTGACTGAGCTCTGGATGCTGGCAACTCTATTGATAGGCACCTGTCAATAGCTGCCAAGCTGCTGACAGCCCTAGGTTTGTTAGGTTATTTATTAAAAAAAAAGAAAAAAAAAGAGAGAGGAAATAACAGCAGTGACTTGGCACAGAACACAGAACTGTGTCTGTTGTTAGGAGTTGGAGTAAGGAAGGCTAGGGGAGAGTACTGGAGCAGGACATGCTCCGGAGAGAAAGGGCAGTGGGAGAATGGCTTGCTTAACATGGGAGAATGAGTTAAAGGTGTGTCTGCTGCCTGAGGTGGTGCTGTTGGGGCAGTTATCACCAGAAAACAGCCTTGGTAGCAGTCACGAATTTCGTGAAGCTCTGCAAATAAATCTTGAAATATCCTTGTTTTCTGAGCAAAGTTTTCTGCTGACCGCTGGCAGGTAAATGGCATAGCTGATTTGCAGCTCCTGCAGTGTTTAAAACATGGTCTGAAGTGGGATGGGTGCAGCTGCAGGGTGTGTTGTGGTGTCTGGATTGATTTTGGTGTCCGCCTTTAGAGTCTGGAAGGGAGGCTGTGGTACTGTGAGCAGAGTTACTGGGTGGGGGTGTCCTTCCAAAGCAGCAGGACAAAGAAGACTTTTGAGGGTGTCCTTGTTCCTGCTCATGGCCAGAGGGCACAGGGAGTGTGCCTGTCACAGAATTTCTCTTCCTGGTAAACCCATGAGGATCAAGTGAGATAAGCCAAAGCTACTTGGAAAGAAGCTTTTAAGGGTCATTTAAAAGATTTTTTGCGACCTTTTTGGTGTGAGCAGTCAGCTATTGGTTTGTATGCATTGTTCTCCCTGCCTGAATCTGTAGAGAGACACTTTACATGTTAAGTCTGGTAACCTACAGACAGGATGCAGGGCACATTCCTGGACAAGGCATTTCCATGCCCAGGCTTTGTAAGGTGGGTCCTTCCCTTGCATTAACGATTCCTATCTAGAACAAGAAACCAGTCCCTGTACAGGGCTTTCCTGGAACAAGTATATGCCATCAGAGTAATTTGCTGGCTTCTTTCTTCTGTATTTTCTTCTTGCGTCACACTTCTGGTATTGGTGCATCGGGGTGGGAACTCGCTTTGCATATGCGTGCTTGGCCAAAGTCCAGCGTGAGTACTGCTCTCATACGAGTGACAATTTGGGGTCGGAGTTGCCTTGTTGCTGTAGGATCTCGCTTGCAGTCCGAAGCGGGACTTTGGTCAAGTGCCTGTCTTAAGTAAACAGGCAGTCCTTGGGATTAAAGCCCTGCGACTGAGGTTTCCTCCTCAGAGGGGGCTGCTCATGTGAGACCTTCAGTGCCTGGCGCCTGGCCTGACATGTGTTCAGAGAAGCAGTTTGTGAGGGAAATGATCAGTAATCGAGTCACAGGGTGTATGCTTTGAAGAAGAGCGGGTTGTGCAAGGGGGTGGGAACCTATCTGGAGGTTTTGGTAGGTGTAGGAGGCAGTGGCCCAAGCTGCAGGTTCTGTGAGCGGCATAGTGATGAAAAGCTTTGCTACCACTTCATGATTTTTTTATTTTATTTTATAATCTTGGTTTGATGGCATAAGGTCTTTTTTGAGCTTGGTTGCATGGGAGGGGAGGTAAAGGGAAAAACAGCAGCTGGGGTACCTGATTTTAAGAGGGGAACATGGGCCACTAGAAGACGTAGCAATGAAATATGCTGGACCTCCTCTGGACCTTCTCCTTAGGACCTGTGTGTGTTAAAAGCTGCTTGTAGGCTACTATTCTTTCTTCCTACCTCCTTACTCAGGTGTCAAACTCTCATGTTGACAGGGATAATGTGGTGGACAACTTTGGGCTTGAAGCCTTGTGCTGATTGTCAGAGGACAAAGAAAACTAATATAGTACTCAGTGCCATGAATTAATGGTGGGGGACAGCGAGTCTCAGGGAGTTTGGTAACGTGAGGACAGCTTTCTGCTTTCAAGTGTGTTGGTATGAACCTAGCCTGGTGGCTGCCCTGTGCTGGGCCTGTGTGAAATGAGGATCTGGGTGAATGCATGTCTGCTGCCCCGAGTGAAATGGCGGCAGGTCCTGGGTGACATGCTAGTCAGCAAGTTTGCTCCCTGACGAGCTCGGTACCCAGTTTCTGATGCAAAGCAGCCAGGTGTGTTGGCTGACACTTGCACACGGAGACTGCTGAGGGGACATTTGCCCTGCTCCTGCCTGTTTTGTCTGAGTGGGTAAGGGAAGACCTTTGGCCTTCAAAGTTACTGCGTGCTTCTCGTTGCTATTTAACATCACTGCTTCCCTGTGCACCTCTCCGTAAATGGTTGTTTTTATGTGTGTTATAAATATGAAAGGTCATAAATTGACAACTGTTTTGTTTACATATAGCCAAGGAGATTTTTTAACTCCTGGTAATTAATGCCCTACCTTTAAGACCTTCCTGGAGTCCTGGGTGCACGCCACCAGATTATGACAGAAAATGACCTGATGATTGTTCTGACCTGTTCAGCAAGACCCCGAAATCCCTCACAAGCTGTTTCATGTACCACCTCTGTAGTAATTTGATATAAAATTTGCTCCTGAGTGTTAAATTTACCCTTATACTACTTAAAGCAGAGGTCTGCAGTACTTCTTGAGAGGCAGCAGTGTGTATGGATAAGTCGTGCTGAGCACAACCCAATTCCACTTTGTAACATAGTCAGTTGATTTAAACTTGGTTGTTTTGGATGCTTTAAAGATGTACAAGATGGAGCAAATCTGGCTACCTGTGCTTTTGTTCTGCATCCTTTGTTGCACCCTTTCGAGGTGCTGGTTCATACATTCGGTGTAGTTTGGACGGTTGGTGGGAGCTTGAAGCAGGAGCCTGAGAGTGTCTCCTAGCTAGCATGTCTGTGCAGACGTTGTTCTCCTTTCTGATGGAAAAGATGGCATGCCTGCTTTGTATCGGAATAGATAAAGGGCAGTGAAGGCCCACTGAGAAACTCAGTGGAAGAAGTTTAGAAGAAGTCGTTTAGTGAGAGTTGTGCTTATCTGGCGATACGTACCGTTGGCGTTTTCAGGAGAATGGAATCTCTCCCTTGCCCTCTTCCAGAACATCTATTTCTGTGCATGAAGTCATCTTTTGCCTGCCTTTTCTTTCCTCCATTCAAATCTATTATTTCTGCCTAAGCAGTCTTCTCAGCAGCATCAGAAGTATGAATGCCAGCAACGATTTTGTCAGGTCATCTTGGGTACTTTGCTCTGCGGGAGGATCGCTATGGGTAGAAGCACTGGAGTGTATACTTGTGACAGGGACAGCCACAGGAGGCCGGGGGACTCTGCAGAGCCCGTTGATGGGGGATGATAGCAAATGTATAACTGTGTTTGTGAAATTGTATGGAAGGTCCTCACTGTGTCCGTATCGGAACGGGGACTGGTGTGCCATCCCTTCAGCTCTATCAGCTGGCCTAATGAAGGGTTTCTAAAGAACATTGCCTTAGACTGCTGTGGTTACATAAATACTGCTACTAGATTATACAGTTACTCTGTGACTCGCAGTTATAATTCTGATTATGATTTCTGCCACATGCATGCTGAATTATGCATTGCATGGAAGCTGTCACAAGTTTCAAGTAATAATAAAACTGGAGTTTAAAACCAAATAAGCTCTAAAAATGAAATAGTTGGCAGAATGCTCTTTGAATTCATGGTGATAGTCATTTAGAGGCTCTAGTGTCCATTTCTGGATTTTTTTCCCCCATGCTTAGCATATTTTAATTCTCAGTTTGCTCAAGTTTTTAATTTTTTATGTTTAGTATGTTGAGATAGAAGCTAATTGGAATCAATTAGTGTTTTCCTTCCTCTGTCCTTTCAGATTTTTGGCATTTAAGGAGGAAATGGGGACAAATATTTAACTGAGTGACATCCAGCCTTAGCAGAAGCTTGTGAAGTTAGGCTAAGGAAGTCTGTACCGTACTTCTCCTCCTTTACAGGCAGAAATTAAAGAGCATCAAGTTAAACTTTTCTTGCAGGAAGTTTCCCATAAATACAGCCCTGACCCATGATATTAGCCTGTCTTTGATATCTGCAATGCCTGCACTTCAACAATATTCAACTGTTGCATATTTCCACAAACACATAAATGATGAAACAGCCCGCAATAATGATGCTGTTTTTGTTACTAGCTTCCAGTATTGGTGCTCAGGGCTGGAGCTTTCACCTCTGCTATTGTTTCAGGCTTTCTACAGATGACTTAGAGCCTTGGCTTACAATAGATCTGTTTTGGGTGGATTTCAGTCCCAAGTTCAGGCTAAAACCTGTGTAAATGTGTCTTCCACGTAGAAAACAGGGTTCTGATTATAATCTCAGTTGAGTTCTGCTTACAAGATGATTTTTTTCTGTGATAATCGGTTGCCTGCCCATGCCTGTGACTTTTCCCTAGCAGTCAACTATGTACAAACCCTTTCTTAAAGAGCTTATCAGCGAGGAATAAGAAGTGTTTTTGATGATTTACAGCACCATGCCCAAGAGCTTTCTTTTTTCCAGAGATTTTGTAATGTGAATAATGTGATGTAAGTACAGCTTTATTAGAATTGTAAACTCCCATAATGATCAGAAGGGAAGAATACATCTGCCAGGCGGATTAATGAAGATGGTTCTTTTCATCAGTACAGAGATTTTTTTCTCAATAGAATCTCAGAGAATTCTGGGAGATCTTAGTGATAGTGCTAAGCAGCTGTAGATGATGGATAGGAAGTGAATTTCCTGCACTGACCCGCTAAAAGATGAAAGTACAGTAGTGTGAACAGGGCAAGCAGAAAATACAAATACCTTAAAGCTACCCAGGGAACATAATTACGAAAGTGTTAAACTGATTTTTTTACAACACCTATTCTTTTCGGCAACGTGGATCTCCTTTTATGATAAAAGCAGAGTGCTGCTTTTCAACCTAGGGATGAACTGGACGTCTGTTCTGTATTTTCTGTTAAGACTTTGTAGCTATCCCTTGTCCGAGGCTTGCTTATGCCTTGTGAAAGGGACAAAGATCTTGAAATGATCTGTGTTTTGTCTGAGGAAAGGCAGAAGCTGAACTAGTAGCATGCTTTGTACCCCACATTTTGACTCTTGGTAGGGCTTAGGCTATAAAACTGCAAACAGTGGAAGCATTTGTGGGCTGCTCTTGCATTGCATTATGGCCGGCGCTCTTCTGCTTGGATTCTCTGAAACATCTTAATTTGAAGTTGTGTGTTTTAACTGGCTGAAGCTCCTGGGAAATGCTCTTCAGATCGTTAATCTCTAAAAACCTGTTCTTATTTCTGAAAAATTTAGCGGGGAGGCAGGGAGTGAGGTGAGGCGGAAGTCGCGCGGTTAACTGGAGCTCTGTAAGTGCTGCTGTGCAGCTCTCCGCTAGCAGCAGGAGTGCCTGCTAGGAACTTTGCTGGTTTCCTACAACAGAAATAATTCTGGTTGCTGTCTAATAGCAAACAAAATTTGTTATAGGGTAGTGCTGCTAACATGATCTACGGCTGCCATGCCAGCGGGAAAGCTAAAAGCAGTTCATTTTGGGATGCTTTAAACTCAAGTGAGCAGGGTGTAGAAGTAGTACTTGGACACTTTAAAGTACAAATTACTAACAGCGTAGAGATTAAAAGAGAAATACTTTTGGAGTATTTACATACATGCCAGTCTTTGTTATGGTCTTTTTAAATTGTTGTCTTGTTGACACTGGACCTGGCATTGCTGCAGAGCTGGGAGGAGGAGGATCCTTTGTTTCAAACCATACGTTTAGAAGTCTGGCTGCATTAACACTTGGAAAGAGACACAGGATGTGTGAAGGCGTAGCTCCTTTTCTTTTGCCCGCTGGGGCTTAGATGCAACACTTTGACTTTCTCAAGTGATGCTATCCTTTTGAACGCTATCATGAGGTATGAGAGCAAGGGGAATTTCCTGATATTGCACAGCGTTCAAGTGCCTTTCTTGCTTATCCCTTTTTTGCTAATGTTTGTGAGAACAGGCAGATTGCTTGCAGCCTAAGTGACAAAAGAACACCTCTTGGGTATAGGTTGGTGTTGTACAGCTGCAGTTCACATTTCTGTTTGCTTCCTGTTTTCTTATGTATGGCTCAGTGTTCTGCGTTTGCATCCTCGAAGGTATGTCAGTTCGTATCGTCCCTGGTGCCAAGGCTGGGTGAGTCGTTTGCCTTGACCTCACATGGCTTCCAGGACATGTTCTGAAAAAGGATCAGGACTTGCTCTGCCCATTGGACAGCGGTGTTTTATGATCCCACTTCCTGGGCTTAATCAAAGGTACTTCTGGGGAATGTTAGCCCTCCGTGTGTCTTGAGTACATCTCTGTTACCAGAGTGCCGCTGGGGAGCCAGAGGGGCAGTTCAGAGAGATGAACGTTAGCTAAAATCTCAAAGATGCTTAAAAGATGCTACTGAGAATCTTTTCTCACTGTTTAAAAGTGTGGGCTGCTAATTCTAGTGTTTGTGGAGAAGTCTGCAGCTTTCCTGATGAATTTTAACACCCTTGAATTTCTAAATGGGTGTTGTACTTTCCATTTTCTGTTTGTATGGTGCTCTATATTGTGTGCTGTTAGACAGCTGCTGCGCTTGCACCAGACATCATTTCTTTTCAGTCAGTGTTAAAATTACTCCTTTGTGTTAATACAGTGGCTGGTGTAAGACTTCTGAGACTTAGACCTCACTGTGCTGCTGCTGATGCAATGGTTATTTGGAACTTGCAACGTTGTCTTGAGTTCTTATGCCCTATACATGTTCAGGAGCCTGAAAATGTCTGGCATGCTCTCTGTTGGGGTGAAGCATGGCTGCGGAGTCTTTTGTTGTGCTGTAAAAGGTACCCTGGGTCATACCTGTTCTTCCCAGTGCAGCAAATGTGAGGGTGCCCAGGGTGAGTGCAATCTGCTGTCCGTTGCCGTGTAAGCTGATTATAAGTGTTAGTTACTGAATAATTTCAGGACATCCAAGTTTCACCCAAATATTAAGAGCTACTTAATTTGTATGTAGGTTGTCTTATTAAGTAGTGTAACCCTAGAACAGCTCTGCAAGGAGACTGGAGCAGAAAAGAAAGAAGCAGTTTCCCTCTGGGCTTCTCTCAAAAACTGTATTTTCTTCCTCCTGCTGCTTTAACATTGTGCTGGTTCTCTGCCCTTTCTCTTCCGTGTCATGCCCCAAAGGGTTCCCTCGCTTTTCATTTTCAGACTGACTTGAAAATGCTGTGTTTGTTCTTTCTTTCTTTTTCTTGCCTTTCTTCTCACTCCTGGGCACAGCGGAACCACCAGCCTGGCTGCCACTGAGGAGCAACCAGTGGAAAAAGGCACTTCCTCCAACCTCCAGAAGCTGGAGAGAGAGAAGGGTGACCAGAAATGTCCATTCAGCCTCGTATCTTGCCTCTGACAGCGGCCAAGACTGGATGTCTAGGGAAGAGAGAACACATCCTCCCCATTACCATCCTCTCACGACCATCTCTAGCTTGGAGACCTTCTAAGTTAGAGGTGGTATCCTCACGTTTAGCCTCGGAGTTTTCCTCCAGAAGTCTGCTGACTCATGGGCATTGCATTTAACCTTTTGAAGTTTCATTTTCTGAAGTGTGCTGGGTGAGGGTATATATCAGCTGCTCTTTTGTGTTAACTTTCCCCTTCTCTTTTTATCACCTGCGATGTTGACCTTTCTTGTACGCAGCATGGCAGTGACAGCAGCAAAGTAAATACTTGTGAGATAAATTTCTTAAAAGTGGGAATAACAGGAAGCGTATTAAGATGTGTATTTAGGCATGCTTATCTGAAAATTAGTGGCTCATGGCTGAATGCCAACTGCTAAGACTTGAAGAAACAATACTTTGCGATGCAGTCTTTCATTATGTGGCTGCATGTGGATTTGCTCAAATGTCTAATGGTATAAAATTGTCCCTAAGCTTAAATGTGTGTGACATTCTGTAGTGGTATGTGCTACTGTGTATACAAGGGAGGCTATTCAGCATTGATTGCAGAGGAAAGAGTAGATACTATTGCAAATGCTGAAAGTCAGTCGAAAAAATAGCAGTGAAAACTTGCTGGCCTATAATCTAAAGCGGGAAAAAACTTTCAGTTTGTGATGGGGAACAGGGGACAACTGCTTGGTTTCTTCAGCCAGGTACTGAATTGATGAACCTTGCTATTCTGTTCCGCTCCTGGAGATAACAAAATACCTGTGCTGAATGCAGGGCAAGCTTTTCAGAGGTGAGAGGAGGTGGAGAGCTTGAGGCTGTGAGCTTTGAAATGTTATGAAGAGACCTGGAAGGTTAACATTAGGGTTAATGTTCAGGGTTTTTTGAAAATTAAGCCTTTTGCTTTCTTGAACTAGCTAACTTTGGTCATCAGTGGAGTGTTTTTTTCCTGTTTTTTTTTTTTTTTTTTTTTCTAGAGAGGGCAAATACAAAGAGGTTGCTTCTCTCCAGGACAGGGGTAAATGGGAGCAGAGTTGTACCAGGAGCGAGTCTTGCCCAGGGTTGTTCATTTCTCCACAGGTTTCTGAATCCCTCACGCATGCCTGTACCTGCCCACCCGTTCCAGCAAGTCTCCTCTCTTTGTCCGGCCTGGTTAGGATAAACAGCAGTCTCATACAATGTCATTTCCTTTCACGTGTGAGAACAGCTTTCCAGAGGTAGAATTCAGGCAAAAGACAGCTAATTACACAGCTAATTTGCCTTCAAGCTCTGGGAGGCAGTGAATGCCAGCAAATTTTCAACTCTTGCACACTTTTTTTGGAAACTTTGGCCTTGGAATTTGTTGAGCAGGGATGAGCAGCACTGCAGAGGGTGGGTGGATTCCATATCCTGGACAAGTGTTGATGGCTTAAGTCACATTTGTGATTTTTGGGAAGAGTTCCCATCTCCACATTCAAGTTCTCAAAAGTGAAATGTGAACAGTACCCTTCAGAAGGAGCCCACAGGCTGCATCCTCGTTACCTTTTTACATGGGGTAAGGACTGAATGGCTGAGGTGAATCTCCTCACAGCACATCTGCTGTGCTTCAGTTGCCCTTTTGGCCTATGGCACCAAACCCAGAGTGGTGCAGACCCCCAGCAGATGTGTAGTGTGGTTCTTGGGGCCTCGGCACCAACCTTCTACAGCCTTTTCTCCTTTGGGACTGGCTGCTGAAGCAGACAGTTGTGCTAGTCTTGTGAGTTTATAAATGATGCAGTATAAGCTTTTTTTGCTTTTTAGATATTATTGAAGTAAACAGAGTATTGTGTGTTCCATCTACTGATTTAAATACCTTATTCTCAGTTCTCAGAAGTCTTAATGCGAGCAACCTGATTGATTTGGATGTTGTTTGTGAAGGCTTTTCCCGTGTCTCTGGAAATGTGTATGTTGGTATTTAAGAGTCTCTTTCAAATAATGAAGAGTGCTGTGGCGTGTCTCTCTTAAAGCCAGCTGTTCTGTAGACCCTTCTGGGGGTAATTTTATTTAATGTTCTGTGTGGGGTTACACATACCCTCTTAAAGACCTTGACCTGAATCCTTGCGTGTCTTCTAGGCATTGTTTATGCCCCTGGCCTCTTGTATTTTTCTGATCTAGACCCCTTCCTTTCTCTTGCCCCCTTCCAGACCCCTTGCAGTCTTCTACTTTGCAAGATGGAGGCAATACCTTAATGAAAACTGACTCTTTCTGAGGTGGGGTAACTTCATGTGTAATTTTTTTAATGCTGGAGACCAAACTAGCTGCCTTTTCTGGGGCAAGGGAGTTTCTCATAGTCCCATAGCAAATAATAAAAGCTCAGCTGCAACAAGTACTGTAAATACCTTGCGCTCCTGTTCTCAGTTACAGAATTAGTTATGCAAATCTTATATTAAAGAAGGAAGAGCCCTGGTGTGTCTTAAATTATACTCCGGATGTGTACGCATGCGTACGATTCCCTCTTGTCTACGAGGAAAATATCTGCTCCTAACATGCAGGCTCCATAGAGATTAGCATACTAAACAGTATTGCTCCACATGACCTGAAATTGGCTTTTGAGTGCTAATTGGATCTAGGAATTGAGAGGAGGGGTTGGAAAACATTGCCCTCTGTTTTTTCCAGGTTACAGGCAAGAGTACAGATGCGGTGGTGGTGCAGGTGACTGCGTGAAGACCTCAGGGCCTCCTGAGCTATGGGGGCACCAAGAGTCAGAGCTGTCTCCTATGCATTTGCTCATGTCTTCTTTGCCTAGTTCAACAGATCTTCCTGTCTTCATCTTTACGTGAAGTAACGGTGTGCTACGGCAAAATGGGCGCTAAGCTTGAAATGAGGAGTGCCCGATCTATTTCTAATGGCTCCTGTTGTACCACATGAGTGTGGTCTCGTTGGTTGGTTTGTCCAGGTGTATCTTCTGCAGCAAGACGGCTGGCCCATTCGGTGTGCATCTGCTGTTGGCATTTTTAATGTGGGCTCTTGCTTGGAGGTTATTTTTGTTGAAGATGGACTGTTAGGTAATTAAATTACAGATAAAGAGGATTACTCAAACATTGTGATCCATCCCTCCACTGGCTCCTGTGGCTGCAAATCAGCTGTCAAGCATGGAGCCAAGGCGGGCCAGTGCCATATGCTGCTGTGGCCAGCAGTTCCTGCAGGCCTGCTGCCCCGTCACCTCCTTAAATCTCTCACCACAGCAGATGCAAAGAGAGTGAAGCTGCCCTTGGGGATCCCAAAGCAACCAGAGACTGCAGGAGCCTGACGTGGTGTTGGGATGTTCGTTGTTGTGGCTGCCGTCTCCTGTAGCCAGGCCTGGCTCTGGATTCGCTGAAGTCTGCGTGATGGCTTCTCTCATCCTGTGGAATGCTTGCTGGGAAATTAGCTCTGTGTACTGAGATGTGAAATGATCCTCAGCAAGGAGTTTGGGGAAATAGCGGGTAAGATTAGTGTCTGGATTATGAAAGGGTTTGTGGCTCCTTAATCTCCTCTGCAAATCCCCGTTAGACTTCACTTGGCTTTAGGCAGGACTTTGGTATAGGTGAAGCGCGGGTTTAAATTGAAGTGGATGAGGAGCACCAAATTTGAGCCAGTAAAAAAGACAAACAGCTATTCTGTGGTAGTTTTTTGTTTGCTCTGTTCTTAATAGAAGTGAAAGGTAAAAGGAGATTCATACTGGATTCAGCATTTCCTATATTTGAAAGCATTTTGAGTGCTTTTGTGTATTACCTAATATTAAAGATAACTTTGAAAACAAATGATCACTTTATGCCAATAAAAATCAATACCTGCTGCTCGGGGAAGATGGGAAGAAAAAGGAGTGGTAATCATGGAAATTATTTTGGGGAGAGAGGGAAGGTGGGAATGTTCTACAGTCTCCTTTTTAAGATTAATATTTTGTGAAATTATAGATTTATGAAGCACGTGGATATTGCTGTATGTGCATCTCTTAAAAAGTCTTTTGACAAAAATACTTTTTCTTAGCTTTAAAGCTTTCCCATCACTGCTAGGTGCTATGTTCAGTTTAAAATCATGCTGCTTGAAAAATTTATTAGGTTCTACAGTTTAACATGATCTTGCCTTGGATTTGGATTTTTTTTGTCTTGTTTTGGATTTTCACACTGTGTGATTTTACTTAATGCAGATTTAGGAATGATCTATTCTAGTCTAATTGTTTTCTCAAGTTAAATCCAAAGAAGGCTCAGTTCAATGCTAGAGGTGTGCTGCATTCCACACAGAGCAAAGAAAATGGCTGGTCTCTGCCCGGAGGAAATTACAGTGTAGAGCAAATGGATTTGGACTGCTCTGCTCAGTTCCAACTGCTTTGGGAAAGATCTGAGGTAACAGATAAGTGCAAGTTAATGATGTTGCAGAACAGCACTGACTTTAATTCTGTATATTGCAGTTTGAGGACTTTTTAAATTCTGGTAAATGTATGTTTTCGTCTTGAGTTGGGATTAATATTACTTTTTTTTTTTTCTTGTGACCTTCCTCCCCCCACAAAAAAAAAGTGGAGATATTTTTAAAATGGCATTTCTGCAAATTGTTGCAGCCCCGCTTCCAACTGTGCCAACTCTTCAGCTTTGAGTCGTGGGCTTGACTGCTTTGTCAACTTTTTTTCTTAAAATGTGACATATTGAACCTGTCCTCTTGCAATACAAATTGCTTTTGAGGCAGAACAAAAGAAAATCACCTGTCTGGTGAGACAGTCTAAATGTCAGTTTTAGAGTCCCTGGACTTTTTGGATGTCACCAGGTAACCTAAATGGGGTGCTCTGATAGAGTAGGGTAAAGAAAGTTCTGGGAGAGTATATGGAGGAAAGTAAATTAAGATCATTAAAAGGAGCAGGTCTTTCAGGTAAGACCCAGGAAAAAGCAGCATGTTGACTCTTGCATTTCATTGCTTTTTTCTTTCCTTCCCACTTTGCTCCTAGCAGCATTTTGGAGACTTACCAAAAGTAGTTCTTTACATGCAGCCTTTTATCTTCAACTGTCAGTCGGTGGTAGAGAAAGGAAATAGAGATCATATGTGGTAGTTGTTTGACATCCAGAGGAATGTATAACGCAATCTTCAGTATCATCTCTGCCTGTTAGACATTTCTTCTGTTTGGATTGGAGGTGCCGCAGTTTTCTGCCCACCAAAGGGTACGCAGTTTGGCAAGCTAGGCTTTTGTTCTACATAGCCGGGAAAGGTTTATGTGGCTCCTTATTTCCCCTTTTTGTGCTTACCCAAAGTAACATCATCACGTTGAGCAGAAGGGATCAGGCCTGATTCCTTGGATATTCATCTGGCCTACTGTGATGGTGTGTCTTGCATGTATGGAGTGTATTTTAAAAAAGAAAAAGAGGGAAAAAATCTGTTTTTATTTTCTGCTGAGCTCAGGTGGTTGTCTCGCGAGGCTTGTCCGTAAGCAGCAATGAGAGAGGAATTTATTGGAGCACTTTTCTCTACTGATGACAAATAGAGCCTAGGTAGCTAGCTAACTAAGGTGTCAGGCATCTTAACACAGCTGTGCAAAAGGACTCTTGGAAACTGGGGAGATGCACCATAGGATAACTGCGAACTGTGCCCCTAGTGAAAGCCTTGTGATTCACTTAGGGGCATTTGAAATCCCTTTTCTTGGGGGAGATGTGTGTGGGATGAATAGAGGAGACAGCAGTTCATTACTGTGCTGCAAAAGATGTTGTTTAATCCTTTCATGTGAATCCCAGTCCACGTGGTATAGATGGAGTCCAACTGTGAAGGTACTTGCTTTTTCACCCAGGGCTGGAGATGTGGCTTTTCGGAGATATCTCAGATGGCACGGAGATTAGAGCAATCCAGCAGCCTTGCAGTTTGATAGCGTTTCTGAGGCTTCACTTAAGATGCAGTATGCGTTTCTTCATCCTGATAGAGATAATGGGTTTTAAGCAATTACACCCAGGCTAATTCCTTTTGATAAGAGCTCTGCATTATCTAAAAAAAGAATCCCAGCCGCCTGGGAAAGAACAATGTAAATGTCTCTCTCATGGACTCTTTCATTCGCTCTTCTCTGATAACTTCAGATGATGCACTGCACATCTTTCAAGCCACAAAAACCTACCAGTCCTTTTTTAGGTAGAGCATAGCAGACAGGGAGGTAGAGCAGTACCGTTGCTGTGCAAGGGACAGAGCACAGGCTGCTTCGAGTAATTCCAGGCTAGTATGGCGATTACCCCTTAGATGTAAGGGATCAGCTTTGGTCTCTTTTAAAGGAGCCCCTTGTGATTCAGGCTGCCTGGTTGTAAGGGACAGGTTGCTTCTGCTGATTAGGATGATCTAAATTTTGTAATTTTGAAGGAGTAGCAAGAGAGCGAGAGCCTACCGCTTTGTCTAGGGTAGGTCCCAACCCCTGTGCGTCTCTTTGCACTGGAAAGAAGAGTATGCTTTTGGCGCACGTTATGCAGGGATGGTAAGAGATCTCATTTACTTTTAAGACCAGTAAAGAAATTTCAATAATTAGCTGGATTTCTGGTACTATAAAAAATAAAAACCCTTTTATTCTCCTTAATCTCCTTCTGTCTTTTTCTCTTCTACATAGGCAACGTAGGATAGAAAATTGAATTGATTGCATTTAAAAAGGTGCACGGGGAAATTCCAAAGCAACGTGCTGTTTGTGTTAATGTGCAACTTCTAGGAAAACAGTGTTATATATTTAAAAAAAATAATATATGTATGTAAAAGCATTGAAGGGTTTTCAGACATTGTAGAGACGTGCTTGTTAAAGCTCCTTTCTCTCTCCCCGATAGTCACATATGTCATTCTTGATGTGGAGAGCTGCCTGATAATTGAAGCTGGGAGGAGAGGCAGGGGGGGAAGACTGGAGATAAGGATTGTAATCTCTCCTGCTGATATGCTTTGGTTCTCCTTCCCTAGAAAAGAGCCTAGGACTGTGTGGCATGCTGCCTGTCTCTTTACCTGTCTGCTGGCTAGGAAAAGTTGCTCAGTGCCTCCAGGCGGGGGCCTGAACAGCTCTTTTCAGAACAGAGGAAGAGGATTTGTGTGGACATGTCTCTGCGGTAGGAAAAAAAAAAAAAAAGATGCAAAAATCAAATCCCTTTTTTCTTCCATGTTATAAAATGGCTTCATGCGTCACAAACGCTGTAATTGAGCAGGGTGCTACAGAATTGGGAGATCAGGAGTTTTGCTCCAAATTGGAGGCAGAGAGCACAGCTTTTCGTGGTGAGGAATCCACTGTACGTCCTCTGACGTGGCACAGGAAGGGTTGTCCCTGCTCAACCCCCTCATTTGTACAGGGTTGCAGCGGAGTTGTGCCTGGATTGAAAATAAATGAAGGAGAGAAGGAAAATCGTTACCACCGTTTGCAGAGTTGGGTGCTATATGTTTTCCTGTCATACACCGTTGTGAATTTGAAAGGGCTGCTGTAGTTCCTTCCCAGGCATGCTAACGTTTAGTTGGCAAATGAAACAACCTTTTGTTTGGAAAGCTCTTCTGAGATGCTTTGGGGATGAAAGGCATCAGCGAAGTTGTCATTACATCTCCCAGGGCTGCCTTGGGTGAGGAGCTGGGCTGCGTGTCCTTTCAGATGCAGAGTGCTCAGTCTGAGCCAATTTAGTGAGTCGTCAGCTCTCACTTTTTGGGCTTTAATTGACTTCCTACTGTATGTCACATTGCATTTTCCTTTGGAAGGCGGATGTAGAGAGTCGACTTCCTTCTCCGGGCTGCTAAGAGAACATTGTTTCGTATTAGATGGAGCAGTCTCATGCGGGCTGGGGGAAGCACCTCGTGTAAGAGAGTGCTGAAGCAGAAGTGTGTCCTTCACAATAACAATACCTTCTCAGCCTTGTGGGTGACTCGTCAGATTACTTCTCATCTTGTTCTTTCACAAATGATGCGTAGATACACAACCTGTGTGAAGATGAAGCTCCCAGGAGGCTTTCCTTATCTATGGTAATGTCCTTAATGTAAGAAGAAATCCTCACCAGCTACTTTCTTGAGGAGTTGCTGCTGGTTAAGAGTTTAAACAGACCACTTGTTATCTAGGTCCTTCTTGATTTTGCTGACTTGTTTTCTTGGTTATCCTAAAAATGACAGGTTGCTATTTAATGTACTTGGATTGACTTCACAACCTATCTACTCAGTCATCTGCTTCCTGTGCGCTCTCCTTTGAAAATACTTCATGTCATGACAGCGATGAGATGGCGCATCTAAGTGACGGGGCAAATTAAACTAAGTACTTCATGCAACATCAGTGGGGAACAAACACTAGCTCAAAACTAACCCGGCTGTGTCTGGGATATCTTGCCTCTATATTGTTGACATGGCAGTCCCCAGTTTATTATTCTACCTTAAGACATACTTTGCCTGTGTTTCGGGTGGAGTATTTTGTGCATTTCCGAGGGGGAATTCTCTAACCAAGCTCTTGGCAAACAGACATGAAAGCTCTGTGGTTGCCCTCCTACTTGGGTGTTTCTGGCCCAAAAGCACCGGTGTTGCCAGGTAGGCCTGTCAGCTGTCTAATGAGCCCAAGCAACGAGTCCCATGCTTTGTGTTTGTGTGCTGGCCTCCTTACAGTGACTCCATTACCTTTTGCTTTGAAAAGTAGTTCCTTGCAATTTCATCTAGTGCTTGGGGGCTCTATAAAAATAATTTTGCAGTTTAAGTGTGCAGTTTAAGCAGTTCATCTTCTACTCAGATTTGATGTCCAGCATTGCAGTTTATGATACAGAGCCAATTACCAAGTCCATACTAAGTACCCATCATTTTTTTCAGTATCATAGAGAGCACCATCATAAACTGCTTATGTTCTGTTGAGCTTTGTCACTAGCATGTTCACTGTTCTGTCCCGATCCATCTGTTTGTACAGTTAAATAGTATTCAAGTGAATTCATTAAGAACATGTCACCTTATATTAACATTAAAATATATTAGGTGTCATGAAAAATAAATGTTCCCAATAAATTCACTGAGTGCGAAGCTCTTCTGGATTGTGAGAGCTGAACTTGGATTGCTCTGGGAAGATGGAGGGAGGCGTGTGCGAGTCTAACACAGGGCATTGCAAGAACAAAATATTTGCAAAACCTCCCGTTTTGTCTGCCAGAGCAAAATGGATCTTGCTGTTGCCAAGACTGGTGTCTGTGGCTTGGTGCCTTCTGCTGCAGTTACATGAGACATTAATCCCTAATGCACAGCGAAGAACACAACACCTTGTTGAGCAGCTAGGGATATCCTTGCTGCTGACTGCTACGGGACAAAAAGCAGAACCCTGAATTCACGGGTTGCTAGACAGTGAGCCTCCTGGGTCACCTAGAATAGCAACTCACCCTCGAGTATCAGCCCTGTGCACTCTCTTCCCTACCTGTAGGCAGTTAGGGCACAGCAGATGCTCTGCAGTAAGTACACATCCTCTTACCTCGTGATGCTGTCTCTGTGCTCCTGCCTCACGGGAACCCTCCTCTCTTTTAGCAGTAACAAATGTTCTTGTTTGCAAAGCAGGAAATCATAAGAAAATGTTACAGGGTGTCCCTTTTCTCTCCTGCAGCTGTTCCACTGCCTGCCTTCCACCTTTGTGTAAAACCGAAATTGTTGCATGCTTCTGGGACTGTTGTGAAGAGGATATAGGCAGTGCTTTGCAGCAGCAGGATACCGACTCTGAACAGATTCACGGAGGAATCGCTATTCCCCTATCTCTTTCCTTTTGTCTGCCTTCTCTTACAAAGATGCTAATCACCACTACCTTCATTAAATGTCAGAGGGTCTTTAGCAACCTCGGAAGGAAGAGAAACAGAGCTGTCAGTGCTAATCTCAAGCACAAATGTGTAGCCCTTGCCACATCAGTGTGCCTTTGTCACCTCTGGATTGGATTAGTGCAGTACATGGTATGTGGGTCTACAGCTGAAGACACATGCAGAACAGTGTTGTCTGCTTGCTTTAGTGTCACAGGAGAGTGTTTTCTAGAGAGAGGACAGCGTTTATAAGTAATGCCCTCAGTCAGGATCCTGAGCTGACTTCTCACACTGGTCTGTTCAAAGCTGTTGTGGAAGTGAGGCAGTGCTTTAAAGCTTACCTGCTGACGTTCCTGCTTTCTGCAAGAGGCTAAATTGAAGGATTGAATGGGGCTGGAACTTAAGACGTGGTGAGAATATATTGGCTGGAGCCCCTCAGCTCTCTTTATTTTTTTTTGTTGTTGGTTATTTTTCTGTATTCTGGATTTTAATATATGGTGCTTGTGTTTAGAGAGATCCCCTTAAACAAGGGGACAAGACATAGTTAGTCAAGGTTTTTCTCCTGCTCACAGGTGAAAGACTCAGAGAAGTTTGGCCTCCTTATTAGGACTAGTCAATCACTTGATCGGATGCATTAGAACAGTCTTCTGCGAGAGGTGTAAGGGGGTAAGACACTTATTTTGATTGCTGACTGAGGTTAGTGTAATAAAATACTAATGGCAAGAATAGAAAGTCATGGCAATCAGGAAACTGGGCTCTTAGGATCGAGCCCATGCACATGAACAGCCTGCAAGGCAAAGAGCGTGCTGGGGACTACATCTCCTTACCAGCTGCAGAGGTAAAGAAAGCGTCAGTCCTTGGTTCAACTGGTGAATTAGAGCAGTTGTGAGTTATTGGGCTTCATGCATACGTGGGTTGTTTGTTTAAATTTGACATTGCCTGAGTGATATGTTCTAGATCAACCCTTTGGTCCAACTGCTCCTGCTATAGTTATGGTGGTCTACTTGTTTTTTTGCAATATCTACCCTTTAGCATATTGGCTTTTCTTGTTCTGCCATTCTCTTGCTCTGCCATTTTGCTGTGGATGTGGAACTGTGGTATCCATGTCCACAGCAGAATATTGGTAAGCGTTTTGTTGTTCCTGTTTGGAGACTAAGCTTAGGTAGTAACTCTCTTTTGCTGAAAAAGTTTCTCTCGTTGGAACTATGAATCAAAGCAGTTTGCTCTTCTTGAAGTGAGAATCTGCCAAGATCCATGTGCAGACGCTGGGGTTGTTCTTTGAGCTACAGAGCCAAATCAACCAGAAAAGTCTCTTTCCATGTCTGCCAGGTCCTCTGGCTAGTTTAAGTGGTTCGCGCTTTTGCCTGGAGCATAACACGCTGCTGTGCCAGCCTTCAGCAGAGAACTGCTGTTGCTGTTCTGTCCTTCAAGTTAGATGGTCCCAGAAAACAGTCTGAACACGGTTTTTCCATGCTCTGGAAGGAGCACGCTCTGCTCCTGCTCCCATGTTCTGGGACTTCCACTAAAGGTGAAGTGGGTGCTGGAAGCAGGTGTGGTTGCAGAAACCCATTCAAGCACTGTTTGTGGAAATCAGTAATTCCTTTAAAGTCACTTAGGAAAGCAGGGAAGCTCACCTGCGTTAGAGAAGCCAAGATCCTGCAGGGAAGAGGTGACTTCATTTCTGGAGAATGTCAACTTGCTATTCTTATGGCTGTCAAGCTGAAGGAGAGTTAGAATTTCCTTCTTTGAACCCTCTACTGATGTCAGCAGAAGACATAAAAATGCCTGATTAGATTATGCCATCGCTGTAGTAATGAAAACCACTAATTAATGCTGTATAAGTGTGTTGCACTTAGCCTCTGGTGGAAACGTGGCGCTTGGAGGCTTACCACTTTGCCTCTGGTGGAAACTGTTAGCCACTGGACCTGTGGCTAAATAGTGTTCTCATTTTTTTTTTCCTCTTTAAATCTTTCTCTCCTCATCTCCGTGTTTCATTACCTAACACATTACTAAATAAGCAATGAACCAAAGATTGCCCATGCTGTTCCAATGAGATTAAACGTTAATGGGAAAGATTGCTCTTACTAGTTCTAGCTTTCTGCAGGGTGGGTGCCCAACCTTACTGTATTTCACATTTTTTTGTCAAAGGCTAACTTGGTGATTCCTTTGTTAACTGTCTGCTTTCTTTCTCCTTATTCCCCAACCTAGCTTTCTGCAGAGGACGCATTGTGAGGGTACCCAAAGGTCCTCTGATTCGAGTTGTGGGCACAGAGGTGGCGATCCCTTGCAGCGTTAGTGACTACGACGGACCCAGCGAGCAGAACTTTGATTGGGAGTTCGCCCGAGAGACTGACTTCGTGCGGATAGTGAGTACCTGGGATTCTACCTTCACCTCTGAGGAGTACCAAAAACGTGTGGGCCACGGGGATATCAAACTGAGACGGAGCAGCAACGATGCTGTGGAACTCGTGATTAAAAACATCCAGCCAACTGACCAAGGGAAATACAAATGCTCTACGCCCAGCACTGATGCCACCGTTCAGGGAAATTATGATGCTGAGGTCCAAGTGAAAGGTATTTCTGAAGAGTGAGGTGTGCTCTAAGTTTGTTTTTGATATTGATTATAGATGTACCCTTAATAACGTTGAATTTCTGTCGCTTATGAGCATTGTGATTTTTTTTCCTGTTTGATTCTACTAAAGCCAAAACTGGGAGGCATGATAGGAGCAAGGGCAAGCGAGGTGAAGAAGCAAAGGGG
Organism: Anser cygnoides; assembly: GCF_040182565.1. Taxonomy (NCBI): domain Eukaryota; kingdom Metazoa; phylum Chordata; class Aves; order Anseriformes; family Anatidae; genus Anser; species Anser cygnoides. The sequence continues at coordinate 87,667,260 of NC_089873.1, read as the reverse complement.
AGCTGTTACTCTAAACACCACTTTTGCTTTTTCTATCTAGGAAATATTTAAATAAATATGGGAAAACTAACCAGTGTGTTTTCCTAAGATGTCTGCAAATGCTTAATGTCACTAAGCCTCTGGGTAGAGGGGCTAACTTCAGGTAAAAACATAGCCTGTGTTCTCTCTTATTTAGACAGTGTCATTTAGAGATCTTTCTATGAAGGAAGTAGTCTTCCATTTCTTCTTTAGCATGTTGTTCCTGCAGTTATGTCCTAGCCTTGCTCTCTCATTTAGGGTTCTTCAATAATGATCTGGGAGACTGTTTTTTCTCTTTGTGTTGTCTCTTTTTCTCATGAAAATCAAGATGGTTCTGGATGGGAATAGTCTGAATGATATTACTTGGATGAGAAATTGAAGTGGGGGAGGGTAAATGAAGTTGAGTGCTTGCCTTGGCTTGTTTGAAGCGGGTGACGAATGAATTTTCAGTCGAGTTTCCTTGTTTCTGGAATGTATTTGTGTGGAAGAAGGAACGATTGGAGAGGTGGTAGTTTTAGTGCTTCATATCCAAACAGGTCATTGTGGGTGTTTTCTTCTTTCTTTGCTTTTATGATATTTGAGTATTTTGGTCTTTTTTTAATAGTGATTTCTGATGGCTTATTGGTGAGCGGTTCAAAAGCACGTTCTTCAACATCTCTGAAACTCTCTGAGGGTGACTCCTTCAAGCTGCGCTGCTCGGCAATCACCACCTCACCGGAGCACACTCACCTGCACGTGACTTGGCAGATCAAAAGTGGATTGTCTTGGCAGGACATCCTATCTTTGACTCATGAAGGCAAATTCCAGCCTGGCCCTGGCTATGAGGAGCGCTACCGTAATGGAGATATCCGCTTGGACACAGGAGTGAATGACACGTATCGACTGTCTGTGTCCCAGGCCTCGTCGGTGGATGCGGGCGTCTACAGGTGTCTCGTGAGCGAGTGGGTGAGAGGGGCAGATAGCTCATGGCAGAAGATTCAGGAGAAGAGTGTGGAGATAGCAAGTGTGTCGATCCAGCGGACTGGTGAGTGTTACTGCTGGGCTGGGGCCATAGCTCGTAGCTACAGCAATGCTGTTGTGCCCACGAGGCGATGCTTCTTGAGAGTAGAAATTGGATAAGCTGAACTAAATGAGGACACCTTTCCAGGAGAGCTTAGAGTGCTGTTTGGATAGCTGGCCTGTTTACATCTGAGTTACTAGCATATGCTTGGCATGAGTTTGCTAGCTTTTATTCTGGGGGCAACGGGGATGATGGCATGGAAGGATTGACTGGAATCTCTTATGTGCCTAGACTGAGATTTTTATCTCATCCTTAGTTCACTTTGGACTTCCTCTGGTTACACTATTTCTTAAATAGTGTTGTGTTTAACCCTGAGCAACCTAAACCTGCTGTCTGTGCTGTCATTAACATAGGTTATCTGAGAGCACTAAACCGCTGTGCTTCCCCTGTAAAAGTGGACTGTGATTCATGACAGATGTGAATGTTATGTATTAAAATGGCATAGAAAGATTGGGAGAAAAGAGAAAGGCAGTGATAATTTCAAAGGACAAATTATCCTCTGATTTCTATCACTACCACTGGATCACTGGGCTGATGGCTCCGCTGTGTTGGCGGGCACTGTTAAATGCATCATTGCATGCTTGACTAAGGAGACAAAAATACACGTAGTGCTGTGCTGAGGATATCCAGATATCCCTTTCTATGTGGGTTTCAGGAGTAGATGCACTAAGCGCTTAATTGCATTAGCATTGCCACTGCTAGTTGGAGGGGGGAAAGCAGGGGGTGATGCTTCTTGTGACTCAATAGGTGGCAAAACAGGCAATGATGGTCTCAGAAATATGAGATTATGACAGTATTTTTTCAAAGTGTTCAGACAATAAGGGTATCTTTCCATTTTTGTAATCTTGTAATTGTTATAGGGAAAAGTCAGAACTGCTGGGTTTTGGCTAGCTCCCTTGGATGTAGTTTTAGTATCCTGGTGGTGTTTAGCCTGTGAAATTTGACAGGATCAATCTGCCCCTTTTTCAGGGTGTCTGTTACACAGTAAAGCTTGCAGGTACTCTCTGCTGAGACAGGGGTTGCTAATTAAGAGATGTAGCTCTTTGTTTTGTTGCACTTGTGGAGAATTTGGCTTAAGTAGGTGGGCTGAAAAACAGGATGAGGATGGCCAGGACCAGTAGCAGTGCCTAATGGGGCAGTTTTTTAATGTTCCCTCTGTATGTGTGTCTTTTTTTTCCCTGTTTGGTTTGTATTTTTTCTTTGGCCTTCATTTTCAGCTCAGTCATTGGCAGCACTGGCACTTTGTCAGGGGCAAGAAAGCTTTCTAGCCTCCCCCTCCCTTCTTACCTGCTGTAAACTGTAGGGTTGAATTTGTAGAAATAAAATAAAAATAATAACAGAAATTACTATCTAATGTAAAAAAATAAAGTCATGCACAAAGCTACTTGTGTAACTACTTGCATAAGTAGCACAGGTTACTTGGAACAACAGAAAAAGCAGTTATACTCTTCTTTCTACTTTGGTGTCCTTAAATCATGAACTCTTTGGGCCTGACTTTTTTCCTGTATGTCTTTTTTAATAGCGCCTTGCACAACAGGAATATAATCCTAAGTGAGGCCTTCAGGCACTTCTGCAACCAAAAAAGGAGCCTTGAGAAGGCACATACGAGTAAACTCTCTTAGAGTCCCTCTCCGTGATTATCCTGCCAGGTTCTGAATGCCTGTCACTGGTGCATGAAGACAGAGGTGCTCCTTGGAGAAACACTGCTCTTAACTTTTCAGAGGGCTCTTAATTTGTATTCTGGCATTGGTCTGTTAAATTAACTAGGCTTTCCTACTGTTTCCAGTCCCAGTGGGGCATTCATCAGATAGGGGACTTGGCTTTGCCTCTCAGGAGAGGCTTGCTGGCCTCTGTTCAGTCTGTTCTGTGCTATCAAGTGGTGAGCAGTGAGATGAGTACTGCTGTGGTTTTATTGGCAATAGTTGCGGCCACTCAGAAAAACAGTGTGGCATTTCTATACTGTCTCTAGTTCCTGGTGGTAGTCCTAGAAAGCTTTTACAGATGGATATGTATTAGGTACTAGAACATGGTTTTACATAGAAATCATTGATCTGCTCTTAGCTGCCTGTTTAAGGCGGGACTCGTGGAACTACTGAGAAGAGCTACTACAGTTCTGGTGTAGTTTCTAGTGGTTTCAGTGGACATTTTCCATTCTGAGGGAGAGTCCCAAATACCTTGACGTTCCTGTGAGAATAAGAATCCTTCATGTTTTCCTGCTGTGTGAGGGTGGTGTACGGTCTGTGATTAGAATAAAGCCTTCACAGACCAGTTGCTGTTGAGGCATAGAAACCTTGTTCTTTCTCACTTCTTTCTCCCACCTTTATCAAAGATCCCTTGCTTGCTTGATAATGTGTGCTTGTCTTATAATAGATGATGCAGCACAATAGTCTATGGGTGCTTGAAAGTGGGGCTACTGAGCTACTTGAGAAAATTCTGTAATAGAAAGTGAAGGTCTGCATAACTTACAGTGAGTGGACTCTTTAAAATAATAATAAAAGCAATGTTTTATTTTTTGTTTGAATTTTTCTCTCTTCATTTCCAAGTTCTAGATGTGCTCATCTCAACAAGCAATCTGTCCGTGACTGAAAGGGACTCCCTGGACCTTACCTGCAACATCACAACGGACAGGAGTGGTATTTTCCAAGCCGAGGTGACGTGGTATTTCTCTGGGTCACCTGATGACACCTTGTCAGATGCTCAGGTTTTGTTGAGCATGGACCATGACTCTGTTGTCAGTGATTCAACTCTTATCAGCCTGAGCCATGTCGATAGGAATTCCTATCGCCTCTTGGTGCGTGATGTGGGTGTGGAAGACTCTGGGTACTACTTCTGCCAAGCAGCTGTCTGGGTGCCACTGCACAATGGGAGCTGGCATAAAGTGGTGGAGAGGACATCTGCGCCAGTCAGTGTAGTGGTGACAGCATTAGGTGAGTGATTCTGCTTGCAAACGTCATGGATATTGTACCACACATTTCTTATTCCTATCAGAAAAGGGAAAGGACCTTGCAGGATCTAATCTCTTACACATTTGCATCCATCATCTCTCTCTGGGCTCGTATGTTATAGTATTTTAGGATGTCACTGAACTGTCTGTAACTGGGAAACAGAACTTAAAAGTCCGCCTTGTTTTCCAGGGGCTGAAGCTGCGTCAGTATCATATTGTCCCCTTTCATTTCCCGTGTACTGTCAGCAGGGCTTTGATACTGCAGCAGGTGTTCTTTCTGAGCTCCAAACAGTGATACCATGTGGTTCCCATCATTTTTGAATCATTTGCCATACAATTATTTATGATACAAACTTCATAATGAACTGTAATAGCTTTCAAATTGTTTTCTTTTTTGTTTTAATCACTAGAGACAGACCACATCCTACTGGTAGATTTAGGATGGGATAGGATTTTATGCTGCTTTATTCTCTTCCCTCAACAGACAAGTCTATTTTAGGAGACCGCACTATTGAATCGTGTGACTGAACAAGAGAGACCTGGCTAAGAGCTCTTAACTGGAAGTGTTGTTTAGCACAGTAACCACTAAAGCAGATCTTGCTGCAGTATTTAATATCCCACTCTGGTGCATTTTTGATCATTCAGTTCTAGACATGAGTGGGTTTTTGTCCTTTTGGACACACAAAGGATTATTTGTGCAGCTGAACGTATGGGTTCCTTAAGTTACTGCAACATTTCTGCAGCAAGTTTTTTTTAAGTTACTAGTGGGAAAAAAAGATCTACTTAAACAGCAGTTTGATGATCTCTTTATTCTCTCCTTCTTTCATTCCCCAGCTGTTCATAGTTATTTTCCCTTTTATTTCCCTTCTTATAGCTCTAATACTATCAATATTCTTTTTTTTTTTTTTTTTTGCAAGGGGGCTGTGGTTAGGAGGAGCTGTGTTTAGCAGTTGTTCATTCTAAACAGAACAGAAGCTGCAGAAGCTGGAGTGGAGGTCAGAGGTTCAACAGGCTTGTCTGATCTACCTGGCCTACAAGAGCTGGCTGACAATATCTTTCCCTACACCCCCGCCCTGAGAAAAATGTGTTTTGGAGATCGACTGGGTCATATACATGCTGAGGACTGTGAATATTTTACTTTGCATTATCCTTTCTGAACATTAAGCTTTGGCCATCTCTCTTTATGCAAATATGCTCAGAAGCAAAGTTGCTTGGGAGAGATGCTAAGAATGAAACTCCAGGAAAACTTCTAAAAAGCCTGGCTTTTTAGGGGTACGTCAGCCTACCTATCTTATCTCCTAGTTATATCACGAGAAAAGAGTAACTTCAATTTAGAAGCAATGTAATTCAGGATGGTGATGCAGGATGCTGTAGGTAAGGCACTTCCACCTTTTTCCTGCTAAAATTCACAAAGACTTGCTCGTGTTGGAAGCATGAACGAACCTAGATGTGAACTGGAGGGGAACTGGCAGAACTGTCGTACTTGATGTTTGTTCCCAGCTTTTATTGGATGCAAGCATCTGTGCCTAAACATTCTCCATGTACTCATTTGGAGCCTCCTGTAATCAGTCTGATGGTACTGCCCAGTTATAAAGGCAGAGCTCCTCCAACATAAAAGGATAGAATGGGCTCAGCGTATAGAGAGTCTGTTTTTCAGAAATAAATAGCTGTACCACAAGGTTAAATTCCAGTGATAAACATTGTAATTTTGCAATTTGGCATTGTACAGAGCAGTTGAGCTGTGGCTCTTTCTTGCATACACTAACGTGTGCTAGAGGTAAGTGCACAAGCGATAAGTCTTCATTTCCATTCTTCAGCCATTTGAATCACACATTCAGCTTCTGAGAGCTCCCCCCTTTTCCTGCGTGCATGCGTGTGCACACATGCTCATGCACGCAGAGGTGCACCATGTGCTCACATATTCTGTTACGTTGCTGGTGCCTGTAGAACTATTCCTTGCTTTTTCCACTCCAATCGGGTGTTATCTGGGGAAAGGAAAGAATAAAATCTACTCCTCGGCAGACGCTTGGTTGCTAAGGACAAAGGAAAGTAGAATAATTTTTCAGCATTTGAGGTTTTCAGCTGCATCCAGAATTTACCAACTCCTCCTCCTTAATGGAAGTTAAGAGCTGCTGGGGTATTAAGTCATTGAACTGTCAGTGAGGCTGTTCTTTGACAGCTGACAGAGTGGAGGAATGAGGTTTATCCAGTCAGCCTTTTATTCTTTCTAAATCCTCTGTCTGAATGTCTGTCAGGGTGAAGCGCCTATCTGGAGTGGTGCTGTCAAAGCCAAGGCTCTCTTCTTAGTGGTCCTTTCCCTCCCCACAAATAAAACATCCTGAAGTGATTATTGAAGGACTTGACTTTCTTGCAGCTTTTTCCTTTCTGTGTTCCTATCCTGAGAAGAGTTTCCGCTTTTTTAGTCTTTGTTGCTGTGAAAATATTAATTGGTCTTGACTGTCTTCTTTTTTTGGTGATAAAGATGAGTCAAGGGGGAATAAGAAAACTGCAGAGTGTGTGCAATATATCATGAGGCCATGGAGAAGACTGGTCTTTTGGGAATGAGACAGGAAGGGTAGAGTAGCTGTAGGATCTGTGGGGATTTACTTGCACCAAAAATGGGTTTTGGCCACCATTACTAATCTATGACTTGGTTGCAGCAGAGGAATTGAGTGAATTTTTATTTCGTATTACTCATACCGAGTGTCTGCAAAAATCTATGCTTATGTTCACTATGTAGTGCATAGTGATCTAGTGTACAGTAAATTTCAGCAGGCATCATAATAAACACAAAGTAGGTTAACAGTCAAAGATGCATATATCAGGAAAGCTTCTCAGAATAAAGGAGTACAACGCTATACAGCTGCACGGTACTGCTGCCAATAGTAGGTACTTTGGACTTAGGTGAGCGATACCTTTAAGTTTGTGTGTTACCTAGCACTGCAAAAACTCAGTGATTTAGATACTCTAGCATCTGGTCTGTTTGTATGCCCTTGTCCTTGCTAGATGCAAGGACACTGCATGCCTGCATGCAGAACGCTTAATGGTGAGAGATCCTTTCTTCAAGCTGGCGTGGCAGCGGCCAGGTTGCTTGAATAGAATCATTTCCATCATTTGCATCCGAAGTCCAAAAGTGCATGTGCACACACATTAGCGCAGCAGCTCTATTAAGATGTTTTATTATCTTGGCTCACTGGTGAGCTAAGTCTAAGTTTTAGCCTTGGATTGCCTTCTCTGTCCCAATTATAGCTTCAGTTAATTGTTTCTGGGAGGGCAAAAAGCCAAATACAACATAAAGCAAGAAATAAATATAGAGCACTGAATACGCTTTTAATATAAAATCCATGTGATGAGTATTGGCTGAACAGTTGGAAGGCTAGTCTTTTTTCTGAATAATAGTAGGCAGCAAGAGAGAAAAATATTCTAATGCTAGTAAATAAACATGTATCTCCTTTGTGGTAAGAGGTCTTTGCTGTAATCTTTTTCCTTTACTATCTCCATAGTCCAAGAGAAAATAGTCATGTGGCTGCCTTATCTCTTTTAGGCTTTGGACAGCAAGCTATTTTAGATTTAAATACAACAGCCCCAATCTTAACCCGTGCATTTCAAGCGATCCTTTTCAAGCTTCAGGGTTTCTAGCCTTGTAGCTGTACAGCATGTACTTCTCTGTTCTGTGGAGCTCTTCTGATATACACATCGTTGGCTTAACCTACTTGTTATTTATTATGATGCCTGCTGAACTTTACTGCACGCTGCTGTTTGTGCTGCCTGTGGCCAGTGGCACTGATGCCCCCTGATTTGGGTGGATGAGTGGGTGAGATGTTTGTGTTTTGTTCTTGTTTAACGTTCATTGCGTGCTGCAGAGAGATGATGGGATGATAAGTGCAGAGAAGGCGGCATATCAGGAGGGGATGTGCTCTTATCCTGCAGAGAAAATGGGGAAGTGGGGTGGCTCTGGCCAGTCCAAAGCCAGAGAGTAACTGGTCTTCCGGCTGCTGGAGGCCTTCAGACAGGTGCAAAAGTGACTGGATGTCTGAAACAACTGTGGGTTCTTGGGGCCAGGCCTAAAGAAGGGAATGATTTTGCTCAATAAGATCACTTGGTGCTGATTTTTCTGAAATGGTCTCAGCAGACACACAAGTCCTGTTTGGAAATTCAGGCCTAGGGTGGCTCACTTCAGACCAGTACGAGTCTGAGAGCTAGAGTCCAAGTTCCCAATCGCCAGCTCTTATAAGAAAAATAGATGTTCTGGCACTTGGCTTTTGGATCATGTGCTTTCACAGACTGGATGTTAGCAGTATCTTATATGTTAAGCTCTGCCACTTGCTTCCTTCTGCTTGTATCTTCTCACTTCTTTATTCTGGGTTTTCTCTCCCGCAGAGCCAGATTATGAGGTGTTTCTAAATGCATCTAAAACACCCAAGTTTTCAGATGACCCCACCGAGCTGGAGTGCAGGATCACAAATGCCCAGGACACCGAAGCAAACATCCGCTTCACAGTTTCATGGTACTACAAGGAGCACCTGCTTGGTGATGATGTTGCGACAGAGGAACTGCTGGCCACCATGGATGCAGACTGGACTCTACTTCTTGGGGACAGGAGCAGAGAGCGGACTCAGAACGGGGAAATAATCTTCTCTAAAAAGGCTGCTGACACCTTCAGTTTACGGATCCAGTGGACTTCAGAAAGTGACAGAGGGGATTACTTCTGTGTCATCTCTGCATGGAGTAGACACCGCAACAACAGCTGGGTAAAAAGCAAAGACGTGACTTCTGCACCTGTCAGCATTTTATGGGCTACACAAGGTAGGAACCTTGCACCTTTTCACTGGAAGACCTAGAAAGCTAAGATAGTTTTCTCTTGAGTAGGTCCATCAGGCAGAAGGCCTACAAAGGGGTTTTGGAAATGTGGCTCTGTGTTATGAAGAGGAAAAAACTCTTACTTTGTGTAAAGGCCTATATTTTTGGAGGTAAATAACTACTAAACAGCACTGACCGGTTTTGTGCAACAGTTTGGAGAGGAAGTGCAAAACAGATCCATCGCTCAAACTGTGCTGAGACTTAGAGGAACCAGGCTGTCATTGTGACAGGGTGGTATCCAGCAGTAATGCTGCTCCCTTTCATGACCCAGAGTATTTCAGTCTCTCTAGGATGCATCTTGATGCTAGCAACAAGGCTGTCTTGGGGTGAAAGAAGGGATGTCACTCACTTTAAGTCTTCTCTGGCTGTCAGTTTGATAGCATTTTTTTTTGCTTGTTTTTTTTTTGTTTGTTTGTTTTCACCCTATACCAACTTATATTTACAAGTATGTGTTTAGAGGGCACTTCTGAGTAAGTTCGTGGGCATAGTAGTACCAGAGCATCAAAAAAAAAACCAAAACAAAACAGCATGTGACAGAGCAAAATCATTCAGTGCTTTGCTTCAACCTAGGCCTCTTTTAGACAGAAGTGAACCGCCCTCTGGTCAGTATTTAAACTGTCTTTGGAAGCGTTTCTTAGGAGGTAAAAAAAGGTACCTGAATCACTTATATGCTGGTATAAAGTGGGTGCATGTAGCCTGAATGTCCTGTGGAGTGATACCCTTTTGTCGTACATATGAAGTCGTGCAAGAGGAGACTGAATGGGATAGCCTAGGATGTAACATCTTTGTCGAAAAAAAAATAAATTGATTAGCTAAGCTGCCTTTGCACCTCATAGATTTGTTGTGCAGTCTAGCTCAGGCAGTGGTAGTCCGATGACTGTATTTCAAAGAGCTAGTTTGAAATGAGTTTAAAGCTGTTTAGGCATTATCTTTAAATGAACTGGAGAACTTCTGCTGTGATTCTGTTGCAGCAAAGACAGAAAATGGCAGGCTGCTTGCTTAGTCCTTTCTTCACCCCCAGACGAAGTTTGGTCCACAGAAAGGGTGTTTTCTTTTTTGTTACGAGCTGGCTTCTCTAGCAGGAATGAGATCTCTCAATAATGGCGAATGCTGGTCACAATTAGTTCAGTTATGCCATAACTGAGTGAGTGTGTGTGTGTGTGTGCATGCACACGTAATGGATCATCGCCTTCAGAGCAGCTAGAGAAACCAGCTGGAGTTGAAAAGTCTCAGCCTGTGTTGACATTTCTGGGGGAAAACAAACCGTGACAGGTGTGAACGTTCCCTTGTTTCTGGTTTTGTTCCAAAAACTCTGCTAATTTTGCCACACAAATGTAAATGTTACAGTCCCCATGCTGAAAAGTACGTCTGTTGGCAAAACTCAGAGCTGGGGTATTTACGACGTGAAAGCAAACTCTCCTACAAACATTCTTCTCCTGAAACAAAACACATATGTATGTATGGAGGGGGAAATATTTAAGCTTGATTTCCCCCTTCTTCCCTTCCACTCCCTGCCATGCTCTTCCAGCAATCTGGCCCCAGATGCCATTCCCTGCACGCCCTGGTCCTGGCCGTAGCTGGTTCCTGTGGGCTCCAGACGGGGCTGTGAGCCTGGTGGTGCAGCCACCAACTATGAAAGAGTTAATGTGCTGCTGCCTCTGCTCTCTGACTGTTGTTTTGACAAGTATCTCTGGTGATTTGAGTCCCGAATTGCTCCCAATGCTTATAAAAGCAAGCAGCCAGGCCCCCACGTGTTTGCCTAAGGAGAGAACCAAAATTTGCCTCTTCCTTGGATAGCTTGTGCCTACATATAGGCTTTTCTTCCAACTATTTCACTATTTGCATTGTCTGTGTTAACTGTAGAGCAGTGCTGGGGGTGGGGAGGACTTCAGAGAGATCTGACTTTGGAAAAGCTCATCCTGAGTCTCTGAGAAAGGAGAAATGATCTTGGTGCATCCGTGGGGCAGTCAGTACAGAGGGGTGTTGAGGATAACAGGCTTTTGCTTGAAATGTAAACATCACGTGAGGACGTCAAAGCCCTTTTTCCTTGTGTTTTATAATAAATTGTATGCTTGCCCATTTTCACTTGAGGCCTTTTATCCTTTTTTTCTGGTCTATCCGTTGGGACTAATAAAGCTCATGTGTCTTTCTGCTTATTCAGCTTTACAAGTGCAGCCGACTGCACATCACCATTGCTTTTGACATGGTTTGCCTGATTTCTGTTTCTTTGCCTTTTTCTTTTTTCACCCACTGCCCCCCACCAATGGCGACAAAACATCTTCATCTCAAAAATGAAAAGCATTGAATGTATTTTTGTATTCAGGTAATTTACTTCTTGGAATCTGTACTTTATAAAGGGGTAAAGGAAGGGAAGGAAACTTTCTTGCCTGGTTCTGTAGGTGATTTTTGAACACAGAAGTTTGATAGTTAGAAAAGATTATTTATCAGTTGGAGTGTGAGTACTACCTACGTTTAAAACAAAGCTGCTGTTAGCAGTGTAATGCAGAGTTGGTGCTTGTTTCCTAAACCAGTGTTGTCAGCTTTAGATCTGCATGAAAGCCTTAGCAAAAGAGAGCATTATCTTTTAATTGAAACTGCGTATCCCAAAGATACTATTATTTGGGGTTTTGTTAATACTTCTGTCTTTAATTTGCGAAGTAATTGTATTTAACAGAATGTTACTGGTCCTAAACGTTTGCTCAGGACCTGCCATTAAATTTAATGGGGAGCAAGGGCATCTTCATCTTGCAGAAAGTCCTGCGAACAGGGAGCAGGTGATATTTCTTCTACCCACTTGTCTTTGCAATTGCCGGTGTGTAACACACTGCACAGTGCAGACACGCAGTTTCTTTTGAGCAGAGAAATCCCCATCCCTATGGCACCACTCCGTCACGCCTACGTGCCAATTTGGGCCTGAGAACAAGCAAGTGCGTTAAGGTAGGCGCTCCTGCCAGGAGCCCCTGGGCTCCTCTTCCCCTGGCTGCACGAGGATCAAGTGGTTGTACTCATTGCTTAGGAGCTGAGCAGGGCAGTAAAGGTGACATCGGTGTGTGTGTGTACAGCAGTTGCCTCGTGTATACGTGTATCAGACCATGGTGTAGGCCGCAGCGTGCTGGCTGTGTTTTCAGAGCTCGTAGTACCCGAGCTGCTGGGCCAGCAATTGTACCGCGGGGTGCTGTATAGCCTCCTCCTCCTGTGAAGGCAAAACTGTCATTGCCTTAATGTCTGCTGCATTCCCTCTTCTTCCAATCTTGTTCAGTGCACTGGGGGATGAAGAAGCCATTACGAATATTGGGATGGTGTTACTTGGCGCTGCCGGCGAGGCTCTGAGATTAGTTAGTCATGGCTGCTGTGCTTCTTTCCTGACGGGAATCAGTGGAGTACAGGGAACACGCATGTTTGTCTTTTCCTAAGGTCTCCTTGCCCTTTAGCTGCTAGGCTTCTCTAGCAATTGGACTGACAGAGTAGGTGAAAACTGTTTTCAGTTATTTCTCAGGAAGCATCCTTGAAGCTGAGCACACACTTTGTCGTAGGGAGCAGCAAGAGAATTAGTGTGGGTTATCCACTTGGAGTGGCCAGGGAGGGAAGGCAGCACCACGTGCTGCCGAGCTCCAAAGTACAGTTTACTACTCAAATTTTATCTGAATCATTTGGCTACAATTTTTTTCTCTGCTAGCCCTCTGTCTTGTAATAGGGGTGTGTAACTGGTTATAAGCTTTGGGTATGGTTTTTTTAGGATCTCTTCCTCTACTGTTTTCCAACAAATCCTGCAGATTGCAGCCTCCTATGTGCGATGGACAGGGGTGTGTTTTGTCCTGCTTTTCTTACGTAGAGGTTTTTGAGAAAAAGGTGAGACTCTGCCTGCACAGGAAGGTGAGACTCTTGCCTGTGTGTGTGTGTGCGCCTGCATGGAGGGGCAAGCATACACAGTAGTGGTCAAGACACAGACATTACTTTCTTGTCAATTCTCAGAAGATTAGAAAAGAGGTATCAGGCTGTAGTTCTTGGAAAGAAGATGTTCTTTGACCTCTCTGGCCTATACTTTGCTTTCTAGCAAACAACAAACACTTCAGAACCGGTGGGTGCTGTTTTTCGTGTCCCCTTTGTCGTTCTGGTTTGCATTTCTTATGTTCTCACATAAGAGAATGTGCCTCTGCCTTCCGTGGTATTCATCCAACCTAAGGATGAAGGGGCTTTGGGGTTTTTATAAAGGTAGAAAAATCCTGTGCAAGGACTTCTAGAAGAATGTCTCCCAGTTCTTTGTTCAGCATCCTAACTTCTAACCCTTTTGAATTCAACCGCTGTTCTCCAGCTGCACTGCAGGTCTTCAGATGTTCTCTTCCACAAACTCTACAGACGGCGTTTCTGTTGCTTTTTCATGCTACCATTACTTCTTTCTTTAACAAAAATAATTGGTCAAAGCAGCATTTTCTGTTGCTCTCAAATAGGAAGCCAAGAAAGGACACCTGGGGACAAAGCCTGGTCTGTCCTTGCTGGGGACAAGACACAATCCCCTATGTAATTCTTCCTGACCTGTGTCTCAGAGAATAGTTGGAAGTATGGCATTTGCAGCCCAGATGGTAGGGAGGGTTGCAGCTTCTCAGCTACATCTGTACTGCTCTTGTCACATGAAGGTATTTTCCTTATGTACATGTATGAGAGACCAAGTGCAAGATTTCTTTTTCAGTGTCCAGAGCTTGGCTCTCTGACATGGAGATCAGAAGTACAATGAACATTTGCATCAGGAATATTTTTGCCCAGAGCCTTCTCACAAGGTCTAGTGAGCAGCCGTAAGGGGCAGAGAAGTATGGTTAGCTGTTTGTGCCTCTGCTTTTGGGGCAAAAGCATGATTGTAGGCTGTATTCCTAAAATATGAGGCAAGTTGATTTGTGCTGGGCTCCTAAACGCTGCCATCTTATAAAGAGGGTGTTATCAGAGTCTCAGGGACACAGAATGAGAAAAACAGATCTGAAGCCTAGAATCAGATGCAAAATGAGTTCTCACCCAGGGGAGCAGAGGATGCCTGCACACGGAACTTCAATTGTGATTGTACCCTCAGTGCTTAAATGTGCAACTCGTACATTCCCACTTGCCTAGTGGGTGGAAGTACAAGGGGGGCTGGTGTGGAGTATCAAATAATTCTGTGCTCAGCTAGACCACTTGATGCTGCTCCTGCTGTTTCTTTATATAGCTTTGGACTGTGATCTGCTTTATACAGTACCGATTTAAAGTTGTCATACCGGGTTTCTCATCTTGCGGGCCGTGTTTACTCATTGTGAAAACTGCTGCTTGAAGGCAAAACACTGCAAAATGTAATCTTGACAAGTATCTCATTGCCCTTATGGGGAGGGCATAAATATTACTTCATTTAGTTCACTTTGGGGAAAGCGTTGCAATCTTACCACCGCTTATTTTCCTTATCCTGAGAAGTTTCACCTTGCATAAAGGTGATGTGTGGAGATTTTGTTTGATGTGTCTGGACCCATTTTTCATAAGGAGGGGAAAGGAGAATATGCTGTAGTGAAGTCCAGAAAACTGGATTGGCCAAATTCTTGCAATATTGCTACTATGGGAAGTTGCTGTAAATTGTGTGCTCAGCCCCAGCCCTTCTTTCCTAAGGAAGAACCTGGGTGTGCAGGATGTCTCTTCATCACAATGCCAGGAAAGTAGCAACTCCCTTTTATTCAGATATGATTTCAGGCATTCCTCATTTTCTCAGTTTCTCACTGTGAGCTTTTTTTTTTTTTTTTTTGTCTTGAGGCACTGCTCCTAGATGTATAATTTTCCCAAACCCTATAATTAAGGGATTCCTGGGATTGAGGAACCCGCAGACTTGGAGGATGCTGAATAAAAGGAATGAAATCAAGTAGTAAGTGTTGGCATTCTTGATGCCAGACTGCTGGGGACACATCAAGGTCTCTGTTAGGCTTGTCATCAGGTGAATTCATTAGAAATTAGTGAAAAGAGCATTTGTGGAGGCAGATGTGTGCTGACCTCTTCAAGAGCAGTGTGTGTATGAGTGTACTGGGGGCGATGGTTTCTCATGTTAACGCCAACTTTCTTGTCATGCAATCTTGTCATGATTTGGGGAGTTCAGCTCAACATGTCTGGATTGCCGTTAGGGTGAACTTTTCAAGAGAAATAAAAAGCAGCTCTACTAAGTGCTGCAGATTCAGTCAGTGGCAGCTTTTGTCACTAGTCACAAGTACTTCGTCAGTGTCCCTGTACTCTGTTGCTGATGGGGCTTTTCCAGATCCGGCACAAAACGGGGGCTCCAAGTCTCATCTGGCTACTATCTATACTCTTAAATAAAAATGTCCTGGAGGTTATGTCATCCCATGTCCTGTGTATTGCATCATCTGTTCAGTGTTTGGGGTTTGTTTGAATCCTTGCATCTTGACCCAAGCTGTTGTGTGCTGTTAAGTAGCATTCTGGGATGTCCGTATGTGTTTAGATAAATATGCTGGGATTTGTCTCTGCAAAAAAAGCATTTTGGTTATTAGTAACCTTCCAGATGAACAAGTGCTGCAGAAATAGCTGCACTATTTATTAACCCCCCTCCTTGTTACTTGTTTCCTTCCCTCTTCAGATTACACGCTGACAGTGGAGGCAGTGAAACTGAAGCCATTCTTTGTGGCAGGCCACACCTTTGAGATGACATGCAAAGTGTCTTCGAAAAACATCAAGACGCCACGCTATTCTGTCCTCATTACAGCAGAGAAGCCACTGACAGATCAGTCGAATCCC
This sequence comes from Anser cygnoides, assembly GCF_040182565.1. Taxonomy (NCBI): domain Eukaryota; kingdom Metazoa; phylum Chordata; class Aves; order Anseriformes; family Anatidae; genus Anser; species Anser cygnoides. The sequence goes on along the minus strand of NC_089873.1, from coordinate 87,651,631 downwards.
AATGGAACCACTCGCATAATTTCCCTGAACCAGGATTCGGTGGTGCGGCTGGAAGACTGGACGGACCAGACTCGTGTGGATGGCGTGGTTCTGGAGAAGGTGCAGGAGAACGAGTTCCGCTACAGGATGTATCAGACCCAAATTTCTGATGCTGGGCTGTATCGCTGTGTGGTGACTGCCTGGTCTCCAGGTGGGGGCGGCATGTGGCGTGAAGCGGTGAACGGCTTGTCCAACCCTATCCAGATAGACTTCCAGACATCAGGTTGGTATAGAATTTGTGTGTGTGTGTGTCTAAGCCAGAAGGGGAGGGAGTTCTGTGACACTCTTCCAGTGGCTTCCCTGTCTCTGGGCAACACCTACTATTTTAGAAATTGAAAGGCTCTCCAGATGCTCTGATGGCTGAGAGGTTTGCTTATCTCCTTTGGTGGTACTTGCATCCTTTGTGCTACAAATTGTTTACAGAAAGACATTCAATAACCCAAACGTTACGATTATAACTAATTTTTCCTTTACTAATGCATGTCTTATGGTCCTGCAGACTCGGAGCTAGTTCTCAGTATGGAATAATTGCTGCCACATTTACCAGCTTCATTGCTAGGTTGCTGTTAGGTAACAACCGCTTTGGAAGAGTATTAATATAAACTGGATTTCTGTTCCAAAACAAACTTCATTAGCATAGCATTAAATTGCCTGAGCACACCTTCATGTTGATGTAATTGCAGAAAATGGTCAGGTCAAGGAAATGGCAATTTTTCAACAATCTCAGCAAGTGTATCCTGCTGCTGAAGACCTTTAAAGCCTCTTGTGGCTGATTTGCAAAGCTCCACGAGTTGGAGTGAATTTCAGTGCCCAGATGTGCATCCTGTTCCCCACATCCTTGCTGAAATCCTCACCTTTGTCTGTAACATACCCTGCCTGGCGGAGTTTTCCTAGAGAAGCGTGCCTGTCCTGGTGTACTGTTGGGGCAAGAGAAAGTGGGGCAGTGGTGGTTTGAATCGCCAGAGGTGCGTGTTAACGCTGACTTCCTATCATGGTGCGTGGGTGGGAACTGTTGCAGAGTTGTTTTTGTAATGGCGGTGCACTCATGACTGAGAGTTTCATCTTGTGATTCGATAAACCAAGCTCGTGATGACTTGAACGCTTGTAAAGAGCTCTTGGCGTAGCCCAAGGGCGTGTCCTGTGTTGGAGCTCTCTGCTTAGCTGCTTATCTCAAACCTCCTGCACCCTCCTATTGCTGTTCACAAACACAGCTTGGGTGAAAGTCTCTCTTTGCATCCTTTATTCTTCATGAACTGAATTACTCTGCATATAATGTTGGGACTGAAGGGTTTTGGGAAGAGGTGGCTGTGACTAGGCTAGAGCAGCTTGACTTCTGGTTGTCTCTATAACTAAGGTAATCATTCTCCACCAGGTAATTTCTAAAACCTCAGCTTCTTTGTAGCCAGTGTGCAGGGAAAAGGACAAGGGCTGAGCATGGGGGCAGCTGTGCAATGAGGACTTCACTTTGTAAGAAGTTTTGAAGTGTATCATCCTGATACGAACCCTATTGAAGACACAGCCTGACCTAAGCTGGTCAAAGAGAGGACGGGGACTCAGCTCAGTGCCTGTTCAGTTCTAGGTCATCCCAGTTGGCTTTTCTAGTGTTATGCTAAGTTATTGTTCTGAAAATATCCTATTAGTTTGCATATGTTCCAAAAGGCTCTTGGAGTAACGCTGTCACAGCTGAGTATTGCTGTAGATTTGTCTTCTAGAAATATGGTTTTAATGGGCTGTAGCTTCAGCCTTGCTGCTCTTGTTATTTCAATCAGATGCAGTGGGAGAGCAAGTCTTGCAAAGGGCTGATGCAAGAAACCAGGAGGGATGAAATCTGGCCCAAACCTCCCCCTGCAAGTGCTGACGTGGGGGCTTTCCTGCACAAAAGTGGTGCTTGGTGACTCTGCCGACATTGCTTGCATTATGTCACTTTGAACTCCCATCCAAAAGGTTTGGCAAGAGGCTATTAATATCCATGGTTCGGAGGGAAACCTGTGAGCTATGCAAGGGAGGGAAGTGTGCATGTCACAGTCTTGACTTCTTTCTGCTGTCAGCTTCTACTCGCTCCCTCTTCGCCCAGCTAGGATTTCCGGCACGTGGGGTGAAGAAGGGGAGGCAGCCCGCTGCACTGCCCTGGGAATGTGTGAATTCCCGGAGCAGGGGGAGGGACGGTCCTGAAGCCCTGTCAGCCTTCCATGCTTTACAAGAGAATGAAGGCAGAAATGAGATCCCAGGCACAATTTGCTGGAGAGCTGCTTCCCAAAATAGTCTCGCCATGTAGCGAAATCTGGCTTAAAATACCTTTATTCAACCGATGGATGAACTTTGTGTCCTTCAGTAGTTGCTCAGATATCCATGCTGGACATTCATCTGTGGGCATGATGATGACACATGACGAGCACAGTCAGAACGGATGCTGGCAGGCTTGCTTCCCTAATTACATACCCTCCTTCCCCCAGATTTTCTGCTTTCTTTGGTGCAAACTCTGACCAGGTCAGGCAGCCAAAGGTAAGTGGCAAAGCCGTGGAGCAGCCATAAAAGCACAGCTCAGATATCGTACCCTTGTCTCGCATCCTGCGGTACAGGCAGCTGCCAAACTTGTTCTCCAAAAAGAGAAGCTGGTGCCAGATTCTCCTAAATGGGAACGGTGTAAGGCAGAACTGCTGAGGTTGCTAGATTTTCTGGGGAAAATGGGAGGTTCCCCAAAACTGGAGGGAAGAAGCTAACCGAGAGAGGGTCAGAGACAGCAAAGAGGGGCATGTAGCTCTGCGGGTAACTGCAAAAGCTGGAAGGCACCTCTCTGCTAAATCCCGAGTTAAATGGGGGTATGTGGTGAGTGGTTTATGAGCGTGTTTGTCCCCGATAGTGCAATTACCTTGCTAACAGTGTTCCTGACTTCAAGGGTCTCAAAGTGTAGCAGAGAAGCGCTTTAAGTGTGGCAGTGGAGGGGCAATGCTAATGCAGTGTAACTTCAAAACCAGAAGGCATTCCTGTCTCCTCCCGACTGCAAGGGCTTGGGCTGCCACAGCAGTTTCAGCTGGCACCATGCGGGGAATGAAGTGGGGAGGGGATCGATATGGAAGCAGCGTTTTCAGCAGAAGGAAGCCCTTAAAGGTTTTACATGAAGGTTTTAGTGGTAGGAGGAATTTCTTTCTCGGCTGTTTTTATTGATTCCTCTTCAGTAGGGGGCAGGGAGGCTTGCTTGGGTTGGAAATCCTTCCTTCCAGCTTGACTCCCTCCCAGATCTCTGAGTCGAGCAATGCTTCAAGGAAGGGTTTTGGTGTGCGTACGCGTCATGCAGCGTGATCTATCTGAGCAGCAGGAGGCCTGTAAGCATTTTATATGAGCTGGGGACTGTGCGCATGAAACTTCAGTGTTTCCTGCCACAATGGGCTTGAAATGTGGCAGTGCTCCGAAATGTTTTTCCATGAACATCTGTGGAAAATGTCTCGCTCGGATTCTTTCCATTCAAGGCAGAACTTGCTGGCTGCAAGCAGAGAGACCTCCTCTCTTCTTTCTCCACTTGCTGTTGCAGTGGGACGTATTTATTCCACTTAGTTTATGATCTGAAATGTTAATGTAAAGGCATTTGTTTGAAACTTCCTGAACTTAAAAAAAAAAAAAAAAAAAGTGGATTTTGTTCACTGAATTATATAAACTGGAGGGGGAGGAGGAGGGGAGGGGAAGGAGGAGCCTCGTAAGTCTTTAGTTTGCATATTTTCAATCAATGGCAGATTGTTCTCTGCTGGATGTATTTTAAGACCAGAGGGGGATCTTGAGAGTCCTCTGGTCAGGCCTTATGAATAACATGGAGCACTAGGCTAGTTTTAGGAAATGAATGCCTGCTGTATGTCCAGTAGCTATAAGCAAACTAATCTTATTTGGGAAAGAAGCAGGAGGATATGAAGTAATCTTCACCCCATATGAAGTAATATTCTTCAGTGCTGCTTTTTGGTCAGCTCAGTTTAAAACAGAAGTGCTACCATCCCTTCTCAAAGCTTGCCCAGCAATGGGAGGGATAAGACCAGCTGCTAGTGCTTGTCTCGTGATTTTCTCTTAATTTCATTTCATCGTTCTTGCTGAAGCCCAAATGCTGCTTCTCCCCCATGGAGCGATCAGATGATGTGTGTGTATATATACATAGCGTTTCTTTCAGCCTGGAACACGTCTGTTTTCTGCTGTTTTTTCCTGTTTTCCTTTTGAAGCCAGCATATCAAGACAGCTTCTTGTAAGGCTTATGATCCTGCCCACCTTGCCTGAAATCTCTCCCTTGTAAAATCAGCTCTCCTGGTCATCTGGAGGTGCTGCTCCAGTGGCAGTGCCTTTGCACTGCTACGGCTGAGCTGCAGATGTGAGAGGTTGACTATTTTTTTTCTGGTGTGTGCACACTATCACCGTCAGACTTAACTGAGCCAGCCAGCAAAAGTGGGCTTCTAATAGCTGGGAACTTGCTTGAGATCAGAGCGCTTATCTGATACAGGTCTGTGTACAGGTACTGGGTATAAATGGTTCCAGCTGGCCTGGAGCTGGTTTGTTGTTGTTGTAGTTGGTTTTTGTTGTTGTTTGTTTGTTTGTTGTTTTTTTTATGCTCAATCACCTGGTCTCTGTGAAATCCATCTGGTTTATCCCGGAGCCATATATTCTTCTTTGGCATTCATCCTTTAATCTTCTATCCCTTTCAGCCTGTACCCAGCAACCCAGGTTAGTGTCTAGGTTGTCTTGGCCCTCTCTATGCTCACTGAGGTTTCCACAGAAGTGACTTATTTTCCTTTGCCTTAAGGAAAGCAGAAAGAAGGAAGCTTTTAATCGTGTATTCACAAGTATGTTATGAGAGAGGACCATTTGGAGCTGGGCGGTGCTCTGAGCTGGCTTTCCTCTGTGCCATTCAACAAAGGGCAAATAGCTCTGGAGAGGCAAAAATAAAAGAGAACTTTAAGGGAAGTGTTTCAATTAAATCTTCAACTCTGGATTACATCTGCATGTGAGCTCATTGCACAGCAATGTATTATCATTCGCTTTGGAAGAAGTTGAGATAAACTAAGAGCTTCGGAAATATGAGCTGAGTATTGATGTTGAACTGGCAGTTAAAATGAAATGATGCCCTGCAATGACCCAGAGATACTCAGCTGCAAGAAAGTAAAGCAGAAAGGTTCTTAAAGGAAAGAAACCTTAATCGTGGAAATGAATGAACAGCAATACAGCAGAAACTCTTTGGCGAGAGAGGCTGGTATTTTCCAGCCACTGTTAATGGACAGGAACGTGCTTTGTCATTGTATGCCTTTGTGCCTGTGTGCACTAATTTGTATCTGGAAGTACAAACCTCAGACTAAACTACTAGGGGCTTCTTCCAGTAATGGCTATTATGAGGCTTGGGGTGAAACTCGCTGGGGAACAGCTCTGTGAAGAAGTTGGGAGAGGACGGGGGCTGAAATGGTGCGGGTGAAGGAGCTTGTTGTCTGGAGAGGCAGATCATGGGATCCTCAGTTTGAGCGGATCATCCGCTGCCAGGGCAGATATGAGTAATACTTTGGATGATGGAGAACTTGTGGATTGCATCAGTTTTTTCCCCCTTGTGGTCCGTGATGCTGGCTGATTGCAAGCAGTGGAGCTGGATGCAGTGATTGCTGCCGCTGTGCTCGGTAATGGACTGGGTACAGGGTTGTTGCTGGAGCAGCCTGGTCTGGATCTCTCTTGCCAGTTAGATTACTTGACCTTTCTCTGCCCTACTTTGTCTGGAAAATGAAAGTAACTCCTTTCTGTGGGGAGATTAGAACTTGTTTTTGCAGAGAAATAGTGCCTGAGATGAAGTAGAAAAGACCAAAACGTCACCTAGGACCTGGTTAATTAACTCTTCTATTGTAAATCCAGATGTTAACTGGTTTTTGGTTATTCTTCTTTCACCCCCCTTCCTTTTCTTGCAGATTTAAAGTGTTCGGATTACTGAGCAGTGATGGAAAGCAGGGAGAGTAGGGTGACATCAGGTAAACAAGGCTCAAGATTTATTTTTTTCCAGTACATAAATCCTTAAGCTGAGTAAATTAATTGAATAATTAAACCAAACAAGTCCTGATCCTGGAACACAGTTTCTTTTTAAGCACTTCTAGATATGTACTAGTAAACTTCATTTGATCAATTTCAATTTACCAATTTTTCAATTTCAATTTACCTCAGTTACTTCTGTTTTTTAAGTGTTTTTCAGACATTCAGAAGTCAAGAAATGACTCTGAAAACTATTTCTTTTCCTATCTTGACAGTAGCTGCTTTTTAATATAAAATTGTTATTACTTTATTTAAGAATAATTTTTTAAAGGGACATTTCTAAGCTTACATACAGCCTTACTTTAGTGAGAAACGGAGTGTTTGGCTTAGTTTAAATCAAAGGTCTTAGTAGAGGATGACAATATAGGGGAAAATTGATGCTTGGCTCTTAGAATTGGGAATGCTGGTTTATTTTGTAAGTCTGCTTTTTTAGTTTCTGAACTAGCTGAGATTATGACACTTATGTTCAAACCAGAAGTTACTCAAATCCACTTATTTTTCAGATTTCAACCTACTGAATAGCTTCCCTACACTTTGCTTTGTTCCTGATGAGCTTTGCAAGTCATGCTTCATCTGTCAGCCTTGCACTTGAAACTAAATTCCAGCTTGTTTGTTCTCGAGTGACCTGTAGTTGCCAACAACAGTATTTCAAACTGTTAAATACAGGTGGCAAGGTGAGAAAAGCCACATCATCTGTCTGCAGAGTTCTATTTTTTCTCAATGTTAATGTGGCACGCACTCAGATCTTGTCGAAGGAGAGTTTGTTACCTCCCCATTCCTTCCTGTGACACTGCAAACACTTGAACATGGCAATGGAGAGACACCAATAGTTGTTGCTGTTGTCCCTGTCTTCTGAGGGTTTCCTGTTAACCAAGTGCTTGCAGCTGTAAGCTTGGGGTTGAGTGTGTATGGTTGGGTTTTTGCTGTTTTGTTTTTTTTACTTGGAGGCTAAAAACTTAAGGACACCACTTGGGTTTTGTGTGATGAGCTCTTGGTGGAGTCTAGATCCAGGGCTGCGTGAATACTGTGATGTGATGGTAATGGGTGGAAAAAAAAGATCCACACCTCACAGAAGACTTTGTGGCATGTTTGTCTTGGGAGGTCCTCAAGAGCCTTGAAAAGGTGTCTGCAAGCATCCTGTGTTTGCTCTGGTGTCTTTTTTTTTTTTTTAACCAAAGTGCTTTTTTTGAGCCTACAATAAAGAAGATACCCAGTTAGCTAAGGTGATGGCTTTGCTTGTAACCCACTAACAAACACTGGTTTGCTGCTGCCTTTGCTTGAGATTCTCATGCAGTTCATTCCTGCTTCTCTTATTCTGTTGTCAGGCAGGTTCAGCTGAAGCCAGACGAAATTATTTAAGCCAGGGGGACATAAATCATACACGTTATTAGGTTAAAAACTCTTGTCATTTTTTTTTCTTTAGAATAAAACCAAACTGAAAAGCTCAAACCCTTCTACAGAGAAGGGGTAGACTTTTCATGAGGAATAAAGCCACATTGTCAGCTTCTGTGAACCTTTCCCAGGCTGTGCAGTGACTGCAGCTCTGGCAAGTGTACCTTGTGTTGGATGGCAAGGGGTTACACGGTTGTCTTGATCCAGATCAGGGCTAAATTAGGTGTCTCTGTTGCAAGCAGCCTCCTGTCTTTTCAAGTTCTGTGGTGAGGGAAAAACTATCAATGAAGATTCTTTATTCTGCCCTTTCATGCCTGAGGGCAGCCTGAGGCCCAGGGCATGGGGCATGTGGGCAGAAGGTCTGCAGTACTGCTAAGGTAGAAACATGCTCCTCCTAAGGAGCTGCAGTTTTCAAGGTGACCAAGGAGACTTCACTGTAATAAAGTTTACTTACATTTTAAAAAGCATTTAATTAAATAATATTTTTCCCCCTCTTCAGCTAGAAAGAGGGAAGAAGCACAGCCTTGAGATACCTCTGGCCTCTGTCAAAATCCAGTCTTTCTAACACAGGGCAGTGATTTTTCCCCTGGAGTTCCAGATGGTAATTTTTAGGAGTTTTGTACCCTTGTAGGGAAATAACCAAAGGGAAATTACTGTTTGTGGCTTACCAAGGGGGAGTATGATCATGAAATGACCGAGCAGGTGCTGCTGAGCAGCCTTCTTATTGCCTAGGAAGCTTTGACTCTTCACACGCAGGTAGGCTACAGATGTACTTTGTGACCCAGAACTAGAGGGTTTGTATGGCGTGCTGTGTTGCTGTGATATGGCATCTCCTGGCCGAGAGACCAACCAAGCAAATTGGCATTTACCCTAATGACATTCAAAGGACAGGGGTGCTTGAACCTCTGTCTGCACAACTACCCCACCCCACCCCCAAAAAAGTGAAATACATTTTTTATCTGAAGAGCAATAATCAAGTCAGCTGCAAGGGGAATATGGTTAGAGTGTGTAAGTGGCAGGCAGGAGGAGCGTCAGGAAACACGGAATTGCTGTAGGAAGACTGGACAGAGTATGAGGAAGCAATCAAATTAATATTTTTACATTTTCTCAGAAAGGGATCCCATCATGCTAAACTTAAGTTAGGGCTGCAGCCTGCTCATGAAGTCACTACCTTAGCAGCTATACTTCAGAGCATTCTGGGTCTCTTGTTTCCTTAAATATCCTTTTATGTTCTAGCATAAGCACACAGGAGTCCTGGCCACTAGTCCATGTGTATGTGTTAACCTCTAGTGCATCTCTACCAACCTTTTTATCCTTGTATGGTGGGTCAACTTACAATCTTGTTTTTCAATAGAGAGGACTTCTGGTGTGAAAATGGGTACCAATTGTTAGGATATTTTTGCACGAAGTCCTTGTGTACAAAGTGCAACTGCTTCTGGGGCAGAGAAGACTATAAGAGGTTTGCGGTATAACAGAACACAGCAGGCTGTGTGCTGTGGAAATTGTGGGGGGGATTTTGGAAGCCACAGAATAATTTTTGCATTGTAATTGGAATTTACTTCTTAGTGTGCTGCGTAATTTCTGCTGAAGAAAACAGGCGAGGCCCCTGTAGTCTAGAATAGTTTCACCAAAAATGACAGCTCTAGCTTCATGGCATCTCCACGTTTCTGTCCAGAACCTCGGTTTGGAAGTGATGCGATAAGCGTGTGCAGTGTGGTGAGCTACCGGCATTGCTTTTCACAGAAACCTGTTGGGAGGGCAGGGGACAAGTGGGTTGCTTGGCTGATTTCCTTAAATGTTCTCCGTCAAAAGTGTTGTTTGCCACAGATCTTGAATGGATTTGGAATTTACAAGTCCTGTGCTTAAACTGTTAGCATGTAAGAGCAGAGGATGGCAAAACTTCCAGCAGTTTACAAACTAATTTTCTATTCTTGTTGCTGCTCCTGCTGTTCCAGAGGTAGCTGAGCCGGGTAATGATGGCAGCTAAGAGAGTCCAGAGAAAGTAAAACAAGTTAATTTTAAATCTGAATCCCAAGTGCCTTCTTGGGTTCCCTGGCCCCTTTCCCCAAAGCCATTCAGGAGGCCACAGTTGGCATCAGCTTTCCTCCTGCTTATCTCCTCTGCCTTGTTTAGTAGAAAAATCACTAAGGGTATTTTGATGCATTCTTCATTTTCTGCCCTGTGATACAGAGAGTACCTAGCAATGTAGGCATGTCTGAGGAATTGTGGTTTTGTTAACTTTGCACCAGAGATGTAGTTGTTGTCAAAAATGTGGGCAAGTTGTGTTGTTTTTTTTTTAATCTTCTGCATCTCAGAAGTCAAACACACATGTTGTTATGGTGTCTGAGCATTTCATAACAGCCTAATGGTTTTCATCAATATCATCATCACTTCACAGCTGAAGGAGTTACTATACCCTTGGGCATTGAGACATCTTGTACAAAAGAAGCTATCTGTAGCAGAGCCTGAAGGAAAACCCACAGAAAAGTGTTATCAGATGCATTTCTTGTATTGTCTGTGTTTCAGTTCCGCAGCAGAACCTCCTGTATGGTTAAATTACTGGTTTGCTCTAACTTGAATTCCTGTTGACAGCCTCAGCCAAAATGATCTGTGCTGGATTAGCCTGAGGACCTGAACTCTATTCTTCTTAGAGAAGTCACCAGTGGAAGAAAGGCTCGTTTTGTGCAGGACAGTGGAAGGAAGACTGGGGCAGCGATTTCTGTGTTGTGTGACAGGTCTGGCAGTCTGGGTATTAGTGCAGCAATTAGTGGCTAAAAATGGATAACTATTTTGCCCAAACTTGCACGACTGCTCGTCCCTACTTCAAAGCTCTGTTTCTGCAAACATGTAGAGGGAGATTCAAAAATATGCAAGAATACTTTTGGACATTGAAGAGAAGCCTGTCATGAATAATTGTGGTTACTCTTTTCTAGGTCCTGTGTTTAATGTCTCCGTGCATTCTGACAACCTGACGATTTACCAGGGTGAACTGGCAGACTTGCTCTGTATCATCACAACGGATGGAATGGCACTGGAGCCAGGTATTTTGAAGAAAATATTTTACTTGTAACTCATTCGCCTCCAGATTGTATACCAGCTGTTACAACCCTGTGTCATGTGAGTGAAGCTGGAGAATTGAGAACTTTTAAAGTTGTACAGAACTAGATAAATACAGGAGAGAATGTTTGCTTTACACGGCCAAGTTTAAAACAAGATTTGTGTTTCACGTTCTGAGGTGAGAGGGGAGAAAAGTGTTCTTATTCCTAACCCCTGTGCTGTCTGCACCAACTGACCCCACTGCTGGCAATCAGCCTGCAACCACTAGATGGGCGTGAAAGCTATTACTGTCTCCTTCAATTAGAAAGAAGGTCTATTGGCAAACCCTGTTAGGAGAAAGCAGTTACCTGTAAACAAATCTTAAAATCACCTGGCCAGTCAGCTTAGAACTTTACAGTGAATTTAAGGCTTAACATAATACTAAGAATTGCAGAAATTGACTTCTGCAGCCTAAATACTGAATATGAGCATTACTTCCTGATGCCTTCAAAGGTGAGCTTCCTTTCTTTGTGTAGAAGAAAAAAAGAAGCACGGTACCTAATCACTATGAAAGGGACAGCAGACACTTTAAAGACAGATTTTTGTGAAGGGCCGAAAAGTTCAGAGAATTGCTCAAAACTTAGCTGCTTGCCAAACATTGCCTGAGCTGCTTTTCATCAAAAGGCTGTGAGAGTAGCTCTGGTTATTGTACCCAAAATGTGGCTTTGGAGTGAGTTTAGTGTGTTTTTTAAAGTCATTTTTATATGCAAATATAAAAATATTTTAAACAAATCTGTAAAGATGTATTTAAATATAAATATATAAATATATCTACTTAAATATGAAGATACTATGATTCATGTGGGACTTAGAAATCTATGCAAAAGCCACTACAAAAAAGGGGCTGTGTGGCAAACGTTAGTTAGTGTAATAGTTGATGAGATGAAGTACCAAGTTTAGTGAAGCTCCATCACTTTGAAATTGCAGAATGTCTGTTCGATGTTAAATCTGAGTGTAGCAGGAAGGCAATTTCCTAGATTACAGTTCTGTGCTGCCTGTGAGAAAATGATAGAAGTCTGTAGATCGTATTATTGAAATGCTTGGTAGGGGGGAAATGCTGAGTAAACTTTATTGTTGTCAAAAGAGTCATAGCCTGGGATATTGGACAGTCTGCAGCAACGTACGTCTGTACATATGCCTCCATCTGTCCTGCAGTTTCTGCTCAGCAGAAAGCATCTTCTAAAGTTGAGGTGTTTCTAAGATGTTAAAGGTATTGTTGCAAGGCAGTACCCAAAGCATCTGGCTTCCTTTGCAGAGCAATAATTGCTGGCAGGGAGCAGCTGCTGCTTCTCCTGGTGTTCGACAGCTAAAATAAGCTTGGGGTTGCCTTGTGAAAGAGGCCTCAGCATCCCTGACCCACTTAAAACTTGAAAAGAGGCCACTTACTGAGAGAGGGGCTCTCCTGTCAGTGCTCTGCTGCAGTTGGGTTTGTGATGTTTTTGTGTGTTTGGTAGCTTGAGACAGAAGCACTGACAAGATAAGGGTAATCAAATGGATTTAAATAAAAAGGTGGCCTCTTCAAGGAGCTGTTGATCAGCACAGTTAAGTTTAAACTGGGAAAATTCTTGAGAGAGTAAGGATGTCTGTTGAATTGATAGATGATGCCTGTATTTGGAAACATTGCCCTTTCCAGAGATCATGAGCAGCCAGCACAGAGTTTTAAATGTCAGCACTGTAATGCGTTCCGTAACTGGGTAATATCATCTTGAAATGGCAGATCCCTGCCTCTCCGTTTGCTGCCATTGTTTTTGTTGTGGATTTTTGTCTGTAACGGGGCAGGACAGGAACCCACAGAGAGGAGTAAAGCAGCATGGCATTGTGGCAAGCGTTGGGGAAACATTTTGGTCCATGCTCTGAGCCTGCAGTTGCTGAAAGAGCAAGATATGGGGTCTGACCAGCCCTGTTCTATGTGTCTCTGTGGGGAAGTCCCATGAGGGCATTTCAGCTGGGCCTAAGAAGCTGGCCCCTCTCCGGTCCTTGCTGGTCCTCTGGGTGAGATGGGCAGCAGAGCTTCAGGGAACATCTGGAATCTGTGCAGCAGCTGCAGGGTGTGCAGATTTCTCTTGTCCTTCTGTCCTGAGAGATGGAGAGGACGAGAGCAGTTGGGTAACAGCAAATTATGCGGAGGAGGACCTTAAGGGCTCATCTAGTAACAACCAGATGTAATCATTCAACGGGAACATTTTTCCCCCCATATCCCATCTCTGATGGGTCTCTACACTCAGTACCACAATTTAATTCACAACCAAAATGGAGAATTTACATTTTAAATGAATGCCAAAACATTAGACAGACTGTGAAAATTACAGTGCTGTCTCATCCCAGTGGGGAAATAAGGCGTGTTGTTGGGGAAAGCCTACACCAGATAACAAGATAGGAAAAGCAAGAGTTGCCAGCATCTCCTAGAAGAAAACAGCTGACAGCAGTGCAGGCATGGCCTTTCCATTTGGGAACTTGTTGAGAAGGGAGAGCAGAGCAATTGCATATGCGTGTTGCTATACTGCTGTTCTGTGGGTCATTCGGGAGGTCTGCTCTTCTGGGGTCAGGCCTTCTGCAGTGGTGTATTGTGGGCCCTCTTGTGAGCAAAGAGGGATCAGGGAATTTCATAAGATCTTTTGTTAAATCCACTTCCTGAACAGTCTGAATGTACTCGGTATGCCAGCTGGCTCTGCTCTTGTATATGTAGAGCGACGTTACAAGTATGCAAGCAGATCAGCATGTATACCTTGTGTAGTAAGGTGAGGTGTCAGGTGCCAGCTCTTCTCCCTCTTTGTGTCCACAATCAGAGAAATAAAGTACTTCCGAGGAGCTGAGTAAAAGTTAAGTGACCAATGATCTTTGTAAGTCCCCTTCTTACACGCATTTGTTTCTAGAAGCATTACTTATGGGTTGGCCCATCCTCTAGTAGAGGCAATTCACAACTGTGTGTGAGTACACACACCCACCCTGTGGGAAACTTTCAAAAGGGTTGAAAAGGTTTTGTCATGACTGCTACGTGGTTTAATTTCCTCTGCTTCTTTGAGACCTTGCTGAAGTGGAGTGTGTATTACTGAGCTCAGTACATGGCAGCAACCATTCCGTCTAAAGAAGTGCTTCTTTGGCTTGGCATCTGTAGCTGGTGTTTTGAATTGATATGAGGGAAGTATGTGTGTGTCAGGGGGGAATAGTAGTAGTACTTCTGTGCCCTGAAGATACAAAAGCTGCTTCTGATGTTTCTGTTGAATACACATTTTCACAAATGATCTCTCTAGACTTCCCAGATCACCCCTTCTTGGGCTATGTGCTTAGGGATTTAAAAGTATTACTTACTCTGCCTGAAAGAATTTATTTTTTTTTAAATCTGCTCCAGACGGACCCAGTGGGCACTCTGGAGAATTTAACAAAACCAGCTTGTTTACCTCTTGTATGGCTTGAAGTGGTTTGCTCAGCTCTCTAGGAAGCCCTATTCAACCTCATTTAAATGTAGTAAACAAAAAGGGTCTCAAAATTGTGATTCAGCACTGTAACAAGAAGCTGAGAGAGCTCCATTCTAAGCAGTGGAAGTGCATGGTTCCTAGGAGCTGGTCTAGAAATTGGATTCCCAGTTCTGTGGGGTGATTGGCCAGAGAAGCAGCTGAGACCCAGACAGCTTAGTCCTGTGTGTTAAATCGAAATGTGCATAAAGATGTGCTTTACATGTTGATGATGCTCACTAGCTGAGGAGGGAAGAAGGATGGCACCACTCTTCCTCTGCTTACAGAGCTTGTGAAGCATCCAGCGCTCTGTGCTCCTGTATGAAAGGAGCTGAGTTGCACGAGCTGTGGGTGCTGAGGTCCTTGGTGGCCTTCTGTAGCACAACATCCCAGTGCCGAGCTTTCTGTAATGCATGGTCCCTTCCTGTCCTTTATGGTGAAAGAAACCTTTGTAGTCATAAGTGTGTCTGTGGGTCAAGTGGTTCTGTTTTGTTTTTTGTAGACTGGGGACAAAAACTGAGTGTCTGACTTGTCAACATGGACACAAAGTGTGTGTGGAGTTAAACAGATGCTTTTGGGAAGCCTAGCGTGTGGCCTTTTTTCTGTCAGTAAAATCATGTATTTGTTAGCATGTGGGAGCTGTTCGGCGTGGCCGTCACTGATCTTTAGAGAGCGCTTGATCTGTGTCCTTGTTTTGCTAAATTTTACTGTGTTTTTACAGCATGAAAAATGTGAGATAGAAACGAATCAGATGACTTTGCTGTATGAAGCTAGTTCAAGGAGGATAGCGACAAAGAGCACTCTGAGCCAAATCCTCCCTCTGACTGTCTGCAGTGAGTCACTAATTGCACACTGTGTATACTGACTAATAAAATATGTTGGCATAATACTGTTGTCCCATGTTGTAATTACAGAAGACAGATTCAGCTATTTCAAAATGACAGCAAGTGCCTGCATTCATCTTTGTACGTTGAGGGAAGAGAACCTCAAATTAAGTGAGACTAAAACAGAGGACTTCTTCAACGGTAGTAAATCCCCTGGGAATCTGAAGGCTAGATTATTTTTTACCCCCCACCCAAGCTTACTGTTGAAATCTATTTTAGTAAATGCAATGGTGTATTCAGTGTAGTTGGACGTAGCCTGGAAGGTGTCCATATGCTCCCACTGTACCTGGAAGCACGGAGCAAATGTCAGCCTTGATGATCTTCGGAAGGAATTGGTCATTCCCAACCTGACTGCCTGTGGCTGGTGTTAATACTGTATTTGGCATAAACAGGCGGCAGAGACGAAGAATAGTTTATAGAAACGGAGCTCTCTCAAGCCCTGTTTCCCACAGCTAGTCGGGTGAGTACACAAGGCAGCGGTCAAAGTTTAGTCCTGTTAACTGAAAATGTGTGTGTGGTGATCTTTATTAGCTTTGCTTTCCAGGGAGGGGATTGGAGTGGTATGCCAAGTAGCTAATGGTAGTATCTGTGGTATGATGGGAAACTGTGATTGTTATGAGCGCTGCTGGTCCATATGACCAATGCTCACCGCCATGTGGGGCCAGGAAACTTCTTCCCGCGATAGGGCTGCAAAACACATGAGGTGCTCTCTTGAGGCTCTGTGTTGTCACCTGGAGCAGCTGGCCATGGCAGGCAGGGCAATAAACTGGCTGGTGTCCCAAATGGTTTGGTCAGCCAGTGTCTCTGGGAGTGACTGAGTGCTTCCATCTGCTTCCTCAGGTTTTTGTTTTGTTTTTGGAGATGTGTGTAGAAACAGTGTACCTTACTGGGGATTTATACCCCAAACAATGAGTGGTTTTTGTCTGCAGTAAGGGGGACTGTAGCAGCGGGCCAGCTGATGCTGTACCTCCAGTAGCAGAACTGAGGATGTCCCTACCCTGCTTTAAAAGATTATTCCAAGGTTCCCTGTCTTCCTAAGATGTCAGCTTGCCTGATAACAGCTTAAAAGTTGTCTTCACTTATATCTGCAAATAATTTAAGTACAGCAGGAGGTTCAGGGATTAGATGAAAGATCAGTTTTAAATTTCAGATTGCTAATACTGTATTTTTCACAGATCTCAATACCAGCAAGTGGAGTTTTGATACATGCCCAAAGTCATAGGACCGTCTTAGGTGTGCAAAGGTTAATCCCCTTGCACAATGTCTGCACAAAATTCAGGGCAGAAATAGTACCCTCTGTTTCCAGTTTGGGCCTATCAGCTTGTTAAGTGCCAGGAAGGAAGAACTGCTGTTGAACCAAGTGAGCAGGCATCTGAAACCCTTTTCTGTCTACGCTGTGGGTCATGCCAGGTTTCAGACCCTTTAACAGGTATTACTGAGCTCACGTTAGCAAAGCGGAGTGCTGATTTTTAAAGCAGATACTCAGCTACAATGGCCTAATAGGGTTAAGATTGAGATCTGCTAATGGGATCAATAGCATTTTGCACGAACATAGGAAGAGCTAAATGTGCTGATGAGCTCTGTCTACCTGTCAGCAAGGTTAATGTGGAAGGTGCTGCAAATGGTTTTTGTAGGCTATCTCCTCAGAGAGTAAAATTCATACAAGGCATGGTGCATGATGGTCCATGACACTAACAATTGCAGAAAAAGTTCATAAAGCATTGTGGTCAGGCTTTGCTTCCAAATGCTTTGTATTTTTGCAAGTAATTTTTTTTCTGCTCTGCATAGAATCTATTCATTTAGGCAGACTAAATGTGTAGAAGGAGCCTTTAGGAAAGAGCATTCTGATTTTGTAGCTGTGCAGGTGCTGCGTGAAGGTAGTGATTGCAAATCATTCTGCTAGCAAATACCTAGCGTTGTTACTCCCTTTTCAGTGTAGGCTCAGCACAGTTATAGAACTTCTCATGGTACCAGGCCTGCTTTGTGAAAACTTAGAGATGAAATACACATTTTAGGATGACAGGCAGGAAAGCAAGAAACCTCCTTTATGTTGTCCCCATAGTAAGTCACCCTCCCTGTGCAGCTATATTCTTCCTGTCAGTGCATTTCATTGCAGTTCACTGCTTGAATGCTCCTAGAAAGGACATGTTCAGGGCATTCTTCCCTGCCTCCACTACCCCCACTGTCAGTCTGATGTTGGTTTCGCTATTGGCAGATTAACCTTTCTGCTGAGAAGTGGCACTGTGAATAGTCTTTGGAGCTCACCAACATGTCCAAATTCTTCTTTGTCCACGAATGCAGATGACATGTCTTTTGACGTCTCCTGGTTTGCCGTGCGCTCCTTCGCGCTGGACAGAGAGCCCGTCTTGCTGGCCACGGTGGACCGGAGAGGGATCGTGACGCAGAGCAGGAGAAACGGGAGCAGTGATCTCAGCCTGGAGAGAATCAGCCCGCTGGAATTCCGTCTCCGTGTGCATGGCTGCGAGGACCATGATTTTGGGAACCATTACTGCGTGGTGACCCCATGGGTACGGTCTGCCACCGGTGTGTGGCAGCGGGAACCTGCCGTCAAAGCCAAACCCGTCTTCCTATCTGTGAAAATGGATGGTAAGGGATTACAGTGTGTGTTGTGGGATTTTTAGCACCTTGTTATGTTTTTCTGTGGCAAATGTTCTCTATGTATGTTTTTAATTATGCCTGTGATAATCTCATTAGATTTTGTTATCCTCTTGCTGCTGTTTTCTGTAATTCCAAATTCTATAAACTAGGTAGGCCTGAATAGGTCATACTCGTAAGAGCAAAGTGTTCTTTTCCCTGATGTCTTGCTGACATTTTGAATAGCTAGGGCATCTTTTAATCAAGGTGTAGCATTCTCTCCAAGTGTTAATCCTCCTGCTCCCTGCTGGAGGAAGCATTGGTTTGCAGCTGGGGTGTGCTGAAGTAGTCGTGTTATGGTTAATATCAAAGCAGGGAACAAAACGTCAGAGCTCTGATGCCTTCCTCCCTCTCCTAACCACAAGACATGCTGCTCCTTGCACTTAATGCCTTGTCTGCTTTACAATCAGAGTTGCAAGTGTTGCTAGACTTTGTGAGAAGCTAGATGTGTGCTAGATGCTTCATTCAGCACGTAGCTGAGGAGAATGAATTTGGGAGAGGTTTTGAACTGGTTGCTTTCTTCTGAGCATTTTCAGGAGAGGTCACAATGAGAAGTTCCATGAACTTGAATCAGAAACTTTTGTTCTCCCTACTATGCAGATAACTATCGTAACTGTACTTTCTAAGCTTCTTCCATTTCTTGACCTTGTCTTTTAACTGAATATCAGGTGCCTACAAATCAAATTTCTTGTTCGGGCACCAACTTTGGAGGTTGATTAGGCAGAGTTGCTGAGTGGCAGTGAATGTACGGTACGAGCAGTTCTAATCAAGCAAAGTGTAAAGTCCTTGCCATTTGGAAACAGGTTTATAAAGAGATTGCAGCTGCAGTCTGCCTCTGATAGAGAACTTTTGCATAGCTGTTGTTTGGAAAAACAGGTAATGGGGTACTTCTTAGAACTATTGTCACTTTGCTGTCTCACTGCAAGGTTTCTCTGGTGCTTCCAGCCTCCCCAGAGCTTTGAAATGGTGGAGGAAGAAATATGGTGAAGAGGTAAGGGTGTCCAGTAAGACACCAGTATCCCAGGCATCAAAAGACAGAAATCAGTTAGCTTAATTTCCTTCCAAAATAATTAACCTGCCCATGACTGAAAGATTTGGGATTTCCCCCCTTTTTTTAGGCAAGAACAAATAATGTCGACCTTTAAATTTCTCTGTGATATCTAAACTTTGTTTTCCTTCCTGTTTTTCAGTTCTGAATGCTTTCAAGTATCCCCTGTTGATTGGCATTGGTCTGGCCACTGTCATCGGACTCTTATCCTGCCTCATTGGCTACTGCAGCTCCCGTTGGTGCTGCAAGAAGGAAGTGCAGGAAACAAGGCGAGAGCGTCGCCGGCTGATGTCAATGGAGATGGACTGAGTGCTGGAGCCAGGCACGCTTGCGTTTCGGGAGAGACTCACAGGGCTCTTGGACTGTGCTGAGACACTCGCTCACAGGCCCAGACAAGACAGCACACTTCCTCTCTGATTTCAGCCTGGACCTCAAGCTTCTCCTTGTTACACATCATGTCCCGAGAGCTTTCAGGCCATGTTTAGTGACTCAAAGTTCTCCTTTTTCCAGCAGCACTTTCTGCATAGGGATTGTGTCCTTCTAATGTACAAACTGTTGAGCCTGCTTTCAGCAGGGCCCTGTGACAAAATTCACTAAAGTGTTATTTTATAAATATTTTGGTTTAGCCCCTCTTGGTTTTTGAAAAGGTCTTCCTCTATGAAAACATGACAGGGAGGGCAATGTGTGGGAAGGGACTGGTAGAATCGTCAGATTTTCATTGTGTTAACCAATCTACTTTTCCCCTCTACCCTCATTGCAGCATCCTGTCTGCTTCCTCTGTCACCTTGGTATCTCACAGACTTCTCCACGTTGGCTTGAAGCCTGGAGAAGGGTATTCCACTGGTGCCTCATGAGGCTATTCCAGCAGGGAATTGATTTTTGGCTGTCAGCATGCCTTCTCTTCCCTGGCTTTCAAAGGGTTTACAATTAACCTGAAAGCATAACTTGCCTGGAGGTCTTTGAGACTTTTTTCTTATTATTTTTTTCTAGTTTTCCGTGCTCAAAGCTCTTGACTGTGGTGAACAGGGGCTAACTTGGCAGCCCTGAAGAGTCACTCTTCAGACAAGCATTTGTTGGATGTCTGCGTATGGCCACCAGCTCCCCAACCCTTCCACTTTCTTTTCTCCTCTCTACAGCTGCTCACGTTGTGCCTCAGACCCTGCTCTGCTTGTGGCGGGGGGGCAACATGGTGTCTAGAGACAAGACCCAGCTTTCTGCTGGCCTTGGCAGAGGCAAGAGGCCTTGCCCAACTCGCAATGGCGTGACTCATGAGAAAAATGTGAGATGGATCTTCGTGTGCAATTGGCCAACTGATCATGTTTAGAGGAGACTGGTAAACTGTCCCCAAATGCACAGACCAGATACCAATGCTGCTTCTGCCAGTCACTCAGTGGTAACCCTTGAACCTGTGAGCAGAGTCTGACTGCAGTAGCTTAGGGTAGGAATATGAGCAAGCTAAAGAGGGCAGCAAAAAAGTACCTGCGATCCTGGTCTCGTACATGGGCCTGCAGTGAGGTTTTCCCCATGGGTTTGAGGCATATTCCTAGGTGCTATATTATAAGAAGTCCTGCTTTGGTCTTCCACATACACTGACCTGGCTCCTGCCAAGGGAGCAGCTGCTTTTCTAGGCAGTTCTGTCTTTCCAGCACAGCTGGTATTTTAAGCAATAAAAGTCAGAGTATAGTACTGTGTACAAACAAAAGAGTAGGACTGTACCACAGCCAGGGTCTAGCTTGCACCAGGAAGGGTTGAAAATGCAGAGATGAGGTCAGGGCTCAATCCTTTACAGATTTTGTAGGATAAAAGAAAAGACTCTGGAGGATGGCATCTGCAGAAGGTAGTGTTTGTGGTGTGCTGTTGCCAATCTTAGACATTAGTTATGTTCTAGACAGTCTCCTTCACTAATAGCTTGTTCCAGGGGAGCTGCAGGTCTGTGCTATGATGATCTCATTTCACATTAGCTTGTGGACCCTTTCACTCACCACTACAGCTATTCCATTTTTTTTCAGTAAGGTTTTTTTGTTTTGTTTTGTTTTCTTGGCTTGTGTTGTGACCTTTTTTCTGAGGTCGGCATGAAAATTTTCTCTGGAAGGCTATGTTCTGCCCCCAGCATGCAAATATGCACAGTCACACTGCTGGTGGGTTAACCTTGACTGTACATATGTACACACACAATGTCTAATAATTTTTGGAAGCTGAATATGAGGCATCTTCAAAATGGACTTGATTTGCAGAGATGGAGCTTGCAACTCACTATTGGACTCTGGCACTTTGTGTAGGGTTTTAGAGCTGAGAGACCGAAAGCCTATAAACCTCTGGAAGACTTTGGCCTAAACATTCCTAGCAGCTTCTCTTTCTGTCCTGGTGTGTGTGTGTGTGTATGTTTTTCCTCCTCTCTTGAAGAGCTCTGAAAAGGCTTATGTCGCAGACAGATGTAGCTGCCTCTGCTGAGGAACAGGGCAGAAGCAATCTCTAGTTTCCACTGTGAAAGCCCAGAAATCTTTAGCGATGCTTTACAAAGAAAGGGCATCGAGGAGAGAATTCACTCAAATATCATTTTGACAGCAAGAATTTTTCTTCCTCTCCTGTTTGGCTGCTGTAGTGAAATCTTGCTTTTCCTTGGATGTTAAGGAGCACCATTCTGATGTCTGGGGTGCTGGCTGTCCTTCCCACACTGATCTACGCAGCTTCTTTCCTGCTTTAATACCTGCTTTCTTCACAGAAAAGACCTGTGGAATTGGGGTGTCTTGGGTGAGGCGATTGGTAGTGGTGGTGAAGTTCAAAGCACAGCATCAGTTGCTTGCTATCTGAGCAGACTGACTCCATATTTATGTGCCCTTGGTTAAGTTTTAGGGAAAGAGGGTCATGAGGCAATAATTAGGGAATGAATGAGCAGGGACCCGCCATCTCTTCCCAAGCACGCAACATAGCACACTTTATCCCTGCCGGAAAAAAACTCAGGGTTATTTTGGTCAGGGCTCCCTGCTCCTCTAGGGAAAGGTCCCTATGTCCTTAGCTAATGCTGGCCTTCCTTCAAGGTCAGTAACAAACCATCTTTGTCATTCCAAGTGAAGCAAGTTCGCTGCTAGCTCACACCGCTGCCAGCCCCTTGGAAGGCAATGCTGCATCCCCTTAGACCCTGTATTTGCTGTAGTTGGAAGGCTAGAAGCTGAGGGGCTAGGCTTACCCTACAGATTTCCTTCTATTTGTGCCAATTTTGTATTATCCCCTTTTTTAAAAATAGAGTGGAAATCTTGTCTCCAATGGTGGGGAAAAAAAAAAAGACTCTTGGTCACTTTCATGTTTTTTTATTATTATTTCTTGTGTGACCAGGGTTTGTGTGAATGGAGGTGTGTGTGCACCTGGTCGTGTATTAAACCTGCAGAATATCAGGAGAGTGAGCTGCCTGAGATGCTGTGCAAGGATCCGTATCCTCTCTGCTGCAACCTGTGGTATTGTCTAAGTATCCTAAGGGCTCATGTTGATCTTCCTCTGTTCGCATTGCCACATCTCCTGGGTAAGCTGGTAAATTCCTCCAGGCACTTGGAATTTGATCCAGGACAAGCTTGAACATCCGTATAGCAGAAGGGCAAGATGTTTTCTTTCTTTTGTTTTAATTTCAAAGTTACAAAATGAAGTGTTTGGCACAGTTCTGGAATGCAGGTACCCAATAGTTCTAACAATACTGTGTAAAATGTTTCTTTTTGTTTAAAATAAAGAGCCTTTTTGATTAAGTTTGTGCTGTGGGTCTGGATGTTTGTGCTATGGGAGTTCCCTCCTTGTTCCTTGCACATATGCAGACGTTATTGTTACTGCCAGGTTGTCAAATGTAAACCTTCCAGTCCTGTTCCCAGCGCTGCTTGCCCTGAAAAATAAGCATCAGTCCTTTTACAGTAAGTTTAAAATATTTGCCTACGTTTGTGTGACGAATTGGGGAACTTAATTGTTTTCTGAATCGACCCTGTTTCTACCCTGCTGTAAGTCAATATTTTCGTTGCCAAAGCAGAAGGACAGATTTTCTAAATAAGATGGTTTTGGCCTGATTTCTTCCAAGCGGCTGCTTGCGATGATAACACAAACGCTGTTCATCTGTGAGTTCCAGGCAAGCAACCCTGCGCTGAACGTTGTACCTAGTATGAAGCAAAGTCTTTTTCCACAGGTTAGTGTGGTGGGATTCATCTTTAACACCTTGGCTAGCCCCCTTGGACTTGACAAAATAGGTATCTCAAGAATGAAGTTCATCTGACCTACTTGAGACATGCGTTTTAGAAGAATGGGAACCTGCAAGTACACGTTTCTTACCATGAGCTGTAAAGGAAAGGACAGCTTATCTTAGATGTGAGGATTAGGTGTGGTAAGTGTGTACAAGTATTGGCCAGGCAGGTAAGAGAAATGAGGCAGTAGCAGCTCCCTCTAGTGATAGGACGGGAAAGAAGGGAGGAAACCACAGCAAATAGCCGTAGTCATTAATTCAACCAAGACATGGATGATGTCTTAAGCTTTTTATAACATTGATTCTCACAGAGACTTTTTGTGAAAACAGTTTTAGGATGGATTTTAGTCTTTTTTTTTTTTCCTCACTGAGTTTATAACATCCGTCTTTGCATAAGAATAGTCACTGGATTGTGGGAAAGATCCAGTCCACTCTAATTGTGTTTTATATCCCTGCTCAGGCTTCTGGTCTTCAGCCATGCTGCTTTCCTGCCACGGAATTCCTGGAGTCTCATACCAAGGTTCCCGGCGTGTTATCTGCAAAGTATCTCTCTGAAGCCATCTCTTCTAGTAACTGCACTAATAGTGAGTGACCAGTCTTCTTGAAGTATTTACTTGGAGCAAAACCATTGCCATAAGGTGAGTCTTTCAGCAATGAAAAGGATAATGTATGTGTCTTTCTACTTACGGTGTTTGTCCTTCTCGCTGCTCCCCCCAGCCACCATAGCTCAGAGATGTCTGTCTCTGATGTTTCAGGGAGTGCCCCTTCAGAAGCTGAGCTCTGAGTTCTCAGCCTGGAAGTTTACGTTTTCTTTAGAAGTAAAATGTTTAAGGTCCTTTTGAAGTTGGAGGCTTTGCCTGTAGCCTTTCAGGTGCGTGCTGAGGTGTCCTTGCCTGGTGCCATTATCTTTTTCTTTTCTTTCTCTCTTCAGCTCCCGCATTCATCCAGGAATGTCTTTTGTTAGTCACTATTCATCTCCTTCCTTGACCTGGTTGTATGCAGAGTTAACAAGATGGCTCTCAGGACTCATGGGCATGGCATTGCTGTGCTTAAACCTTCCCTTACCTTCTGTGGACGGCAGCAGCAGCATGTCCTCTGAGTGTCACCACTTCCCACCTGACTGAGCCCGCGTTGAGAGACGTTCTCCAAGTCTCTGGGAGTAACTGAGGAGGCATTGCAGGGTCTCTTAGGTGGATGGTGTCAGGCTAAAGTGAGGTGATAGCTGCTGTGTTGCAGTACTGGGAGCATACCTTATTAAGCCCTGGGCAGCAACGGCAGCATTGAAGGAGGAGTTGCTTTCAGGGTGAGACTTGCAATCCAAGCACAAAGAGGTGACATCTAGTACATACACTTATAACCCTTCTTAATGCCTCTATTTAACCAAAGCTGTATGCCTTGGAGGTTTTCCTTGGAGCTCGATGTAGCTCCTCCCTTCTGCGTGAAGGAAAAAATGTTTGGCTAAGCATAAATATAATCCAGTCTTTCTGTGACATCCTCCTTTAGTGTGAAAGGAAGACACCAGCAGCAACAGCATCAATATTGCCTACACCACATTCTGTTCTCTTAAGATGTTTGTGCAGTAATGAGAGCAAGATTGGGTGGACAGCATGTTGTTGTCCAGAATGCTTTACACAAAATGAGGCCAAGGAAGGTGAGAAGGTGACATATAGGAGTAGAGCATCTATTACTTTGCTGGGACCTTCTGTCTGGTAGCTAAAACATCCAGACTGCTAGCATGCTAACGCTACATTTTAAGTCTGACAACCCGTCAGGCCCCAAAATGAATTCCTTTGGACACCTGTCTATGTGCTTGAAGAGAAGCTTCATATTCATGGATGGAGGTTGCTTTAGGTGCTTCAGGAGGAAGAGAAGTCAGCAGTTGTGTGCCTTCAAAAAGAGCACACAACTCTGCTATTGGACCTTGTGAACTTGCTGCTTTTCCCATGATCTTAGAGGAGTGGGAGAGGGAATTGTTTCTGTTAGATGAGTGCTACCAATATAGCAAAGACTTTGATGCTAGGTGAGCTGTACATGTTCTGCCACTGCTGCCTTGCTTCCTTACTTCAGGAGCGTAGCAGTGTGTCACTTCCATGTTGTCCTTAGTGCCAGGGTGATCTCTCTGCCAGTGCAGACAGAGCCGTATTGTCATGGGTGCGGGGATGGGACTTTCTGTCTTTTCAGGTGGTGGGATTTCCCCAAGTAGCTCTTGTGCTGCTCTGTGGGACCTGCAGCCTCTCTCCATTCAAGCCAGATCTGCCTGCCTCCAGCTCCCAGCTGCCACGCTCAGTGCCACAGGGTCAGGGCAGGGGAAAATCCATCTGCTCTAAGATTTGCAGGCTGCCATCGATGGGAGGCATGTGCTTCCTTAGGGGCTGTGGAGCTCCTGTGCCCCCCTCTAAGACTGGGGAAACGCACCTTTTGTGCATCTTCCAGTCAGGCCTGCTAGGAGAGCAGCTCCCTGCTGCAGCCACTGCTGCAGCAAGTTTTGGCAGCTGGAATTTATCATTTTTCCCAGCTTATATGTATTTAACAATTGGCTGCAGCAATGGCTGTTTAATTCCCTTGCTAACATTTCCAGGGCAGCCATTTAATTTTTTTTAAACCCTCTTGCTTCTGCAAATCCTGTAATCAAATCCAAGCTCTGTCAATCTAATTAGTTTTGAAGCACAGCATCTCCATAACTTAGAGACCTAAATAAGCAGCTTAATATTAAAACCTAGCTTCTCTTCCCACATGTTATACTGCTCTGTATTCCCCAGGAGAAGTTCCCACTTAACAACAGCCTACTGCAACTGCTCTCCCTGTTCCCCTCTTAACCCCCTCTTCTCTTCCCCGTCCTCTGCCCTCCCTGTGTCCACTGTGAACAAAAAGAACGAGGCACAATCCTCTGCTGCTCTGCTTCAGTCTTTCATGCTGCTGCTTGCTTAGAAAATGCTGATGCTGCTTCGAGTGCCGTCGTGGAGAGGTTTGGAGTAGTGCTGTGCCAGAGCTGAGCCAGACAGGGGGCTGCTCCTGTCAATTGTGTGATGACAGGACTGTGTCCTGCACGTGCTGCAGCAGGGGGATGCTGGGGTTTGTAGAGAGAAAAATCGCAGAGCCAAATCACACGGCCAGAGGAGCACAGCCTCTCCGTGCAGGAAAGGGCAGCTACCGAGTGGTGCCTCCGTGCCAAAGCTCCTTCCCTTGGTGCTGCAGGGAGCTGCTGGGGGAAAGCTGAATTAACATCCTCGCTGCAGCATCTCTCAGCTGCCTGGTCCCCGGCAGCACGTCGTCCCCTTAAAGCAATGTGCCACCTGATAAAGGTTGCCCAAATGCCAGGGCACCTGGGGAGCCGCAGAGGTGCTGTCGTAGAGGCAGAAAGCTGCAGTGCTTTGGTGCCAAGGGGGAAAGGCTGGCTATGGGAGGCAGCAGGGGCTGGGAGAAGTGCTGCAGCAGCCCCTTGTCACCTCAAAAATACCTACCTGTCAGGTATTTTTGACGAGTGTTGCTTAGAGGGAAGATTGGCTCTGGCTTAGCAGATGGTGTGGACTTAAAGAGCAAACCAGCTGGTGCTGAGGCCCTGGTGACCACCTTGCTGTGCCTTGGGGGTTTTCCTTCAGATGAGCGTGTCAGTGGCTGGAACTGCATTTCTGAAGGTTTTTGGTATCTCTCTAGTGCCCTGGCCAATTTTGTTCTTGCCTAACTTTTTTACAGGAGAAATGGCATGAATGAGAGCAACCCTTAGTTCACCAAAAAAAGAGTTTTGGGTGCTCTCCTCCTAGGCCAACCCTTGCTGAGAAAAGCCAGAGCCCTAGAAAGCTGCAGCTGCAGAGTACTGACGATTGTCTGCTTTTCAGCCCGTTCTGCTCTTAGATTTCAATAGGTTGTTGTGTCGTGTCATTCATCCCTCCCGCAAAAAAAAAAAAAAAAGGTTTGTTTCAGTTCCTGTACCAAAGAAAATGTCTCTTTTTGGGTGCAAAACCATCAGAGCAGCCTTTCAGTGCTGAAACTGCTGTGGGTTTTTCTCAAGAAAACCCTGCCTTTGCCATACATTGGAGCCACATCCAGCTGGGGTGCGAGATGTGAGTGGCAGCAGCAGTCCTTCCCACTGCCATCAGAAGTGGCCCTGCCTTTCTGCACTGTTGCTAGACTTCCCTTGCTTTCATGGCTGTCTGGGGGCTGGTGGTGTGGTTTGGCAGTGTGTCAGGGTGAAGATCTTTGTCCGCTACCATCACGCTTGTCTCTGCAAGCTGTCGGTGAAAGTCTGCGTGGCTCCCAGCAAAGCGAGCCTGGCTCCAGCAAGAACCAGTGGATTTGGGCGTTTGTGCTCCGTCAGGAGGGCTCTGCCCACGGGAGGGATGGCGGATGAGCTGGCGGCCGTGGGGAAGCCAGCTGGCTCCTGCTCCGTAACTGGGGGACGCAACCAGCTGCCTTTGATGTCTGGGTCGGGCTGAGAAAACCTGATGGCAGACTTCAAAGTCTGTTGTGCCAGCTCCCCTGATTATCTGAAGGCTTGTAGCACGTCCCCCAGGACTGCCGGATTATCCCAGCTAATGCCACGCTGTGCCCTGCGTCCCCCAGCTCTGCCTGGCTCCGGCCCCTCGCTTTCAAGGCTGTCCCTCCTTGGTCACCCTGGGGATGTGGCAATGGCATTTCTGGGCCGGGGAAGGGGGGCATGTCCCCTGAGAGCTGCAAAGCAAAGGTGAGAGGTGTCACCTCCTTCACCATCAGTGGCTTCCCCATAGTATCTCTGTCCTGTTGCAGGAGCCATCCTGCCATGCCCCCAGGCCCACGACAGGGGTATCTGGTCAGCAGTGGGCCGTCTGTGAGGCTTCACAGTCCCCAAGGACACTGCTGATGGCCCTTTTGGGTCTAATCTGACTTCATCCTGGCTGTGCTGGGCTCTGTGTAACTTTCCACGCTGCATTTTTGGTGTTTTTCCGGAAGGCTTTAGCCCAAAGTGGTGGAGCAGCATCCCAAAAGGATGCCAGCAAAGGGGGCTGGAGAGCAGGGGGAGCAAAAATGCACATGGGGATGTGTAATGAAAGACTGTCATCACTCTGTTAAAGCCAAAGCCAGTGCTGTGGGCAAGCTGGCCTCCAGCTGAAGCAGGAGGTGGCAGTGCCCTGCCTGGATGCGCTGAGAGGTGGCCCTGCCACTCGAGGTGAGGACCCTCCATACTCCCCAGTAAGTGGCATTTCCCCACCAGTTTCCCTCCTGTGTCCTCTCTGAGAAAATAGGCTTATAGGATCTCTCTTCCCATGCCTCACTGATGAGGTTTCTGCTGTCAGTGCATCCCTGTAAAGGATTCTCTGCTGCTCCTCCTTTACCACGGTTAATGGCCCTACCAGGTGCTTGGTTGTGCAGGAGGGAGCGAGGAAGTTTTAGACTGTGTGGTCCCGGGCAGAGGGAGCTGTCGTTTTCCTCCACAGAGCATCATCGTTGCCGGTGATGGGGCTGGGCGAGGCAATCCTATTCTCCCCGGTTTCTCCACTGTGAATGCAGGCAGCGGTTCATGCGTCATTAGAGTTTTGCAGGCTCGGCGTCAAACTGTTCCCGTGTGTGTGTTTATCTGCACGCTGACGGCAGGCAGCTCACCGAGGTTGAACTCCAGCCCTTTCCCTTTTCTCTGCCACTGTGGCAGAGGTGCGTTTCCCTCCACCGAAGGGATCCCTCCATCAGGATCATCCCTGGGGCACCTCTGAGTTGCTCTTGGAGAGCAAACCTCATCCCAGCCCCTGAGGTGGAAGGCAGCAATGATTTCAGCCCTTCGTTGCACCCTAAAGAGCTGCTGCTCCTCCGCTCCCTGCCATTGCAGTGGTGGTGGTGGCAGGGGACAGGTGAGATCCTGATCCAGAACCTGTGTCTCCCTGGGCTGGATGTGGCTTTCTGGGGAGCTGCTCAGTGCTGACGGAGCTGCATGCGCAGGCTGAGCAGTCAGAGCTGATAAAGGCACCAGCCTTGCAACGAGGAGCCTGTGCATCTGTCTTCTGGCCCTGCGGGCTGTCATGTGAATCCATTTATTAAATGGGGCAAGGAGGGACCTTGTGTTTGTTTTGGTTCATTACATGAATCTTGTTCCCTCCGGGAGTCCAGTGGGATCGAGCAAAAGGGCTTGTTTTATGGCCAGTTTTTGCTTGCGAATCCCTGAGCCAATTTAGCCGTTCAGCCGATGCCCCAGCAGGCTGGTGGGAGCAGCGCAGCTCAGGAGTAAACGCTTCACGCCGCCCTCCTCCCTGCAAAAACCAAATCAATCCTTTCAGAGACTGCCTCCATCGCAAGTCCTTCACGTTTGTCTGCTTGTTAAGAGGCCACGCTCACCCTGCCTGGGACGTGTCCCTGCCAGCCCCCCCACCCTGTCCCCAGCTGGCAGCAGCCGCAGTGTGCGCCTGGCGGTGCGGTGCTGGCGGTGGGATGTCAGCGATGCACGCGTGGTGGGATGCAACCACAGCACCTGCCTCCGGTGCCGAGGCCAGCATCCTCCCGGCATGGCTGCTCTCACCACAGTGCTGCTGGCCTGGGGGTCCCCATGTCCCCTGGGGGCCATCCTGGGACGCAGCTGCGATGATGGAGGTCCTGCTGCCCGCACAGGTGATGGGCTGGTGGGGTGATGTGGGTGGGATGTGCTGTTCAGGGCACCCCACCTTGCCAACCCAGCCTGGGGGAAGCTCCAGCCCTAGAAGCCTGCCCCATCCTTCCTGGCGGGCAGCTCCATCACTGCTGCTGGAGGGAGCAAGCTGCTTGCTGCAACAGAGTGGGAGGCAGACAATTAGCCAAGGGAGGGGGCAAGCATCTTGCCACGGTGCACGCTGCGTGTGAGCTGCTGCAGGATAGAGAAGTCACAGCTGGTGGCCTGGGCAGTGCCCTGACCCAGCCGCAGTGGGGCCAGCTGTCACCTTGGAGAGGTGCACCACATTGATGTCATGTCACGCTCTGCTCCCTGACTTCTCCCCGCCTTTTTTCTAAGCAGAGGAAACCGCCGCCGGAGGCTGGCAGCTTCCTCCCAGCTGCTTTCAAAATTGTGGGGTGGCTGTCACCATCACCCATGAGGGCTCTCCACCGCCTCTGCAGCAGAGGACCCCAGCAGAGCTCGTTCCCATGGGGCTGGTGTGGCGCAGGGTGGCTGCTCTCTTCCTCGTCCTCTTTCTCCTCCTGGGTGAGTGCCCTGCACTGCGGCAGGGGCTTTCAGCAGCAGGCGAGTGGGAAGTAAGGCTGGCGGGAACCCCGCACAAGCTAGATGTGCGGGCTGCCTCCCCCGGGCTGCTTTGCCTCCCTAAATGGGGGAACAGGATGCTCCGGGTGGGTGGCTCAGCAAAGTGACTTGCTCAGGCTGTAGGGTGAGGACGGCCCCAGTGATGCTCTGGCTTTGTGGCGGTGAGAAGGGTACAGTGGAGCAAGCTCCTATCGGTGCTGTGGGTTCATGACAGATGCTAGCAAGATTTCAGTGAGGAGATGTGCAAGCCCATGTTGTGTGGCTGTTAAGGGTGTGTGTGTGGGGGGGGAGGGGTTACTTTGCCCCCTCTCTTGGGATGGAGTTTCTGAAGCATTCTTAGGCCGTGTCACCACCAGCTCTCTTCCTTGATCTGGTCTCCTTGCTGTTTTCTGTCTTGGTGCTCACATGCCACCGGCGTTTTGCTCAGGATCAGTGCAGAGTGAGCATCTCCCCTGGGAACTGTGTGGGATGGGAGGGTGTGCAGGTGGCTTTTGATTCCCCTGAAAGCAAGTTCACAGGTCTGTTGATAAAGGGCTTGTTCTTACAATTGCAAGGGGCACCAGAATCCATGGGGCTTTGTGATTCGCAGAATAAGACCATGCTATAACTCACTTCAGTATTACACTACACTCCCCTGCACGCCCACATCCATTGTCCTTTTGGATGCCTCCAGTAGCATCCATGCAAACTTCTGCATGATGACTCTCTGCCAACAGGTGTGGGTGCTGGCCAGCGGGTGGTGGCCGTCCAAAAGGGACCCCTTTACCGCGTGAGGGGGTCCCACGTCACGCTGTGGTGCAAGGTGAGCGGCTACCAGGGCCCGGCCGAGCAGAACTTCCAGTGGTCCATCTACCTGCCCTCGGCCCCCGAGCGCGAGGTGCAGATCGTCAGCACGGCCGACCCCTCCTTCCCCTACGCCGTCTATGCCCAGCGGGTGCACAGCCGGGAGATCTACGTGGAGCGGGTGCAGGGGGACGCCGTCCTGCTGCACATCAAGGAGCTGCAGGACCAGGATGCCGGGGAATACGAGTGCCACACGCCCAACACCGACGAGAGGTACTTCGGGAGCTACAGCGCCAAGATGAACCTCTCAGGTGGGTCCCCAAGGGCAGCCTCACTCCATGGGGGCCAGCTGCTGGGTGGTGGTGATTTGGGTTTTTCCACTTCCATTTTCCTACTGATACTGTCAAGGTGATGGTAGAGCTCCCGGGGAGGATGTGCTGTTCTGTGTGCAGTGACACCTGGGCACATGTGGGTCTACAGCCTGTAGGGATGCAGGCAGGTTTCCCACTGCAGACGGGGAGATGTGCTCATCTTCAGGTCTATGGCACATTCCTGCTGTGGGAATGCTATCCTAACCCTGAGCGGCCAAGGCTGGGATGCCCAGAGGGTCCCTCAGCAGGTTGCTCTGGCCATTGCCCCCCAGCCAGGGCAAGGGACAGGAGAAGGTCCCGTAGCTGTCAGACTCCTCGGGGCTTGGCTGTGGTTTTTGTAGTGACCAACAGGCTGCCCATAGAGGCCAAGAAATGCTTTTCCCCCTGATCGGCTTCTCTCTGTGTTTCTCCCCTTGTGCCCAGTGATCCCGGACACCCTCTCGGTTTCCATGGGGTCCCAGGTCCTCACCCAGGCAGAGGGGGACGCGGTGGAGCTCACCTGTGAGGTGTCCAAGACCACCGCCCAGCACACACATCTCTCTGTCGGCTGGTACCGCCTTCAGGGAGCAGGGGAGCACCAAGCTGAGGAGATCCTCACCCTCTCCAAGGACTTCGTCTTGAAGCCAGGGCCATCTTACACACAGAGGTTTCTGTCGGGGAACGTGCGGCTGGACAAGGTTGGGAACACCACCTACAAGCTCTCCATCACGGCAGTGGAGCCCTCTGACCAGGGACAGCTGTACTGCGAGGCGGCCGAGTGGATCGAGGACCCCGATGAGACGTGGAAGGACATCTCCCGCAAGCAGACAGAGAAGACAGAGCTGTCAGTCACGACCGAGGGTAAGGCCCTTGGTTCCAGCTCCTCAGTGCACCAAAGGCCGTATAGCGGTGGCCTTGGCAGTGCTGTGTCACAAAAGTTTCTCTGCTCACACGCCTGCCTCTGCCACCCTGGTGCCTCCACCACATACGTGGTGTAAAGGGACTGTGGGTCAGGCTTTGAGCCCCACAGCCAGGTGGGGACCAGAGGATGTCTCGTTCCCCTGGTGGGTTGTGGCATGGCCTGAAGAACATGGCTGCAGGCACCAGTGCCATGCCACCATGTTAGAAGTAGGGAAACCTTGTGGAAGTGCAGTATTTGTGCTGCGGTGGCTGCTGAGGGTAGAGGGGAGGTGCCACAGGGCCGCTGTGGTGCTCACATCAGTACAGGCAGTGCTGCTGAGGAGAGGTGGACATGACACGGGGCCCCTTGTCCCCTCAGCAGGAGCGGCCCCGCAGCGCGGCACTGCCACCCCCACCGCAGCCGAGCAGGCCGACGGTTTCTATAAACGCTCCAGCAAATATTTGGGAATGCCGAACATATCTGCAGCAACTGGGATTCCTGCTCACGTACTGTTTATGAAGCGATGTTTAAATTCAGAGGGCAATGTGCTTTCCATAAAGTACTTCAGCCCCTCCAGCAGCAGTCGCTGAGGTGCTCTGTTTTGCCTCCAAACCTCAGCACGGAGCCGTGCCCTTCTTGTGGGACAGGGGGGCACCACTGAGCTGCAGAGCCCCGCCGTGCCTCTTTCTGGTTTAAGGGGGCTGCAGACCATCTCTCCGTTGTAAACATTTTCCATTCTCATCACTTTTTGTAACAAAAAAGGAAATGTTTTTTTTTTTAGCAACCCCCCTCTTGTTTCCCTCTGCATGGCTACCATTTGCACCCTCTTGACTTGTGTTTGTCTGCAGACCACGACCTCCACGTGGGCATCGTCGCCACCAAGAGCAACCTTTCTGAAGGGGACATCTTGCAGCTCAGCTGCACGCTGGGAGCCCAGAGGAGCAGCAGCAGGTACTTCCAAGTGGCTTGGCTCCTCGACGGCGTGGAAGTGGCCAGGCTTGGCCCCAGCGGGTTGTTGGCCTGGAAGAAGGAATACGAGGAGAGAGCCGGGCTGGGGCAGCTCCGAGCATTCAAGCAAAGCAGCGCAGTTTACATCCTCGCTGTCTATGGTGTGGGGCCGAAGGACAGCGGTGCCTACCACTGCTCTGCTTCAGAGGTGAAGGCTCCTGGAGATGTTCAGAGCATCCAAACCAACCTGTCATCAGCCATCAGAGTCGACGTGAAGCCCATAGGTCAGTCAATCCTCGTGGCTCTTCTGGGTAAAACCTGCAGTGATCCCTGGGCTGGGGAACGTGGTGAGTCTGGTCTCGCCTTGGCAGGGACAACGCAGCTGCTGCTTACAGCAAGAGTGTGAACATGCCAGTTCTCAGTAGATGATAATGGGAAGAGCATTCGCCCTGGCAAACGTCAGTGTGACAGATGCAGCAGCTGCCAACAAAAGGTGTATGTCTTTAGCCTGGTCTCTTTGCGATCAGGTTTGGGGTGAATATGTGGAGTTGTGGGAAGGTTGGGTCCTTGGCACAAAAAGCTATGGGTAGCTTCTGTTGCTTCTCCTGGGGACCAGGGGGTGACCCAGCAAAGCAGCTAATGCCGGGGAGGGGGCAGCAGGGGGTCACTGTCATTTCCAACAGGGTGCTGGTTTGGGGGAGGACTTGTGAGAAACTGCTCCAAGAAAGACGTGTAGGAGATTCTTGGTCTCCGTGTCATGCTAGACAAGGATTGTTCCAGCATAGCAGGACCTGCCTTTGGGGCTCTTTTTCTTAGATGTTCCTTTATGATGTGCTCCTGGTGCTGGCACCTGGCTGCTTCTCCTGGGTAGTTAGGGCTGCCCAAGCTTCACAGAGGCTTGGGAGTGGTGGACCAGGGGACAGGATAGGACCCGTGGCTGGGGCTGGAAGAGCAAAATGCAGCTCAGGAGAGGGGAGGTGGGAAGGAGGTTTTGTCTTCATGATGAGGTTTGCAGAGTGAAAATGGGGCTAGGGGCTGGCATGGGGCAGGGGTGGTGGGGAAGGTTCTGAGTGGTAGCAGGCAGGACTTCTGTCCCAACACTGATAGCTCCCATCCTCTTGAGCAGGTCTTGGTCTGCGTGCCACGCTGATAAGCCGGACCGCCACCGTCAGATACACGCAGAGCTTTGAGCTCGTTTGCCAAGTGAGCGCCAGCCACCCCATAGAGGAGATGCTGCTGTCTGTAGGGTGGTTCTTCCAGCCCAACCCACCTGACGGCAGCTACCAGGAGCTGGTGCGGGTCCTTCCCAATGGCACCGTGTCCTGGGGGCCGGCGCAGCCCCGCTTCCAGGGCAAAGCCCAGCTGAGGAAGGTGGACGCCTCCTCCTGGCTGCGCATCCATGGCGTGGTGTCCGGCCATGCGGGGACGTACCAGTGCGAGGTGGGGCTCTGGAGGACCCCACGGGGGCAGCCCACTGCCTCTGCCACCTCCAACGCTGTGGGGATACAGGTCATCCCGCCAGGTGAGTGAGTGGTGCTGCGGGTGTGCCTCCTTCAAACCCATCGGTAGTAACCAGGGCAGCTGGGACTGCTGATGGCTGGGCTGCCCCCAGTAGGATCACCTCTCGGGGTGCCCAAGGCAGTGCTACCCCTCCTGTTTCCTCCTTTGGATTTTAGGGATCTTTGGAGGCTGTGGGGACAGTAAACTGCTGGTGTGGATGTGCAGTAGTAGTGTAAGTGGCATGAAGATGAGCAAGTGTGGTCATAGATCATCTACACAGAGTGGACAGCAAGACATGATGACATTTGGCTCCAAACATATTGCAGCCATTACTGGATACTGTGATGCTGGGAGGGGGCGACCCACGTTGCAGGAGGTGGCTGCTGGCTCTAGCACTGCCTCTCAGTGAAAGGCAGCGTGAGCCATGAAGGATATTTAGGAGGTACAGAGTAAATCTGGAGAGGGAGCCTGCTCTAGCAGCAATGGGATGAGGCTAGACAGTAGAAAGTAGAGCTGCAAATCACGAAAATTGCCAGCCTGTTCCTTTGTGCATAAAATCTCTTGCTTGGAGCCCGCAGAGTTACTCGAGTTCATGACTTCTGCTTCAGTGCTTTATTTACCACTGGGTGTCGGTGGGTGCTGCAGGGGGTTAAACGCTGCTCGGGTCTGGCCTGGTGGCTCCAGGTGGGACAGACCTGCGTGAAAGGTCACAGCAGGAGGGGGGAAGGAAGACAGATCCTTTCCACTTCTGACTTCCTGGACAGTTCAGCATCAGACCCTTGGCAAGGCTCGCACTGGGTCCCTGCATGAAGCTCCTGGATGTCAGCAGGCTGAACTATGTGCTGAGCAGCTGAGGTTAAGAGCCTGCTCTTTTCCAGTGGCCGCAGGATCACAGCATGGCTGGGGTTGGCAGGGACCTCTGGAGGTCACCTGGTCCAGCCCCATGCTCAAGCAGGGACACCAAGAGCAGATTGGCCAGGCCCATGCCCTGGTGGCTTTTGAGTATCTCTAAGGAGGGAGACTGTGCCCTCCTCTGAAGAAGTGCACGTCCGTAGAGCAAGGCTGGGTGCCCATTTAAGTACTGAAAAAGGCAAGTGCATTGGAAGGCAACTATTTGCATCTGCTTCTGAAGTGTGCTCAAGTCTGCCTGCTCCATGTGTGTATGTGACAAGCTTGAACAGCTTGCAATGAGGGTGATTGCCTTCCCCTCTTCTGCTTCTTGCCCTCCCCGGTTCCTCCAGAGCAGGGGGAATGTCAAAGGCCACCAGATGGGATGTTTTGCCTTGGCTGGCCTCAAGACAGGCAGCGATGGTGTCTGAAGTGATCTGCTTGCTTGTTTTGGATGGGTGCCTGAGGAACCGGGAGAAGCAGGTTTTACAGAAGGTATTCACCTGTGACCTGCAGGAGCTGGGAGTTTCAGAAAGACCTGTTTGTGGCTGTTTCTATTGCTCAGGGAGTAGGAAAGGTGCCATGGTGGGAAGGGGCTGCTTGGCGTGGAGCTGAACAACTGCCAGGTATAGTCACAGAGGACGCTCAGGAGCCTGGTGTGTGGTTTCTGGTTAATAACCACTACAAACAGATGATGGCTGCTGGCAAAGCCCACACAGGCTCCACAGCCTCTCTGAGATGAGGCTGCTGTTGTCTACCAGCTCCACAGCCGTGGGCTGGGCTTGTCCCTTACCTGCAGGCCTGGTGATGGGAGTGGGAGGCTGGCACGTTCACTGCAGAGACAGGCTTTGCCTCTGAGCCCCAGCATGACAGCAGCCTCAGTTTCCCTGTTCCTGCCCCACGGTCCATCTTTCACACCTTTAAAGGTGTGTGGATTTGCTCATTCTCCCCTTCACCCACCTGCCCTTAGCCCTCCTGCTCCAGCATCCACGTTGAGCATCCTCATCCTCCCACCTCTCGTGGCAGTCCAGGCCATCCTGACCGGCAGCTGCAGCCTCCAGGGATTATTTTGTTTCTCTGTTTCAGAAAGCAAGCTTCAAGTCGCTGCAAAGGAGAGCTCCGTGGAGGTAGCTGGAGGTGCCGACACGAGCATCGAGTGCAGGATTTTGTTCTCCCAGAACGACTCTCAGTTGGCCGTCACCTGGTACTTCCTACCTCCTCCTCCAGCAGATGCCACCCCCCTGCAGATCGTGCGGGCCAGCTACAGCGGCTTGCTGGAGTACGGGGCCGACTTCAGCTCCCCTGCACAGAGGTCCCGGTTCCTGAGCCAGAGGGTGTCCAGCGAGGCTTTCCAGCTGCGGATCCTCTCGGCCGGCCCGGGGGACCAGGGCGGGTACCGCTGCCTGGTGGAGGAGTGGCGCTGGCTGGAGGACGGCTGGCGCGGCCTCGGAGAGGGGCAGTCGGGGAGGACCTCGCTGCGGCTCCGGCTGCCCGGTGAGCTGGGGTGCCCCTGGGGGAGGCTGGGTTTGTCCGCAGCGGGGCTTCGGAGAAGCAGCGGCTCCTGTGTGGGGTTGTTTTGGGGTTGTTCACTCTGTTGAGTGGGCCTCTCAGGGGGAAATAGGGAATTAGGAGGATTTACTGCATCCTCCCAAACCAATCAAGCTGGTATTTTTGCCTCCAGCAGCAGAGGTCTAATGCTTCACAACAAAGTGAACCACAGCCCTTGCTTTCCCCTCTGACACATGCTGTGCTCGGTCAGTGGTGCAGTGCTGGGAACAGAGAAACAGCCTCTTCTTGGCGCTCCTCAGCATCCTGAAGCAAGACACAAAGCTTACCCTGTCCTGAACAGGGCTCGAGGGCTTAGCTCTGCTCTCACCCTGGGGTGCAGGGCAGTGGGTTCCCTCCTCTTTTGGTCCCACCTGGCTTATGGGTTGCAGCCCCGAATAAACAGAGGATTCCAGCCTCCTGAATAGCTTTTGGTACAAAGGATGCTATATCTCTTACTGGGAGGGAAGTGTTACAGCAGAGGGTGGGGGATAAAGGGGAAAAAACACCTGAGGGAAAGTACATCACCTGGTGTCCTGTGGAGGCTCACCCACGAGGCCATCCAAATCCCCTGCGCATTGCTCCAGAAGATTTCTGGAGGCGGGGGAGCGTCTCTGTAGCAGCGTGCAATGCCCTGACAGCCCTTTCTGCCTGCCTCCCACCCCAGAGAGCGAGCTGCACCTGGAGCAAGCCAACCGCAGCATCTCAGCGAGGGAGGGCGAGGAGGTGACGCTGGGCTGCCTGCTGCAGGACACCTACGTGCCTACCGCCCGCCTCTCGGCCTCCTGGTTTCGCGGGGAGGAGGGCGGCCACCCCAGGACCCTGCTCACCCTGCGCCACGACGGCTCCATCGAGTACCCCCAGGAGGGGCTGGCGGGGAGGCTGCAGCTCCGCCGCCCCGCCGCCGGCGACTTCAGCCTGACGCTGGGCGGCGTGGAGGTGGGCGACGCCGGGCTCTATCACTGCCAGCTGCAGGAGTGGCAGCAGCGGGACAAGGGGGAGTGGGCGCTGCAAGCCTGGGCACGCTCGGGGTACACCCGGCTCACCGCCATCCCCAAAGGTAAGGGTGCTGCGGGCGGGGGCTGCTTGCCCTTGGCTTGCTGGGGGGGGGCTGAGGGGATAGTGGCAGTGCTCTGTTAGTAATGACAGCTGCGATGGCAGGGATGCAGCAGGGCTGGGAGGACTTGTGGGGGAGCTTGGCGGGTTGGATACTGGGGAGTTACACTGCAACGCAGGCAGGAGGAGAGCACTTTGAGTGATCCATCCTGAGGGCCTGGTGAAGAGGTGCTGAGGTTCCAGCCCCATCCATCTGCCAGGGCTGGGCCCCAGGTCCTTGTTTGGTAAATGCTAGAGGTGGAGGTCAGATGAGGTGCAAAGAGTAAGATGTGGTCCACAGCACGGTGCTACTGACTTCCAAGGGAGCTCTCCCGTCTGCTCCCTTGTGCTGCTGGATTGTAGGCCCTCTGCGGGATCGTGTGCCCAAAACCCTGCTCTTAATCCAACCATTTGGGCCAGAATGCTAACTGTTTTTTTTGGGGGGGGGAAAGAAATCTTGCAGCAATTTTTCTGGCATCTCCAATGAGACCTTTAAAAACTGCCACTGTCCTCTTGGGGTGTATGCCTGGTGCAGAAATGAGCTGGATTCTGCAGACAGAAGCTTAAAGAAATGAAAGGTTTCACTGAGGCATGCAAAGTGTTTTTAGGGAGGTAGCTGGCAGGGAGAAAGTACTCTTGTTGGGGAAGAAGGAGGCTCAGATGACCTGTGTTGAGGAAAAAATATGAACTGTGAAATCAGCCATGTTGTATGCAGCTGAGCTGGGGTGTATCAAAGCCAGTCTGGGTGCTTCCCAATAGGGAATTACTGTTTCTGCAACAAGTACCAGCACCCACCGAGGTGGAAGGGCTCGAGCTGGCCCTGCAGTGCCTCCCTTGTGCTTGCTCCTAGCACAGGCACGTACAGAGCCTGCTCACAAGACTCTGCACCTACAGCAGAGCTAATCTGGATTTAGCTGCACCGTGAGCTGACAGAGCTCCATCCCTCTGCTGTTAAATTCCTGCCGTTGTCCATCACGGCTCCTTACAGCACTCCAATTTCTCCTCCATCATCTCCCCCACCCACCCCAATCGCTTGTTGTACTTGTTACTGGTGAAGAAACAATTGCTACGATTGCTCCGTAACTGCTGGAAAATTCTCCTCCAATTTTGTATAGGTGTTTTTGCCAAGTGGTTTTCATGGCTTTCACAAAATATGAGAGATTAGCTGGATATTTTTTCCTTTTTCTCTTTGTTTGTTTTGCTTCTCCAGTGATGCAGGCATCATGAAAATGCCCCCCTGGCTCACAGATTTCAGTGTTTCAGAGAGGAGGTTGTCTGAGGGTAATACCAAAGGGAAATACAAGTACACCCATAACCAGGGGCAGCTCCAGCTCTAACTGACCATGCTCAGCGTGGTTCTGCAGGGCAAGCACAAAGCATCTGTGCACGGGTAAAGAGGAACTGAGGAACAACACCGAGATGGGTGAAGGAGATCTAAGCAAGCTGGCGTGGCCCTTCGTGGTAGGCCACATGCATCTGAGGTCAGCCTGTGGGGCTGAAGCTGTGTGACAGGAGCGGGGATTGTAATGGTCAGGATTAATGAGTGCATGTGAAGAGCCCATAACAAAACCAGACAGGCTAGCATGGGGCTGACCAAACATAGTCTTTCAGAGGACCCAGAGGGTCTACCAGCAGTACAGGTGGCCTTCACCTTGACCAGAGAGTTCTTCTGTAGAAGGTGCTGAGGACAGGGCTGGGTCAGCAGCTGCCTGAAGCTCAGCATGGCTGAAATAGGACAGCAGAGTGGCAGGAGCAAGAAGGGGTAGGTGGCTGGGGAACGTAGGGTGGGAAGGGACAGGGAATTTCTAGGTGTCATTTCATTTGGTTTCCTCTTGTCCCTCCTTGTTCTGGTGCACCCTCTGACAGACCTCTGCCTCTCACTGGTGTCAGGCGGGGACCTCGGGGTGATGGCTGCGTGGCTTTTCCTTACTGAGACCAGTCTGGAACAGATTAGCTGGAGAGCCACGCTGTTCCTGGTGGGATGCTTCAGCTGAGAGCAAGACAGGGCCCTATCTGACCTCTCAAAGCAAGAAATTCAGGCAAATTACCTAGATTCTCTTCCCTTTCTCCTCAGGTAGCCTTGAAAGTATTGTATGAATTCTTAAAAATTGGTAGATATTAAAGATTGAGGGAAGAGTGATAAAAAGTAACTTACAGAAACAGTAGGAGAGGGGAACTCAAACTAGCTTGGGGTCTCACTTTTTTTGTGTCTTCTTTTTCCTCCAGAGTCAACTGTTTTGTCTACGATCTGTTCGTCTCCACCATTGCTGAACTTCATCCTATTCTTACCTCTGATTCTGATCCTTCTCCTGGCCCTTGCTGGCTTCTGCTGGTGCGTCCTCTCCAGGAAAAGCAAAAAGGGCTGCACCAAAGGAGAAGAGCTGATGGAACTGAAAGGGGCTGGAGGGGTCAAGCGAACTTAGCTGGCCCAAAATGGCAGATGCAACTGGAAGGAGAACTGGACACCTGAGGAGGGAGGACTGAGTACATGAAGAGGGCCTTTTTTGTTGTTTTTGTTTTTACCATAGCTCATGCAATGAATATTTGAAATTGTGTTTACTTTCAGTGGAGTGAGGCAGCTTTGAGTTACTAAGCAAATAAGGTTTTTGTAACGGGCATTCCTCTGTTGGGTTTGGAACCCACCCATTTGACAATCAGTTCATTGTTGTATATTTGAAGTCCTCGCAGTATGCATGTCCAAACAGTCTCAGTGGGGGAGGAAGTGTTGTTATCACCCTTCAGGTATAAGGGGAAAAAACAGTTCTTTTTGTACTGGGACACAAAAGCAACAAATGGCTGCTCATTTTAAGGTGACTTGACAAAATCTGTGCAGTGTGCAGCTGAAAAACATTGGCAGAGCTGGAAATAGAGTGCTCATGTCCCATTTAAGACATTGCACTTGCCTTTGCCCATCCCTTGCTGGGGAAGCACTCAGACACTGCTGTCTCCTGGTTCTGAGAGATCCTGCACCCAAAGAGCATCTTCTCTGAAAGGAAATGGGTTTTCATCACAAGAGGTTGAGCAAGGCTGGCCAGGGCTGAAGAAAGTCCACGGCAGGAGCACCACAGCCTACCACAAAAGAGAAATCCCATTGACTTGGTAAGGGACTCGCGTGGAGTCTTGGATCCCAGAAGGAAGGAGAAGACACCAAGTCATCTTTGAGCTGTGTGTACAAAGTCTTCCCAGTTCTTTCCTTTGCTGGGACTGCTGTAGGCAGTGGGTCTTCAGTGGACTGTGTGTGGTTCAGAAAGCTGCACAGCTGGGACCTGGCGTTAGATACCTCTGGGTTGTGCCATATAATATGTTGGACCCAAGTGGGATCAGGATTCAAGTCCTTCACTTTCCTTACAATTGGGAAACCTGCCTGCCCTGCATTCCAAATACTGATCAATCATTTTTTTCCTTGAAAAAAGCACTTTTTTTTTTTTTGCATAAGTTTGAAGGCTACTGCTTTAGCTTTCCCTCTTCAGCCACCTCAGCCTTTTCCTGCAGGTCAATTTTCCTGGACCTCTTGCAGCTTCTCCCCCAGCTGTCCTGACCCCAGCCATCTCTCCGATAGCGGCAAGAGCACTTGGAGCTGCACGTAGGGCTCCCACTGGTTCT
The DNA here is from genome assembly GCF_040182565.1 of Anser cygnoides. NCBI lineage: Eukaryota > Metazoa > Chordata > Aves > Anseriformes > Anatidae > Anser > Anser cygnoides. Next base: position 87,610,014 of record NC_089873.1, on the reverse strand, counting down.
CTGCAGAGGTTTCCCCCTGCCCTGTGGACTACACACTGCTTACATATTCCAGCAGGATGTTTGATTCTCTGTGTGTGTGTGTGTGACAGTGTGACACTATTTGTGCTTGGCTTGCAATCGGCGGGCTGCTCTCCTGCAGCTTTGCTGTCCAGCAAGTTGCTTCTCCGCTGTGTGTCCAGGCTGTTGACTTTTCCTATCTAACTGAAGCACCTTTTACACAGGGTTGATGAACAGCTTTCTGCGCTGGTTTGCTAAGGATCGTGCTGGCTGTCTGAGTCCTGTCTTGATAGTGTTTCACCTCATGGGCCAGTTTCAGTCTGTTTCGGCAGAGAAGCAGATGCTCCCGGGACACTTAACTCCTACAAGTTTCAGGGACAATGATAGCTAGGTGAAGGAGAAAAAGCAGGTGTGTTTTCCCACCAAGGAAAGGCTGCAGCATGAATTACCTTACACACACTGCCTGGTGTCCAGCTCATAATCAGGGGATACAGGAAGATGTAGGTATGCTACGGGGTGGGAAAAGAAAGAAGGAACTGTCTCTGACCATCAACTATTAGTAATTACTCTGTGCACATAGTGTTTATCTACCGGTATAATGTTCTCCCTCATTATTTTGGTTCAGATGGTTTCCATAGCTTGCTTGTAAGCACCTTGGGAGTACGCTTCAGAAGCCTTGCTAAAGTCAAGAACCTGTGATGTCTGCTGTTTACCCCCTAGATAGGGCTGACGCAAACTGATCTTGTTTAAACAGCAAGAAAAAGTTTCTCTTCTTTTTGTTGCATTCTTCTACGTGCTTGCAAGTACTTTCTTTGTCCCTCTGTACCTCTGAGGACCACAGATAGGAAAACGTGGGTGTTCAGTTTCCCCTCTCTTTCTAAAGAATCTCGCTCTTTTATTGTTGCTTGGTGTCTCACACCTCCTCAGGCATTACCCTGGCAAATCACACACATGTGGCTTGACACATCACTCTTTACGTGTCTTAGGATGAACCTCACCAAGACCAGCCTTCTGCTGAAGAATCCAGCTTACCTGGTTCATTACTCTGTGGCAAGCCCTAGGAGCGACCTTGCTGGGTTTGGTGTCCTGCAACCCCTGCTGGTCCCTCGCTCGTCCACCTTGCTGCTCCACCACAGGTCCATGGAAACATCTTTGCTGGCATCTAAAGTTCTTGTAAAAAGCTGCAGACCCTACCGTAACATGAGATTTTGTGTCTGGCGGATTGGGGGAAGAAGGTGGGCAGAGAGGGGGGGCTTTCCCCTGCTGCAGGACACCTTTTTTTTTTCTGTCCCTTTTTCTCTTGGTTAGCCAGAGGCCTAAGTAGCAGCTTTCCATTCATGCAGGTTGAGAGGTTTTAATATAGGTCTGAGAACTGCGCCTGGGGCCTTGATGAAAGGGTCTGTGAGAAGAATGTGTGTGTTTTTGCAGGGGTGGTTTTTCTTTTTTTTTTTTTTATCTGGTTCTGCTGGGTCACAGCCAAACCTTTTGGCTATATTTTTTTAAAATGTATTTTTTTTCCATGAGTGGACTTAGAGTTGTAACTCATCACGGTAAAAGCTGCAAAACACAGTCCTATTTTTAAAGGGAACATTTCACTCAGCTGAGGTAGATGTATGAGTGGTGGGTCAGGAGGAGGGTGCTGATTTTGCTGCCGGGGCTCTTGGCCACCTTTAGCCACCCCATCACCACTTTTTTTCAAGCCTGGCCTCTGATGTAAACTAAAACAGCTGATAAAATATATATTTAGCTGTAATAACCCTATGGGGAAAAAGTGTGATGGCGTAGACTGTGCAGCACAGCAGTGCTCCCGTTGCACCCCAGTTGTACCCTTGCCAAGGGACAGTCCTGTGTGAGGGGCAGTATGCAGTGGGAAGGTTCATGGTCCTTCGGGTCCTCTTTTTTAAAGTGTTTTAAAGTATTTTAAAGGAGCTTGAACAGGCTACAAGGCAATGCAGGGTTGGGTCCAAGAGGAATGAATCAGCTGCAAGGGGCTACAGAAGCACAAGGGCTGTGTTGTGCTGGAAGCTTTGGGGTGGTCGGGGTTGCTTGCAGCCATGCGGTCAGAAATCAATATCAGGCTTTCTTCAGTCCTGTTTTCCAAAACGGTCAGGAAGGGAGGCATGGTAACCTTTGTGCAAGGGGAGAGAAGCACTTCCACTCAAAGTGAAGACCTGCAGCTTGGCAGACCCTTGCTCTTCGGAAGATGGATGGTGTGAGGGGGGTCAGGTGGGAGTATAACCACTGCTTTGCCTTCCTGGAAGGCTTTTATGGCACTTGCCTTTGGAGAGAAGCAAGGACAGTGCTTAATGGCCACATGGGCAGCTTGTGCAGTGTGATGGGGTACAAAGGGTTGCCTGAATGTCTCTCCCCTGAAGATGGTTGCACTGAGGGCATTTTTCTGCAAGCCTGTGAGGAGGGAGGCTGGGTGGCAAGTTAGTTGCTGTGCAGGAACGCTTGCAAGTGAGGTGGTACTTTGCATCCTCTCAAAATTTATGGCTCAGGGTTTTCGGCCTGCCCTGCCCTGCTCCCTGGAAAAAGAGGACACAACAGCAATGTGCTGCCCTGGTATTGCCAGGGCAAGGTTGTTGAGGAAGGCTTCCGAACTTTCAAGAAATGCTTCCAAGCAAATGATGTGCAGTTCTCCTGGGATGCCCCTCTGAAGCAGTATCTCTTCATTCCTTCCTATTAACTTTGAGTTGGTTTTGAAATTTGACGTTCAGTTTTCTTCCTGTGATAAAACATTTAAAAACTGGAAATAAAAGATATTGTTCTGATCTCTGCTTTGGTCTCACTTTATGCTATTTTGCATTCAAGCTGTTTCCTGCTGTCTATGCTTGTTTCACGTGTCCTTTGGCCTTGGTCTTTGGCATCTAAGGCAGAGCAGAATCACCCCTGGGGCTCTAAACCTTCCTTAACCACTAAGAAAATGCTGCTTTGTGTCTGCCTGCTGCTGGCTTTTGGTCCCTCTCCTCTGATTCTCCGCTTCCTCCCTCTCCTTCCAGCAGATAATATGGGATTACAGCCCTGTTGCACAGGGCAGGAGAAGGCATTCTTTGCTCTACAGCCATGCTTTCCAAGGCAGAAGCAGTACAAAGAGCAGGGCTCGAGGAGAGAAGGATGTGGGAGAGGTAACGTGGCTCTCTTTGCTGCTGTGGCATGTAGGAGGGACTAGCTCCCCGTCCTTGAAGCTAGCTAGACGTGCCAACAACGAGGCTGGTTGAGGTACTGTGGGGCTGACAACATTAATGGTCCCTTACCTCCTTTTCAAGAGGATTTTGTGTGTGTGTGTACACTGTTTAAAACATATATAAGCCTGTTTTCCCTAGCAGCTTGTTTAGAAATGCAAACAGGAAAGCAGGGTCCAGACGCTACTTGCTTCTGCAATCCAAACAGGAAACAGAATACCACAAGCAGCAACTTTGAGCATATGCTCATTAGGGGTTTCTTGCTTTCATTCATTCATTATGCCTTTTTCTGTACATTTCTAAGGAGAGCTATATGTTTATAAACGATGCTGGCAGGGAGCTGAGTCTTCCTCGACAGCCAGTCCCAGCAGGGCTCTCTGGGGATGTGTGGGCGTGTAGCTTGCTACTGCCATTGCTAAAGCATTCACCTGCACGAGCAGCTTCATTAAAAAAATAATAATTAAAAAAATCCCATCAGAGGGTGTTTTGTATTTTAATTGCTCGTTCCTTGTACAGGTGCCAGGAGCAGGTCCTGTGTCTGGGTTGTTGGCAAGGGCAGTGGGAGGGAGCTGCTCCCCTGGCATCCCTGTAGTCTGCCCTCCCATGGGGTGCTGTCCCCAGACCCTTCACAAAACCAAAGGGATATGGGGATGACTGCGAAGCAGGAGGTTCACTTGTCTCCAGCCTCATGCCGCTGCCCCTGCTCATTGTAGGGGCGAGGGGAGCATTTATTTCTGGGACTTCCAACCAAGTGTGAAAATTCACAGGTCGGGGGGGGTAGAAGAAAGCTGGTGGTTAGTATTATTTTAAGCGTGAGGGAATGAATTGGTGAACGCTGGGAGCAATATGGAAAAGCAGGAGCTGCAGTGACTCTTTGCAGCCCCCTCGCAGGGTGTGAAGGCAGAGGAGAGGCACGCTGCCCAATTTGAAAGAGAAGGGCCATGACCAATCGCTGTGAAATGCGGCAATAATGCCTCACGCGGTGGCCACGGGATAAAAGGCAGGGACAGCTTGAACTGTAAAGACGTTTCATTTCCCTGTTAATGAGGGAGACACACTGTGGCAATGAAACTGGGGAGAGAGAGCCCGTGAGATGCTAATTTCTGTTCCTGCTGCCCCTGCCGCTTTGATCTGAAGCAAATGCCCATTTTAAATTGCAAACGGATGCAAGTCAGATATCATCCAGCCACTGGCTTACAGGCTTAATGAAGTGGGACGCACGCCTTGGCCTGATAATGTTCAGAGAGGCAAGCAATTCAGGGAGGAATTACTGAAGGGCTGGATGAAGAGAGGGGTAGGGAGGCTGGGGATGTCACGGGGTGACTCCCACCACCATCGGTTGGCACAAAATCTCCTGCTTTTCCTGTCCTTGGGAAGCTGTGCCTGTGGCTTAGCCCCTAATTCCGCTGTGCCTAGAGAAAAGCTATGAATGTGCTGTGCTGCTATTACACGTCCTATGTTTCAAGGCAGGCATCGTGTACAGGCCATCAAGGTCATTGTGCTCTTTGGTCTCAGAGTGTGGACATCGACGTGGTGCATCTAACAGGTAAGGCAAAGGTACGGAGGAGTAATTAGCTCATTTTATGCTATCGTTTGGGCATTTAATTGGACTTTGGCAAGGCAATATGTGTTGTCTACTGATGAGGCCATTCTGGGACAGACCCAGAGGCTCTGGAGAATGGGTTCATGAAGCCAGGACCCAAGATCTTGGGAGCCTGGTAGCTCACACTGTACAACCCCATCTTCTTGAGTCTCCTACAGACAAAGATGTGACCTGTTTTGAAGAATGAGTGTGTCAGGTGATACTTATCAAGATGAGTCCCTCAAGCCCTACTATCAAGCCAGAGTTGGTTGTGTACCTTGAGTAGGTATTCAGAGGCTCTGCAGGTTGCTGTGCTAGACCAACCAGACATGGTAAGGCTGAGGGACATGCAGGCAGCTGTGAAGCTTGACCTCTGCACCAAGCAAGGAAGAAATGATCTGGCTATCAAAAAGTGCTCTCAGGTCTGTTAGGTTCTTTGAAGGAGTAAGCAAGCACGTAGATGAGAAACATCTTGTGGATGTGGTCTGTGTGGAGCCAAAAGAGACTGAACAGTTCCATCATCAAAGGATCTCATGGAAACTAAGTAATGGTTAGGTAAGATCAGGACAGCTCCTTACATGGATAAACTATTAGCTAAAAATACGAGGCAGAAGGTAAATAGTTCTGACAGGGATGGGAGGTCACCACTGATGGGACCTGTGCTGCTCAATGAAGACATAAATGTCTTGGAAAGGAGGAAGGATGACTACTAAGAAAAAAAGCTGTGCTGACAGTATTAATTTATTCAAAGTATTAGGAACAAGGGCTGGCTCTGAGGAAATGTGCAGGGGCTTATGAAACTGGCTGAGCAATGAAACGGTAGATGAAATTCTGTATAGGTGAACAAGATTGGGGTTTTCACACAACATAAAGTCACATTGGAAAGCTCCTTGAGATGGGCTGCTGTGCTATAATTTTGTGTTTTCCAGGAGAAAATGAACAAGAAGAGAATCTACTGATTGTTGTTGAAATAGCCATCTCTGGCCTGGTAAGTCCTTGAGCTGTGGATTGTTAGAGGTTTGCAGAAGTACTGCATAAGACTGCTTTGCTTTTGTCTTCTGCTTTTTGTCATCTGCTTTTGTCTTCTGCCCATGCTTTTGGCTGTTATTCAAGTAAGGTGAGGAGGTAGATAGTCTGATCATCTAAATGTTGATTTTATGTTCTTATTCTACATTTACTTTGTAGCTGTATGTATAACTGCATAAGATAAAAAAGAAAAGAAAAAAAAGAAAAGGCATATACCACCTCACATCTTTTCTTTCTTTTATACCACCCAACAAGGCTTTTTCTCTAAAAATGCTTCCAGGGGAGTTTCTTTCAGTAGAGTAAATTGAGTTGATCTAAAGAACACTAGGCAAGATAAAAAAATTTGGATTATACTCTATATTTCTACAGCATTTTCCATTCGAGGACTTCACACCATCACAATGCATCATTGGGAATCTTCTCTGCTTAACAAATGAGGGAACTTAGACACAGTAGTTTGCTGTGAAACAGGCAAAGAAATCAGAAATCTACTTCTTTAGAGCGTCTTCTCTAGAGGAGGAGACAGGAGGAAAGCCTGACTCTAATAGTGAGAATTAAAGGGGAAAATCTCTGCTGAACACGAAATAAGTCTCCATAGAAACGTCTTTTTTTTTTTTCTGAAAATGAATTATTGCAGTATAAAATGAAGATTGTAGATCTAATTCTGCAAAATATTTAAGCATGTTCTTTGCTTATCCCTATTCAGCTCAGGATGCAAGCATGTGATTTCCATGGAGGCTTATGTGCTTTATTTGGAGGAGGTAGGAATAAGGACAAACTTTGTTGAATTGGGATCCAGGCTTTTTTGTGCTTCCTCATGGCTGACCAACTTCTTAAGTTACTTCTTAAGCCAACGCGTGTTGCTTTGCTGCAAAAATTACAGATACCAGCACATAGACACCGGTGTTTCATTTTTGGAGTTCAGCACAAAGTAAAGTAGACTCTTCTCATTAATGGGGAGTGGAGTCAGCAGAGTGTTTACATTGCTGGGTACTTTACTGTTCTGTTAATTAACTCTTATTCTATTTACATGCAGATTTAAATTTATATGGGGTATTTATTCTGCAAACGAACACCATGGTGATTATCTGATAATTAACTAGAGAATCGATGGCATAAGAGGTTGAGATTTATTCCTAATCTATCTTTTGTGCACCTCTATTTATGGCCCATAGACATTTTTAAGACGGGATAGGTTCTTAATATCTTTCATGCTAATTGCTTTTATTGTGAATGTGTGTTGGTAAGTGATTGTTTTTAGTTTAAGCTATTTAAGAGTGTTTTGTGCATCTTTTTTTCCCTCTGTTGTGACTAGCACAGCCAAATTAATAGGACAAATAAGGTCTGACTCAGAGCTTTATTCCTATTTACTATACTTGGAAGAGATGAAGTTTTTGTGTAGCCAAGCTGTGGCTACTCTTGTTCACGGAACTTTCCATCTTCTTATTGCCTCATATTTCACACTGGCTTTCAACTTATTATTTGGGGACGTGTCCATTAGTAGACATCCCCTCCAAGCATTTCCTGGCACACTATAGAGCCCCACATCATGAATTTAAGCTCACTGATGACAGGGCTTTGGGACTCTCTTCAGTAGCTGAAGAACAAGTAATTCTTGTGGAAATTGTATCCAGTTCCCATGTGTCCTCCTCCAATCCCCTCTGCCAGTCCCAGCCAAAAAAAAAAAATTAGGGCATTTAAACACCCATCTTAACGTAATGTTCAGCACAGAAACTCTTGGCTTGCTGTTGAGCTGGTATCAGCAGTCTCCCTCGTTTGTCACTCTTCAGCCCACCAGAGCTGGTGTTGCACTTGGCTCCTCCATGCCCCCAGGTGGAGATGATCACTGATGGTGAACCCAGGTCTGCATCAAGGGGGCAACTTCAGCTGAAACAGTCCCTTAGCCCTGCTGGGCTTTGGTTTTCTCTTCCAGCTGGAAACTATTCTCTCTCAGAATTTTCCCTGATGTGCAGATGGAAGATGCACTTCATCTCCCAGAGGTTCAGCTGTTTCTTAGTGCTTGCTGAGATCCATCCTCCTTTTGCAGTCTTCCCCCATCCTCCACTCTGCTTTGGGACAGATATATATATATTTAATTTTGCCAGTGCCTGCTATGCTGTTATCATCTAAAGTACACGCTAGAGATGGCAGCAGTTATGTCTCATTTTGCAGTGGTTTTCAACTCCATGGTTTTCAAGGGCTGTGAAAAGGATGCTGTCAAAGGAAATTACATCCCTCCAGCAAGACCAGCCAGGGGAGATACAGGTGCCTGATGGACACACTTTCTCCTCAGATGCTTTCAGATCCCTGAGGAGGCCCATGACCTGTATCAGCGTACAAAGTGCTGGACAGACTTGCATAAGAAGAGCAACTGTTGTCACCCTTTTGCTGCCTCCTCAGATCTCAAGGATCTTCGTTTCTGTACCGCAGTGAGAAATGACCAAGGAAGCACCATCTGGAGAGCTGTTGGCTGAACACAGGGTATTCAACAAGGGCCTTGCTCTCATAGGTTTGGGCCTGAGAGGGCAGGTCCATCTCTCCAGACCCCTCCAGGGTCAGAGTGACTTTCCTGGGGCTGGAGCAGAGAGGGGAGGTGTGTTCCTGCGTGCCCCCAGCGCTGGCTAACGAGGCCAGAAGCCAACTCTGCCCACTCCCTGCTGGTGTGCTGGGCTTGCCTAGGTCTCCTCTGGGGGTGTCCCATGCCCTCAAAGCCAGCTGTGGTGCTGGGCACACCTTTGTCCCTGCTGCAGGCATGCGTGTAACTCCATCAGCCCATCCACGTGGGCTGCTGCTGCTGGCCCCCTAGCTGGGCACATTTCCCTTCCGAGCCTGCAAAGCCCGCTGTTGGCGTGCCAAACTGAAGTCATGAGAATGAGTAGAAATCTATTTTTAACCCAGTGAGAGATCTCTCATTCTTAGCTATTTTTTTTTCTTGTAATTGGTTCTGTTTTTGCTAACGATTTGGAATTTAACATCTATTCCTGCCCGAGAGTGTTACTTCGATAGCCGGTATTAAGGAAGGGGATTAAGACTGTTGTTAGCAGTGGAGGCTGCAGGACATATGGATAATGCAGACCTGTTAGTGACAGACAGAAAGTTGTTTTGAGGCAGTGGGACAGATTGCCTGGGAATCTTGGCTTAGCAGCAATGAAATGATGACGAGGTAAGTAGTGCTGGGAAAATCCTATTAGGGAAGGAAAACAGCGGACTGTAACCAAGTGATCACAGGACACCCGGTGTTGAATGTGACATTTCTCTAAGAAATCAAAAGCATGTTTGGTGCGGAATGGGGACACTTATTTCTCTCTATATTGCACTTGCTTTTTTAGCAGGCTAACAAGGCACTCTGAACTTTCCAGCATTTAGTAATGGATTAGGACCAAATACCCCTTCTGCACCTTCCAAGCAGTTGGTTCAGATGTGAGCCAGATGTTTCCACCTGCATCTCCTCGGCACATGCTGTGGAGTGGGATGAAGGACAGCGTGATCCAGAGCAGCATCCTGGATCTGGACACTGCTGCTGTGATGGAGGCTAGGCACTCCAGAGCAGGTATGTTCTCTGTGCTGAGAAGATGGGGAGCTATTTCCTAATGCAGGCAGGGCAGCGTGGGCTGTAGAAATGTGTACACACTAAACCTTTGGGTAACTACCAACACCAGCTCTCAAAGGCTGAAATCTATTTTTCTGCATTGGGAATCTTTTACAGCACTCTTTCTAAAGCACTTCCCTGGCTGTGTTTAGTCGCAGGTGATTTTTTTTCCTGTTCCTCTACAGTAAGTAGATTAGCTGTGATTTATTTCAGACAGGACTGGGACTGGTGATTTGTGCGCTGTTGTGGGTGTAGGAGCTGTGTGATCTCATGATGAAAGGTGATTGCTGTGCAGCACGAGGGGACAGATTAGGATAAATGACACAGAGGAGTCTAGATCCACCAGCAGGCTGTGAGCCTGCCAGCTGAAGGGGGATGCAGGTGAGACGTCCAAAATGTTTTGGGTTTCTGTTTACAGCCTCTCACAGTCCCTGCACCCTTCTGATTAAGGGCAACCCTGTGGCAGACATCTCTGTTTTTATTCTCTGTGTTTTTCAGGAGGAGATGGGGGACAAGGGAACAAATCCTCCTGCAGAAGAAAGGAAGCAGGGAAGAGCCTGCCGGCAGAGACAGCACTTCTCCCACCAAAGGCAAGTGCTGTTTGGGGATGGTGCCATCACAGTCCTCCTGGTGGGAGGCGGGGGAACCTGGGAGGGATGGCTGGAGCCAGTGTCCCTGGGTGACGGGGGGCTGCACGTGGGGAGGGATGTCTGCTGTATCACCTACTGCTGCAGGGGAGAAGCTGAGCAGGGAGGAACTGCAAACACCTGGAGGGAGGCTGGGGTCTGGAGGCAGGGCTGGTCTCCTTGAATCTCTCCAAGCAGATGAAGTCAGGAGAGCCCCAGGGATGGACAGACGGTGTGTCTGCAGGACTGGTGTTTAGTCAAGGGGTGGTACTTGGCTCGGCTGGCAGAGCTATCTACCCCAGGAGACCAGGAGCAGGTGGTGGAGGTTGTTCGCATGCTGACGGTGGACAAAGGCATTGCGACATCGCTCAGGAAGCCTTTGAGGAAAGAGGAACCCCAAGGCACCAAGAAACACAGCCCCCCTCCTTCCCATCTGAGCAGCTTCTCCTTTCTCATGGGAAGTGCTGGGACCAGGGGAGGCTGCCTGAGCTGAACCTCCTGCCGTGTGGATTTGCTGCTAGCTGTGGGCTCTGCACAAACCCATGTTCCAGCTGGCATGGGAATTTGGAATGTATTTTCTTGATGCTCATGTGGAAATTGGTTATGCCCATTTTTTAAAATGCCACTTTTCTTTTCAAAACCCACATTCTCCACGTGTTTGGGTTGCAGAGCTGAACCTCAGCCTCCTGAGCACACTGGACACCTGCCTTCCAGAGGAAGCAACACATGGCTTCTTCAGCAAGATTTTGGGGAGTTCAACCTGTCCCATTCTGTCCACAAAGAGGTATGATGGAGTGCCAGGCTTCCGCTTGAAGTCTGGCCCCCTTTCGCTCTTTCAGCACTGTTGGCTGCTGGACTCGCATCATTTCCTTTGAAATCAGCCTCTGTGTTGGGATGAGTCCATTTTTGGGTCCTGTTCAGGAGGAGGTGAAGAAGGGTGGCTTAGGAGAGCTGTGACACTGGCACTGGTCCTGGCCCACACAGCAGTTAGGAGTGATCCAAGGAAGCAAGGGCCTTGTGGTGTTGCTGTCCCAGAGCTGGACAGGAAGGTTGCAGGTTTCTACAAGAAATCCAAAGCAAACCCATGATTTGCTGCTTCAGAGTGTTAAAAATCACCAAGCCGTGGCAAACCTGGAAGAAATCACCGTGGCATTTTGGCTTGGCTGTCAAACCTAACGTAGCTACCAGCAGGATCCTGCCACGTCTCAGTGGGCTGAAGGGGCTCCTGGAAAAGCACCTGCTTAGCCGGGCCGGGATGGGCGTGCTGTTACACACAGCCTGGCGGCTCCCTGCTCATTTCACAAAGCACAAAGGTTATTTCTGCGTGGTTGCGGCCCCCAGGCAGACCTCCTGCACGCTCCCAGGTAACATTTAACACCTCCCACCCCCAGACGTGTGCCGCTGAGGGCTGCTGTTCCCCGGGGCCAGATCTGGAGCCTTTGCAGCCTCGCGTGGCTCCCCCAGTGGGGTGCAGCTAACCACTTCCACATGGGCAGGCCGCAGCCGCCGGCTGGGCCCGCCGCTGACGTGACTTCCTGACCCCGCTCAGCGCTGCTGCTTCCCCAGCCCGTTATCAGCTACAGCGGCAGCACGTCACTGCAGCCTTAGTCACGTCTTGGAAGCATTTGGGGGGGGCTGGTGGTCTGTGCTTCGCCGCTGCACACGCACCCCCGCCTGCATAAATGGCTGTGAGGGGGACCTGGGGCCAGGAAGGCTGCCAGGGCATCTTGGTTGACCTCAGTCAGGCCAGAGCTTTTCACCCCAAAATCTTGTGTCAGGTCAGAGTAACGCTGCCATGATGAAGATATCAAGATGGAGAGCCTCCAGCTCTCCACTTGGCGTGAGATACAGTACCTACCTGTCCCCATGGTTAAAGCACGTCTTACTTCCCAGTGGACTCATCTGGCTCTAGCTTTCAGCCACTGACTCTTCTTTTACCTTTCTCCGCTGATTTGTTAAAGATTCTTGTTAAAGACTCTTGAACCCCCTCACATGTGTGTTTGGACACCTAGGCTCAGCAATTTGTGCCCTTTACTGGACAGCATGTTTCCCAGGCCTAGAAAATCGAAATAGGTTTAAATGGGCAAAAACCTAGGGTATAAAAGCATTGATTTCCCAAGTAACCCACATCGATAAGTCTGCTTAAATATTTGAGGATGGTTTGAATCACCTGCATTTAAAAAGGAGCGATTAAGGAAACTAAAGATGTTCTTGAAGGGCTGAATAATTCCTTCACATCCATTTTCACTACAGAAGTCTCTCTGGAAACGCCTGCTCAGACCTTCCTCCCTTCTGGACAAAGATGAGATAGCATTAGAGACTGAAGAGCTGGAACAAGCAGATCGTGTAAGTACCAGTGAGCTGCCAGGTCCAGATGGCATGCAGCCAAGAGGTCACTGGGATGGAAGTGCTGTCTCCCCAAAATAAATATTCCTCCTCTCCTTTAAAAAAAAAAAATAGAGAGAGAGAGGGGGAGAGAGAAGAAAGAGCAGTGTTTGATAAAGACAGTGAATGTTATACTCACATCTTTGAAGGCTCTTGGGATGATCTGGAGAATTACAGGTCTGTTCAACATGCATGCAAATGAATGCAATACCTAGCAAATTAGGAGAATCAGCCGTGAAGCTTACACTGCTAAGACTGCTCGGAGGTGCAACCTGCAGAGATTCTGCGAAAGGAAACCACATTTACTGAGCTCTTGCAAGTCTTTGAACAAACCAGTGAATTAGCTGAGAGAGAAGAACCGTATGACAACACTTATTTAGCTGTTCAGAAGGCTTTTTGCGAGGGCACGTTCAAGGGCGGGCTGCAGAAATTCAGTTGACAGTGCAGGAAGCAGCTATCTCTGGCTCCAATGTCTGCTAGGACGTGGGGTGAGCTGGTGGCCAGTGGGGACATGGGGGCACGAGGTGCCAGTGCAGAGCCTTGGTCAGCTATGGACCTCAGAGGATGGGCAGGAAAGTGCAGAGGCAGCAATGCAGCTTAGGAAACTCAAGGAGGAGAGGCGGGTGGAAGATCAGAAGAGGGGAGCGATGGATTACACTTGGGAGTAGAAGGAAAACAGGTTGGTGGGAATGACATGGATGGTCCCAGGAAGAAGTACCCAGGGGTGAAAAGCAGTTGTCTCCTCATCATCACATGTTTGTCCCTGCTATTGAAAGATCAGGAGACTGATGGGCTGGTGTCAGGGAAAATGCTGCTTTGCTAGCAGCTGTTTCAGGGTCCTGTTTTAGACCAGCCCCAGAGGAAAGGTTGAAAGAAACCCAGAATCAGTGAATATCCAAAGAGAAGAGGACCCCATGGTGATAACAGTCCAGCTGATAACTTCCAGGCATGAAGGACTGGGCTCTCACTGGACCACCGAAGCACATCTGATCAATAACTCAGCGTCCCGACTTGCACATTAACAGAGTCAATTATCAGCTCTGCTCTCTGCTTCCTTGATTATTATTTCAGCATGTAGCAGCTGCTTTGCAAGCGTTATGGCCCATCACACTCTGAAGGGACTGAGTTAAATGCAGATTATTGACCGATGAGGCCATAAGAATGTGCTGTAAAATATATGGCCATGTTCTCCCATAAATCCCCAGCGAAAGTGCTTTCTAAAGAAATTCCTCTTGTGGTGGGAGTGCTCTGTGTCATTGTCAAGGCCCTGAAAAATGCTTTTTCCACCCAATTCCTGCCACCTCCTCCACAGCATCATCTCTTTTGGCATCGCATCTTCACTTGAATGCGTGGTCCTCCCTTCCTGTTTGTTAGGACTCCCGGGCTTCAGTGAGAATGTTCGGGTTATGGCTTATGCTGTACGTGGCCAAGGTAAAATATGTTTAGTGTTTCTGCTTTGGCCCCAGGTTTTCTGCTGAGTTTCCCAAGTTCCTGTTGCTTCAAGTTCCTCTATTTGGGCTGAGGCTGTAGGCTTCTTGTTTGAGGCAGCCCACATTATGGAGACCACGAGCAGATGCTAATTGTGAGCGGTTTAACACCAAGTGAAGTCACCTTTTCTTTCTCTTCCAGCCCAGTTTATGGCTGGCTGTCCTCCATGTGCTTCAGGGAGAAGTGCCCAGGTCATTTACTTCCCAGATCTCAGTGGCTCCAGGATCCAAACCTATTCCAAGGGAAGGGAGTGCATGTCCTTAGGGGTATATATTGGGAATGCTGTTCTGAAAAATTTCTTGCTCATCTTTTCCTGAGCAGATTATTGGAGTTGATCTTTGCAAGTACATCCTGCACGCTAACAGCTTGTGCACACGTGAGAGTGTCCCTCTTCCACTCTGGTGTGTGGACATCAGAAGAGGTCATTGGTTTTGTTAGTGTTGCCAAGCTGAGACCTGGTGTTTTAGCCCAAGCTGTGAAGTTTTGCACCCTTGGAGCTAGGTCTCTCCTTCCAGCATCCTGCCATGGAGGTTCGACCTCTGAGGCAACCTTCGTGCTTTTGAGGGTTTCTTGAGCTGCTTCTTGATCTCTTCCAAGAATGGGGAGAGGATTTCACATGCTTGAGCTGCAGCCCTTAGACATGGCTAAGATTCTGGGGAGTTTTTTCATGTATATGTATGTATGTGCGTGTCTGTCTGTATGTCTTCCCTGTCTTACATCCGCAATACACATCTGAAACACCTTTGTTTAAATTTTAGCATGGAAAGAAGTTTGCTGTTGCTGCTGTTGGCCTCCATCTCAAGGACATCTTTGCCAGAGGGGCTGTATTGATCAAGCAGGAACAGAAGCTTTTGAAGACCATTCAGGAAAGGATCATCTTAAAGTGACCTTTGTCCCTTCAAAAGCCTGAGGTATGTGGAAAAAACAATGACCTATTGAAATTTTTTATTGCTTGTCACTGTTGTAGAAGTCTAACCACCTCAGAGCCTCATAACTGGCTCATGCAACTCATCTGGAGATCCAGGTAGTGTCTCCAGCATTTGTTATGTACGCGCTGGTTCTCAGTGCTGCCTTTGCCTGCCCTAGGAACGTCAGGCTATGCACAATGTCAGTCCCATGGTGTGATATGGAACCTCTATGCAAGCTGCAAGCAACTGAAACCACGCCATACCAACACAGGCTGTTCATGTGAAACTTCTCATTTTTCAGCAGCTTTCACTTCTCTTAAAGCCTTGTCCAAAGATTTCCCATGGGCCAGGCCTGAGGCTTGTGTTACCCAGTTAAAGCTGAAGGGTACATGCCAGACCTACACCAGTTTATGCACTGACCTTTGGGTTTGGTTCCTCCACAGCTCCCTAGATATGTCTCACCACTCTCCTCGGACATGCCCTTGGCTTCCACCTGGGGCAATTACCTGAATGTGAAGGCAGGTGTGCAATCAGATGTGGTTATGTTGGCTCTTTGAGGGATATGGGTTAGGCTCCCAAAGCCTAAACTGCATCCTTTGATGTCTGAGGGACGTGAGAAGCCTCGGAGAGGAGGAGCCTGGTGGGGAACACAAACAAGGTTTGCTCAACCACAGAGGCAGTGAACACAGAGTTGTTCACCCAGCCCTGCAGTGCAGCAGCTGTGCCATGACTCCTGCGTCTGGCTGAAAAAAGCTGTCGGAGGAAGCACATCTTCAGGCAGCAGGTCCTGGGCACCTGGCCCTCACTGCGCCTGGGGGTGAGACAAGTTGGTGGGACCCTGGAAGGGATGGGATGTGCCCTCTGACACCCTTGGCCCCGTAACAATGGGCACTGTGCAGGATAAGGGGAAGGGACCACAGGAGGTGTCAGCCCCATGGCTCTCTGCCACGGCCATGGCTGGAAACTAGGCCCTGGTCCCATCACATGCTCTGCTGGTGAGTCCCAGCCCTGCTTTCCAGAGGGGCTCTGCTCGCCCCAGCGCTGGGTTGCAGCGGTGTGCCTCGAAGAGTGGAGTCATGGTTTAAAATAACGTGTGAGTAATCTCAGCTGCTGGGCTGTATGTGAGAAATGGGAGGGCTCTCTGGGCTCATGGTCTAAAAGCTGACTTTTGTTTAGCCATGCCTGCATCATCACCAGAGCCCTTCTGGCTCTTTCGGGGTCAGCAATTTCCAGCCCTGGCAGCGTGGCTCCCTGGGGATGCCCATCCTGCTCTTTGGGGTCAGGGGTGTGGGAGCCTGCTGTCTGCTCGCCGTTGCCACCTGCGCAAGCAGGGAAGCACTTCACTTCACTTCTTCCACCGAGAAGCACTCCAGGCTCCGCAAACCACAAATGTTTCAAAACCTTTGGCTTTGGGGAAGTGCCTAGTGCCTGTGGTGTGACAGGGATCCCTGCTCTGCGTAGCATGGGCCCCCCATCACCCTGGGTCACACGTTGATTTTATTTAGGAGGCCCAGCCGGGTCATGGGGACTCTTCTCTTTTGATCAGTGCACTGCTTGAAAATCCCATGCACAGCCAGCATCTGCCTCCTGCTCGGGGAGGTTTGGCAGAGAC
This sequence comes from Anser cygnoides, assembly GCF_040182565.1. Taxonomy (NCBI): domain Eukaryota; kingdom Metazoa; phylum Chordata; class Aves; order Anseriformes; family Anatidae; genus Anser; species Anser cygnoides. The sequence continues at coordinate 87,593,616 of NC_089873.1, read as the reverse complement.
CCCCTGCTGTGGGGTACCCGTGTGTGTGTGATGAGTACAGGGACCCCACAGTTGGTACGCAGGGACTGCTGGCCGTGCCAGCCAGCTCAGGGGAAGGTCTCCTTGCTGGCTGAGCTGCCGTCAGCATCAAAACTTCCCCTCCTGCGGTGCTCCTCTGCTGGCATTCGACATGGAAATGGTCCTGATTTATTCTGGAATAATAGGATGAAATGGTGCAAAGGAAAATGTTACACTAAGGAGCGAGATAAATTGCCCAGAGCAAAGTCAGCCAGGAGAAAAAGGGGGGGAACCTCCCATCGCTCGGCTCGCTGGGGGCCCAAACTTCACGCCGGAAAGTTGAGCGCTGGCAGCAAGGCGGTGTTGGCCAGGCTGAACGAAAAGCGGTGGGGGCCGAGCTCCCGCTGGGAGAGGCGGGGAGGGGACCCCCAAAATCGCGTGTCGCCGCCCCCCCCGGCCGGGCGGGCAGCGCAGAGATGCTCGAGCCGGCTGCGGGCTCCCGGAGGGTTCCTGGCCGTCTGGCACCATCTGCTGGGGCTTCCCGGGAATAAAGCCGGGCTGGCCCCGCACTCATTCCCCTTTCTCCTTCCCCGAAGGTGCTGGTCACTCCTGCCCCGCTGCCTGCCTCGTTGCCCAACACCCTTCGGGGCTGTGCCCTGCGGCGGTGGGAGGACACCCAGGGGGTGCTGGGGTGCAAAGAGGTGCCCCCAGACCCCCAGGCCAGCGTTAAGCCTCTGCCTGGGTGAGGGGGGGCTCTGCAGGGGGCTGAGCCCCCCAGGTTGTGCACACCCCAGCCTGGCCTTGCGCAGGGGCTCCGGCGGAGGATGGAGATGGAGATAGAGCAAGGCAGAGCTCTGCCTCCAGCGAGACGGTCTGCGCAAATGGACTGGCTTATAAATGAATTTATAAGTGGAAATTGGCCTGTAATGAGAGAGTTACTGAGCAAAAAGGACTGCGCGCTGCAACCCACTTAGGAACCTGAGAGCTCGGCGCGTTACGCAAAGCTGGGGGGGGGAAATGCTGGGGCCTGTAAGCAAAAAGCATCTGCACCTTGCTCCAAGCTGTGCACTGCAAGCGAAGCCCCATTAGGCCACCAGTCCCACCATCCTTCATGGGCCCTGGGCTCCTTCCTCCAAAATCACTCCCCTCCTCTGCTAAAACTGCAAGAGTGCTGGGCTCTTGGGGATGCCGCTAAACGCCATCGTTAAAAACGGTGCCTTTTTCAGGGCAGCTCTTACTAGCAACAGTTCTGGAGCTGGTTCTCTGGAGAAATATGGTAGTTTTGAGGTTTTTCTTTCTAAAAATAAAGCGGTCTCCCAAGCCGACTGCTGTGTTTGGGCTTTGCACTACAGGCTTCTGTCGACAGCTTGCTTAATGAATGAAGATGTGAGGGAAGAGCAGCTCTTCGAGGAGGAGGCCGCTTGCTTCCCAAGGCTGGATCTGTAAACAAGACATAAGCCGTGACTGGAAACACGGCTTGTTCCTCTTGGTGCGCTCTGCAGCACACACAACTGATTTCACCCTCTGAATTCCTTGAAACTGGGGAGGAATTTGTCCTGCCCCCATGCACGTAACCTCCGTGCGTGGGTTATCTGCCGGGAAGTGCACGCAAGCCTCTGACTTCATCCCAGTCCCTAGGGATTTCCCCTGTGTCCCTTCACTGTCTCGTATCACAGCAAGCTCACCCTTCCTAGGGGGTAAAACCACGCTCCCCTTGACACACTTAGCATGCCTGTCCCCTCACCAGCCTGGTGTGCCCCACTCACGTGCCCTCCTCTGCCAGGCTGCTGCCGGGCTCCTGGGAGCTCCTGCAGCCCGACCCGGCGCTTCTCTTTCTGTGCTGGGAGAGCATTGGAGCGGTTCCTCCCCGTGCTGCCATACGCAGCTATGAAATATGCTCTTGAACAATTGGCCTGAGAGCTTCCAGAGACCACTAATTGAGAGAGAAAAACAGCGTCTATATAAAGAAAATCAGCCTCAACATGCAGCTGGCATTGCTCAAAGCTGGAAGGCTTGCAAAAACTCCTCCGTAACGAGTAGGGAGAGGTGCAGGCGATGGGAAGAGATATCGGGAGAGGAGCAGGAGCCAAGAGGTACAGCTGCAGCATCCACACAGCCGGCAAGGCACCGGTGCGGCCCTGAAGCGCGGGAGGCCCCAAGCGCCTCCAGCCCCCTTGGCACCAAAGTACAGCCCCACTGCTCCTGGCCTTCTTCTCAAAGGGCAGCAACAAACCACCTGGGACGTCTGCCAGGGCCTGTTTGCCCAGGTGGGTACGGGGGTGAAGATCACTTTTCGATGAGAACCATCGGAAATGGTTCTCGGGCTCGTGCAGGATAAAAGGGGACCTGGAGCACATCGGCGTGCATTGACCCAAAAATGCACATCAAAGAAGGTGCATGTGGTATCAGCCAGCAATCCAATAGATATGTCTTCACAGACAGAAACCTCCTGTAGCTAGATGCAAACAACCAAATTTCTCTGGCTATTAACTCGCTTGGGAATATCCGAGATAACCCTGAGGCATGATTTTTCTTTTCCCTGGAAGTGCGGCACATCTGTGTTTTCTGCTGAGGTCAATTAGAGCTGTGGGACATCGGAGGCTGATGAAAGATGAGCTCCTGGCTATTGTCTTGCCTCCCAAAGTAGCAGTTCCTTGATTTCTGGGTCACTGCAATGGTATTTTCTACTGTTATTTTATTTATTTATTTATTTTTGTGTGAGAGTCTCACCACAGACACATGCGTCTGCAGGGGTGCCACCTCCACAGCCGGGCACGGCTCCGGTCCCCTCCTGCGCTGGGGTGCTGCAGCCCCTGGGAGGGCACCATCCCCATCCTCCAGCCCAGGTGAGGCACCACCATCCCCAGCATCGCTGTATCCAGCCGGGCAGCCCCTCGGCTGGCCTACACCTCCCTAACAGTGGAGCTGTCCTAGCGGGTCTGTGAGTTTAGTGATGGCAGTGTCCGCAGGCACGGAAGGAGAGCAAAGCCTTTTTCCAGCACGTACAGCACCAGCAGGGGCTGCGCTCCCCTGCACAGCCCCGTGAAGCATGTCTGCACCCCTCTCCTGGAAGAAGGGGCCCCTGGAAGTCAAGAGAGAGCTTCCTGCCTCTGCCAGCAGTCAGTGGTGCACAGTGGGGGCTCATCAGAAATGTAACCGATGGCTCTGCCCATGAGCTGGCTCGTCCTGCACCAGCATCCCTACACGGAGGTCTGCCAGGGCCCCGGGGCTTGGCATCTTGCACCTGCTTTTCCTTGCACCGGCTGGAGAGTGACACCGGCCTGTGACGAGCTGGTCTGACCAGCCACAGATGTCACAGGTCTCAGCACATGGTTTCAGTGCCTCACACATGCTGCCTTTGGCTTGCTGGCTTGAAGACTCCTGTAGCGTGCTCCCAAGGAAAGAGGAGGGCCTCTGTGCTTTACCCTCGTCCTCTGCTAAGCCCCGCTCCATCAGCAGGGGTCGGCTTCCTTGCAAGGATGCTTACCCATGGGGACCAGGATTAAGATGCAGTGCTCAGGGACCCGTTACCACACTCCACCAAACAGCCTTTGGTTGGTAGTAATTTTCACTTGCTGCAGTTTTGTGTTTGGAGAATTAATTGCTTTAATAAGGAGCTTAATTAGAAGAGCAAAAGTAGGATAAACAGCAGAAATATTGGGTAAGTGGTGAAGACCACAGCCGTACAGAGAGCTGTCGCCCCGTCACCCTCTGGGAAGGGAGGGCTATCAGGGCACAGGGACTGCAGCCAAGTTGCATGCCTCTCCTCACAAAAAAAAAAATTAAAAAAAAATTGTTTGGAATATGCAAGAGGTGTCCACACGCAATCCCAAATTTTATAATACCCTGGGACAGGTTTCAGGGCACCTGAGTAGAAGCAGGGGCTGCACCTGCCCGTGGCAGGACGTATGGCAAGGAGCAGCAGCGGGACGATGCCCCTCCATCGCCCACCAGCCTCGCCTCCCCATGGTTTCGCAGCCCGGTCATTCCCACAGCTGGCTGCAGCAAAGATGAATGCTGCTGGTTCCAGGTGAGTTAAAGAGCTTCAAGGACAAATTAACTCCAATTCAGGAATAGGCTATTTCCCCCCTTGCTATCAGCTGGAGGGGAAAGCACCTCAATTTTCAGGGCACCTGAATCCATTTGCAAATGTGTGTACAGTTCGATGAATGGTTCTGGCTTAAAGAATGGAGGGGAGCCTTTTTTTTCAATCTAAATGTTTTATTTCCACAGTTTCTAAACAAAACATTTCACTTTTTCATTTTGAAATAACGTTCCATTGTGAAATACATTTTTTTAAAGCATAAAGCAAAACACAAACCCTGAACATGAAGTAAATGGCATTGAATTTTTGTGCCAAAGCAAGGTTTTTGACAATGCTCGATATTTATTCTTTCCATGGTAGGTGTCAGCAAGAAAACTGGAAAATCTGCATTTCTGGACAACCTGAAATTATTCTTTGTTCTTTCCCTAGCAGCGAGCTCAGAAATCAATTTTCACTGGCCCATTTTCCGAGCAACCACATCGCTGCTGTCAAAATGGTATCTCTGTTCCTATTTGTGCCTAGAACGGGCAGATAACGACGGATCCCGGAGTCGAGATGCCCAGCGCAATTCCTGCTCCTGTGTCAGTCGTGCCCATCGGTATCATTTCCATCTAAACAGGAGCATCTTTCCTCCTCCCTGCTACAACACTGCAGCCTGTGCTGCAGCTGCTAGTGGTCGAAGTATCAGCCCCACGGCCTTAAAGCCATCACCTTGTGCTCCCAAAGCCCTCATTAATTAATTAAGCCTTACACTAATACGTCACAGCTGGGTAGTGTGCTGCCTGGCCTGCTGGAGCATCCCACCCATGTCACACCAAGCCTCTGCGTGCTGCAATGGGTGGGTGTGCATGCACGTGGGGAGCAGGCTGCTGCCCCGTGGGCAGGATGGGGTGTTACTGTCCTGGGTTTGCTGCTGCCCATGCTGGAAAGAGGGTGGGAGCGGGGTCTGGGCACAGCACACCTAACCTGACCTCTGGCCGTGTCTGGGAGCCCTGGGAGCGAATGCCCAAGGCCACAGAAATGCCCCTGGGAGGACAGAGGTTGTAGCCAGCTGAAGCACCTCTCCACCTCCCCAACTCGCTCCTTAACAGAGCCAAACCAGCCCCTTCAAGCAGCTCTTTGCACCACTGGGATGAACAGCAGCATTTATGGAAATGTATATGTTGTTTAAGGTGAAGCCGGGGTCAGTACGTACCTTGGAGGAGAATCTCAGCCGAAGCATGAAATGTGTTTTGTGTTGATTTCTGAAATCTTTAACCATCTTTTCGTTAAGGGAAATGCTGTGCTGTAAAGTGAGCATTCAAAAGTAGCAAGTGAGGCTTGGCACTGGGGGGAGATGAGGGCTGGGTTTCCAGCACTGACCTGTCCTGTGTCCCCCAGAAAGTCACTGAGATGCCTGGGGCTGTGCTCCCTTCTTCAGAAAGGGGGTGTTCATCCTGACCCAGGTGCTGGGCCAGGAGGGTAGAGCAGGCAGTCTTACAGGAGTGTCGTCGTCAATGCCAGAGTGAGGAAATTGTGTTGGAAAAATTGTTCTGGGCTTGTTCGTTGGCTATAAGCAATTACTGACTCGTAAATGGGTTTTGACCAGTGGCATATACCCGTGGTGGTGTGGTGTCCCCCGTGTTGAGTGACAGCACCCAGATGCACGTTTGCCTGCTGAAAACTTACTGCTTTTGTTTTTGGCCTGGGCTTCATGCTTTGGAGGCTGTGGGTGCCTGTGGGACGGGGGAGAGAAATGTGAGCTAGAGCAGTGCAATGAGGAAGGAGTCAAAATCCAAGGCAGCTGTATTTCTTGCAGGGAAAATGGATGGAGACCGCGGAAAGCAATCGCTGTTAGGAGCAAGAGAGTTATGGCATCCAATCAGGCAACAAGGGAATAGTACATTGCAGAGCCGTAGCTGGTGTTAGCTTCCTGTTAACCATAATAATAACTATATCCCGGAGTGATCCTGGAGTTCATTTGGACTGAGATACAATTACTGTGCTGTGCGCAACAAGCGCCCTCCGTTTGCTGAGCACCATGGGGCCTGCGGGCAGCCCCCTCTGGGGCGCTGCTCTCCAGCGGGCAGCCTGCTGACAGCGTGCTCTGCATCACTCCCTGCACGCCTGCACACATCTGTATTCGCCGATAAAATCGGGGGCTTTGCAGCTAAGCGCCAGTCAATGCCTCTTTCAGAAAACTCTCTTTCTGCTTTCAACAGGGAGTCCCCGTTGTGGACCCAGATAGCTCCAGGCTCTGAAAAAGACTGGAGTGAGGGAGGCAGGTCCCCAGTTTGAGACTGGGACCACTGGGCTCTCGTGCATGTTGCCCTGGCGATGCACACCACTCACCAGCTGCTGGAAATGCTCCCGTTAACTTCAGCAGCCTTGGTGCTGGCCTCTGCACGGCACAGCAGAAGCCCTTGGGAGTAATAAGGCTGACACACCCCTAGCTTAAATTTGGACAAGCCTTTTAATACCCAGCTGAAGAGATTACTGGAATGACCTACTTGTTTACATGTGGCGAATCCATGAAATGTGCAGAAGGCTTTGCTCATTAAGGGAAGAGGTCTGCAGGGTGGAGCCGCCCCAGCAGCACCCGAGCTGCGGCCAAGCGCGTGGATCGTGGACGGTGCCTCCGAGGAGCTGGGTTCTTGCATGAGGCTGGAAATTCCCCACGCCGCCCCTAATTCTCACCGACGGGATGCTTTGTGCCATGGGCAGCTCACCCAGGCCTCTGAAGCCACCGGTGGTTTTGTAAGCAGCTGAGGCTCCTCCGCAAAGCCCGCAGAACGGGCCTGGGACCCACAGGCAGGGCTGGGGCGTGCTCTGCCTTTGGAGCCATGGTGTAACCTGCACCTCACCTGCAGCCCTGGGATGTTGGAGTTCAGGATGACTGAATTTCTGCCTGTCGCATGGCTCCTGGGGAGAGGGAAAAACATAACCTGGTGCAAAGGGGGCTTGCCCCATCTCCTGCTAGAATGGGATCCGATGAAGGGGTCGGAGCATTCTAACTAGACAAATACCACAGCTCTGGTTTTCTATGCAGTGACTGGTTTCTACCACCATACAGCATGCCAGACTGAGGGATCTTGGAAAGGGCGTTTGGGGCTCAGATGATCAGAGCAGGTTGTCCAGGTGTGTTCTTCTGCACAGCACATCCTCTGAGAGCAGAGCCAGAGGAGTGGTTTCCCTCTCTGTTCACCGTTTGCTGGGTGCTCCAATGCACACCATGTGTGGCTTTGCATGATTCTCCAACCTCTCCTGGTCTTGTGACTAAGGAGGATGGAGACTTGCAGCTTGGATCCAGATGTAGAGGTGGAGGAAGCTCCATCCTCAGCGCTCTGCATGTGTCCCAGAGCCAGCCAGCCAGCACGGGGCAGCAGGAGGTGTGGGTGAGCCACAGAGCTGGTCCCGGGGTCATGGCAGTGCAGGTGCAGCCACCAAATCCTTGGGCCAGCGACAAGGAGGGGAAATGAGTTGTTATAAATGGACAGCCCGGCCTTAATAGCTTTAGGCTACGGGCGTGTAGATTAAATTTCAGCCCTATATTTCACAGGAAGCATGCAGTGGCATGTCAAGGCACTGTAACTGCGCAGCCCTCTGACGGCATGCCAGAGTTCTGGCGAGCGGACTAACTAGAGCAATGAAATAAAGCATAATAAAACGCAGGCTGAAGACCGGGAGAGTTTTCTCATGGTGAGACCTGGGCTGTAAAACAGCATCTTGGGGAACTGATGGAAGCTTCTCCATGATTGGGTTATTTAAAAAAAAAAGATTGGATGAATGCTAGACGGTGTATATTAGCCTAGTGTTGTGAAAATAGCAGCAATTTTGTCAGAAAAATGATGGAAGAGGGGACATGCTGCTCCATTTTCATCAACTTCACCCCGAATGCTATTTCATTTCCTTTGGAGATTTAGGAGGAAGCTTGGATCACCATTTGTTGCTGGGGAGGGGGAGAGCAAATGCAGCTGATGGGCTCCCATCAGGTGCTGCTCAGCGCGAGGGTGAGCACCCTGCTGCATGCTGCTTGGCGGCACCTTCCTTTTTGGCTGCCCAGTCTTCTCCGTGCATTACCACACTGAAGAGCAGTGCTGTTTTTGGCAGCCATGTGCAGCGGACAACAGAAGTAACAGCCCAGTGGTTAGTATTTCCAAGCTTTGTTCCCTTGGGAAGACTTCCCTGGTCCCGTCAGCCTCCCCTTTCCTTCTCAGATCATCCCAGCTTGGCTTTTGCCAGCCCATGCGCAGTGCTGCCAGGTGGTATCAGCTCGGCCAGCAGGATGGGTTCTGCTGGCAAGCAAAGGCAGAGCTCCTAGCACAGCCTGCTGGAAACAAAGCGCCTTTCTCTCCAGCGATAGCCTCCGTCAGCCCTCTGGGTAATGCCGTCTCTTCTGGAGAAATGACTTTTCCCCACTGTACATCCAGCGGGAGCATCGCTGGCCCCTGTGGTCCCCAGGGGTGCCTGTGGGACCAAGGCAGAGGGGAGGAGAGTGCCCCTGTACCCCACGAATGTGTCTGGATGTGCGTGCTGGGTGGAGCTCAGTCCCTCGTGTAAAATGAAGAGCTGGTAATAAATATTCAGCTTGTTTAGAATTGCAAATACCAGGGAAAGGAAAGCAGTAAACCAAAGAGGCCGCAATCAGCGTCCTGGCGAACAGTGAGGAATGCGAGCTGCAGCGGTGGATGCAGGAGGGGGCGAGCAGCTGGCCAGGCCAGCACTCGGGCCAAATTCAGGTCTGAGAGAGCAAAAACAGAAAAGGAAGCCGCTTAAGATAGGCCCTTCTTAATGAGAGACAAATACACAAGAAAATATTGCCTGCTAACAGTATTCATAAGCTGCTCCCAAGATGTTTTGATTAAACTGCTGTTGTCTTTCTAGTGTACTAATGGTTTTTAATCTCTCTTGATGCCTTGGGGCAAAGGGGTCTACTGATTCACAGCAGCTTGGTGAGCTGAAACTGGTCCCTGGTGAATACATCCCTCTTGCCACAATCACATCTTTTAGTTTTTTAAAATGTGAGTTTTTTAGCAGAGGAGGAACCCTTCAAACATGAGTAGGGCGTAAGCACTGCGCTGCTGTATGCCTGAATACCGAGGGAGCTCCTCCGCACTGCGGGGCTGCCCTGCGGCTGTTTCACTGCTGGATGAGGTCGAGTCCTGTCCCCCTGCCTGGCTGGCAGGTGCTGTGCCTCCTGCTGCTCTCCGCCAGGCTGCAGGACGTGGGCACGGACCCACAGGGCTTGCACCAGCCAACTAGCAAAGGAGGGCCAAGCCCCGAAATTGTGCCCTGAAATTGTGACCCTAAATGTGGCAGCATTCCCTCCTCTGTGCATTTCCCTTCCTTGCCAGCAGCTGTGGGATGGACCCAACCCTTGACAGGACTTCTCTTGTCTAGGGAACTTGGCTTCATCTTCCCCATGTGCATCATCCTGTTGGGCCTTCCAGTTGGTTCACAGGTAACTGCACAGCTTGGCTGGGAGATGGGATATGGGAGGGCCGGTTTCTGCTGTGCCGTGGTCCTAGCTTCACGCAGGACTGCTGGGGGTTGAGGGCTGTGAGTAGGTTTTGATTCCTGAGGTCTGAGTCACTCTCCTTGAGCCGAGAAAGCAAACCCTTAAAGCCATGCTCTGGGCTAACACCAAATTCAAAGCACACCAACCTGTCCCCAGGTGGGCACTGTCTTTCTAGCCACTGGTGCTCAGGGGTGTCCATACCTTCCTCCCTGCCTTTCATAGCCCCTATCCCCCCAAACATTTTACTTTTATGCCAGTGAGTACAAAGGGGAGACTCCTCCTATGAGCCCCCATGCACAGCGCATGGGGTAGGCTCTCCTCCAGCGTCCTGGCTGTGCTGGGCACCAGGGAGCATCCCTGATGAGAGCAGACAGCTCCTCAGTCCTCTGGGTACAGTAGCTGCTTGTTGCTCGCGGAGAATGAAAACATATTAAAGTAAGAAACCGCTGCACCAGTCATTTTCCAATTCCCCACTCAGAGAACTGGCTTCCCTGGAAAATAGGTCACTTACATAAAAAGCACCTTATTATCACACCAGAGTGGTGAAGGAAAGGGATGGCTCGAGAGACACTTTCATTTCGAGCCCCTGTTCCTGGGTACTTAGATATTTCTGGAAAATTGACCCTTTGGGCTGAAATTTCTCATGCTCGTATTCAGCCCATAAGGTAAATTTCAGGACCTCATTTCCTCCACTGAGATAGATGAGGCTAGGAAAGAAATTGTGTTGTATCTTAACCCTTGGGAAGGTGGTGTGTGCACACCCATGGTTTCCATGGGGATTGGGGTAAGCCATATCCCTGGGTGAAGACTCCCACAGACAAGCAGCCTTGTGTCTCCCACCCTCCGTCCCTCCCCAGAAATACGTTTGTTTTTCTCCTCTAACTCACAGCTGTGTTTATCCCTCCCCAGAATGGGAACCAGTGAAGGGGAACAGGGGGAGAAGGGGTCAGGAGAAGGGTTCATGCTGGGTGTGGGGGCACTTGAGATGTGGGGGACAAGGGACTGTAGGCACATGTCATGTTTGGAGGTGGGAGAAGGTATCCAGTTTGCAGTAAAGGAAATGGAGCTGAGAGAGGGAAAGTGGGTTGCTGGAAGGGCAGGAGGGACTCATTGGGGGGGGTTCCTGGCTGGCCCTGGAGTTGTCTTCTCACAAGGGAAAGGGGAGGTCTCTGGGGAATGGCACTGGCTTGGTTCACTCAAAGCAGTGACATTAGCAAAATGCCCAGCTCTCCTCTGAAAGCAAGCTCTGGTTTTGGGGAACAGGCAGATTGGAAATCTACATATTCCAAAATGCAATAGCCACCTCCTTGGTCCTGGTCTGGGTGGTGTGTTCTTCATCTTTTAACAGGGTCACGGGGGCTCAAGATCCAAGTGCTGTAAACCTGGTGAGAAAGCAAGGAAGATTTTCTCAGCCTCTCCATTTCAACCTTGCTGACTCCAGCCTTGGCCAGCACCTCTTTTTTCCCACCATGCTGTTCAGGCTGTGTGGGAAGATGCCTTCCTGGCAGACTTGTACTCCGCCAGGTAGGTGGAAAGGTGTGTGAGGGAGCCCCGAGAAGAGGAGGATGAGGAGAGGGAAAGGGAAGGAGGAGTGGAATGGAGGAGGCTGGGAAGGAGAGGGTGGAATAAGGCAGGCAGATGGGATGGGAGGATCGAGGATAACAGCATGGTGAGGAACCTGCGGAGGGACTTGGAGGTTGGAGAGGACAGATGGAGCATGGGACAACCAAAGAGGCAGAGCTGTGCAGGAGCAGGTCGCCAGCCCCTCGCCCTTATCGGTGCAGCTGCCCCATCCCGAGGAGGGACAGCACAGCTCTCGTGTGGCAGGGGACGTCTCTGCCACTGACACCGCGGTGGGAGGTGGGCAGAAGGCCTGGTGCCTTGGCCCAGAGGAGGTGCTTCCGAAAAATATTAGCAATTACCTCTGCATTGGCGGCAGCCAGCGAGCAGTGGTAATTTACATAGCAGGAGCTGGGAGATAGATGGCTCTTTAAACCAGATCTGTCATTCGCAGCTCTCTCCCCGTCTCCGACGCTTTGATGTTCCTCTTTGAAGAGCTCTCCTCGCTTGCTATTCCTCGCTCCCTTGGTGCCGATCCAGCTCTCCAAATGCCTCTCTCTGCCTTCCTGCCTGCGTGCCTTCGCTGCCGCGTCCCGGCAGGAAGGACACGCAGCGAGTGGCAGCTGGCACCCTGACAGCCAGCGCTGGCAGCAGCGGGACGACTGCTCAGCGCGGGATGTGATGCGCCCTCACGGGGGGCGATGTGAAACAGTAGGGGCAGTAACGCCAGGCAGCTTTCTGTCGTGGTGTCGGCACCTGATGGGGAACATGTGCGGGACCCAAAGGTACACACGGGTGGAGGTGGGGCGGAGAACCATGGCCTTCCCCGTTGCCTGTGGCATCTCTCACTCCGCTGTCTCCCTGATGAGTTCAAGTCCCTGGACAGGGAAGGAGAGACCCACATGAGAAAAATGTTCTTGGATGGTTAAGTTGCAGGACACTCAGTGGAACGGGCTCTTCTGAGTAGCAGTGGCCATCGAGAGGTCTGTCGGAGTAACAAGGGCTTGGCCATGTGGCAGGACGGAGGACTCTAGCAGTGAACAAGGCATAGGAGAACAGAGGGAAGCAGATGGGCTAGGAGAGGTAAGTTACCGAGGAGCAGCTACTCAGGTGGGGCTGCTTCTTCCTGTAACACACCTTCCTCCTTGAGCTCTCGCATCCCAGGGTGCCAGTGACTGAGCATCTGGGTTCTTTCACGTTCATGAAAACCCAGTCACAAGCTGCCTGAGCTAAACCACAAATGGTGCTCTGATACCAGAATTAGTGTTCATTCAGGTTTTCCTCAAGGGATAAAAGCTGAAGGAAGTACTCTCAGTGCTTCGGTTTCACCGCTTACATTGGTGAAGGGGTAAGGGGCTCCAGTATAAATCTTTTCAGAGAAAGGAGCTGCATTGAGTGTGAATGGCGTGACAGCACTTTGTGGCCCAATGGTGTGTTATATCTCCAGATCACCTACCAGGGAGCTGGAGAGCAAACCAACATCACAAAAGTGTGGACACAAACCAATGTCCTACTGCTGGATATCTCACCTGTAAGATGTTTTGAGGCAGTGCCATGTTTTTGAAATTAAACTTGTTTCAGTGTGAATTATTTCAGCTGGAGAACAGTGCTGAACGAGCCCAAATATCCACCTGCCTAGGAGACTGTGTCTCCTCTCCCCCCCTTACTCCTCATAAGTCGCTGTCTTTATTGGCATCATGACCCTCGTTTCCAAAATTGGGCTCTGCCTTCATAGGGCTGCTTCGAAGTGAACTGAAGATCTGAATGCTTTCTGAGGCAGGACATGGAGTTGCTTGGTAGCTCTCGTAACATAAAGGCATCCTTAGCAGGTGAATAACCCCAAACCAGAGACTGCCTTTTGAAACACTGGGCAGCATCATGAAGTGCTGTGAGCAGCTTATTGCTCACAAGCAAGCATCCCAGCCCTGTGCAGGGGACTCGGGAAGACAGGTCTGTGGTGGCAAAGAAGGCCAGGTGGCGGCAGTCCCCATATCATCACCCTCCCCAGCAACAAACCCAAGCAGGCTTTTTGGTTCTGCTCTCTGATATGAGCAGTTTGGTTCTGATTTGTTTTAATACACCCCTGTGTTCACCAGCTTGGAGGGATAAAGCCCCAGATGTACGCTGGATGCTCTGGCTGTATTCCCTGCTGCTAGCCATGCTGTAGGATGCCGTAGCTACTTCTCAGCCCCAGCTTCATGTAGTTTGCTGGCAGATGCAGCAGAAGGGCAGTTTCTCCTTCCAAATGTTTCTTCTGGCACAACAAGTGTTGCTTGACCACAGACAGTAAGACAGGGTGCAGCCAGTCCCCATGGAGGTCAGGTCCCCCTGGTGGTTTGGGAGGCCAGTGAGGAGCAGAGGCACCAGCAGTCAGCAGGCTTTGAGCTCTCTGGGTTTCATTTTCATGTTCTCAGTAAGGACTGCTGCGAGAAGAGGGGTGGCAGTTGTTGAAGTGTGTGGCTGCCATCCTTAGCGCAAAAACCTGCCACGCTCAGGTTTTAATCAAAAAGCATGTCAGGTTTCACCTGTGGGTTAGGGACCCTCCATCTGTTGCCAGCACTGTAAATTGCCTCCAGCCTGGCACCCAGGGGTACCTGCTCTCCAGCAGTACAGGTATCCACATGGCAAAGCAGCCAGTAGCAGGGGCAGCAACCCTTGGTTTGTTTATCTCACACAAGACGGCAGCCACAAGGGCTTGAATATTCTCTGCTGTAGGACTGGGGCATGACGAGGGCAGAATCTGGCCTCGTGATTTCACCCTGGAGAACAAAGGCAAGCTGCAGCATCGCTAATGCAGCATCTCATATTCCTACCGTGATGCCTCTGGGCCCAGTCGCCTCACCTAGGTGCAGGTTTGCATTAGCAGCAGTGCTTCAGGAGAGGCTCACGGAGAGACCTTTTCTCACAAATACCCCCCTGAGCTGTTCTGGGTGAGGGTCTGCTTGATGAGGGGCTTGTGGCTGCACATCCAACGAACTTTGGGCGTGGGGAGGGAGCTGCAACACTGCCTCCTCCTTGCTTTGTGCCTCTGTAGTGGCTCATTCTTGTTTTGTTTCGGTTGCAGAAAGAATGGGGCATTGTGCCCCTGTTGGGAAGTGGTCCTCCGTGTCCCAGACTTGCTGGTGCCACCTCTGAAGTGGAAGATCAGTCCTGTCCTGTCGCGTGCCCGATGCTTCGTGTGCCCACAGTCACCTGGGCTGACACGAGGGATGTGAGATGGCTTGCTATAAGCAGGTTGGTGACAGAAAATGATTATCCTTCCTCTTGTGAGTACTAGTGAATAAACAGGCTACGAGCACTGCCAAGTAAATCTACAACTTTTAGGAAAATGAGCACTCAGACACTGTCACCTCACTTTAATCTCCGCTTGCCTGGAGTGATTATTTTCTCCTTGGCCACCGCAGACGATATGACTAGCAGTAAGTACGGCTTACTCCACTCTTCTGGCTCCACATTAACTGTTAATGATGTAAAGCTGTATTAAGCCTGAGCTGCCCTGATCATCTCATTCAAAACATCCCTCGAATGCCACAGAACAAATTTCTTTGCTACACGCTGTTGGTCAGTGGATTCGTGCCTGCTTTGTCTTGCCATTTTTTTCTTGTAAAGGAATTTTTGAGCTGAAATCTGTAGCAGTGTATGTGCTGCAGGAATAGAAAATGCCTGAGACACACAGTGACCTTCACTACACAAAGTGTTTTCACAAAGCTCACCTAGCCTTTAGAGGTCATCTGGTGTTTTTAGTAAGGACAGAGGGCTGGGACCCCAGCTGGCAGAAATCAATGCAGCCTGCCTGAGGAGCGCCGAGTTCTTCAGCTGGGGATTTGCTGAATAGTTTTTGATATTTTTTAATATTCTGTGGTAGAGGTCTGTGCAATTGGAAGTGGTACAGACAGCACAAGCAGGGAGCATCCCTTCCCTGGCTCCTGTCCTAGAGGAACAAAGGGGCATCAGCTGAAGCTAGCCTGATGGACGTTCAAAACAGCATGGAGCAACTCCTGATACAAGGTGCTGTTAACCTGGGGAACTCCTTGCCACAGTACCCTCTGGGTTTTTGTTTGCATGGCTTGAAAAGCATTCAGACAAACCCAAGGAAGACAACTCCTGGGGCTATTAAATACAAGCAAAACATGTCTTCTTGCTTAGGAAGCCCCTGAGCCCGAGGTTATAAGAGACCAGGGAGGAATGCAGCAGACCTGGGGAGAGCATCCCTGGCCAGAGCAAAGATTTCTTGGAGGTTTGCTGAGAAGGAGCTGAAGTCTGAGCCTCCCAGACTCCCTCACCTTCTTCTGGGAGAGGACAGCAGGAGAGATTGCTGGTATGACAGTGGAGGGCAGAGGAAGAGGAAGGCAATGAGAAGGAAGGCAAGGCAAACTCCTCCTCAGCGAGGACTGTAAGGAGGAATGAGCCGCTGTCCTCCCTGTGATCTCACACTCCTCCTGAGCAGGATCTTGAGAAATTTTAGCACCCAGTGGGCCAGAAAGTGGCAGCCTGGTGTTGAGTGCAAGGACAGGCTCCGCACTTATTGTCACCCTGCCATGAACTACCCAGAAATGAAGCTCTTCTGGGGCGAAAGACAGGTGAGAAAGCAGAGGTGTTGTCCCTTCCAGAGCAAGTCTGACCACCATATGGTGGTGACAATTACTGTCGCCATAATTAATTCCTTCTTGACACTGCTCTGCAGATGTCCCCAGGCCTGCAGGAGCAGGGCTGTCTTCTTAGCAGCTGCAAGGAAGCGAGGTAAGAAATAAGTGGCAGGGGAGTTTCCTTCTGTTTTGCAGGCTAGCTGATCTGCACAAGAAGGAAGCATCTCTCAGAGCAAAAGAGGCTCTTTGGTCCCTGGCCCTGCCAGTTTTCTGTGAGGAAAGGGCTTCCTTCTCCCCATCAGTGGATTATGCCAAGATGGCTAAAGCTGACACTTTCGTGTGAAGCAATTCGTGCATTGCAACAAGGAAAGTAAGCCAAAGCAGAGCACCTATCACATGCAAACTTGGCCTCCGCGCCCAGCAGCCATTTGACACGCTCCATTAAACAGCTCTACCTGCGATTAAAATCATCTGAAGTGAAACTTTGAGCTGATGGGCCTTAGGATTACAGCTCTGGAGGGGCCAGTAACAGTATGTTTTTCCCCCTCTTGCTTTCTTTTGTGTCCCCTCCTAAAGAAGGGTTCTGCATGAGGCTGAAGGAGGGAACAAGAGGCATTTTTGGATAATTTAGCTCTTCTGTTTCAATTGTGTCATAGCTGTCAACCCTCATCTCTGGATTTCAGGCAACTGCTGTGGTCCTTGCCTCCTGTGTCCTGTAGGATAGCAGAACCGGAGAGGCGTGCAGGCTAAGACTGCACACATTTCCCCTGGGATTTCTTTGCCGTGGCTCAGGTATGTCCTGGGAGCATGTTCTGTAACTATATGTTGATTTGAGGCAGCCTGATCCCAGCCACAACACAGACTTCTGATAGAGATGCTGTATGCCTAGAAATCCTGAGTGTGCACAGCAAATGCATTTTCAGGGCAAATAAAGGGTACCAGGAGTAGTCTGCTGATCAGAGAGCCTGGACCTGAATATAGAACCATATATCTATATGATATATATATATATATATATATCATATATAGAACTATATATCCTAAATGATCGTTCTCCAGCAGCAGTGACTTCTCTCCACGTGCTGGCACAGCTGGCTCTTGCTCTCTCTGCCTGTGCCAGTTGGTGTGCCTATGTGACACAGCTCCGATGCCTTCTGGCACACGAGGATGTCAAGGGATGCTACAGGGCTCTGAGTCTATCCAAAGTGATACTGCTCCTGTTCCTGTACGTTGCTGATAGCAAAGTCTTGCCTTGGCTGAGCTGCTGTTATAAAGGACTCTTTAAGGGATGATAGATGGGAAGGATTACTGATGCTTCTTAAAAACAGCCAGTTCTACGTACAGCTTTCTACCTTTTATAGACAGGATTTCACTTTTATGAATTGAATTAAGCATTTTGTTTTCCCTTCCCTTCATGTAACTCCTGTTTATTATACAACGTCTCCTTATTGACGTAGTATCTCTAACAATAAATGATGCATGAGCTATCTGAACAGTTACTGGAAAGTGTCCCTGGGTAAGCTCTTGGGAGGAACGCTTGCCTCACTAATGGAGGAAAAGTCTAACTACTTCCTAAATCAATTAACCTGAAAGGCCAGGAGACACTTCCTGGCTGCTCCAAGCATGTGCACATGTGCAGCACTCTTGGCCGTGGGTAACAGCACCGTGCCCACAGATGTGTTTGCTACTCCCAGCATGGTCCCAGACACGCTGATGGCTGCCGGATGACGTTTCCTGCTCAGCACATATACACTCACTCCATACATTCCTACTGCTGCACGTACACACGTAACTCACGGCTCAGCAGAAGCCAGCTCCCTGTCTGCAGCTGGCCCGTGGGGACTTGTGCCTGTTCTCTAGCAGACAGCCCAGCTTCCAGGCTCCAGCCGTAAAAATACATGCTGCTTGTCTCTGGAAGTCCTCGTGGTAACGGCCACCCCATGTACAGACGTATCCATACAGTGCCTCTTTGTTCATGCTCACTGCATGGAGGGAAAGCTAACAACTGCCTGCTGACAGACATCGCTGTCACTGAAGGGGAAGGGGAGCTTGGCAGAAGTCATTGCTGCTGATCATTGACATCCCTCCCACGGGTGAGACAGAGGTGCTGGACTGCAGGGCAGCACACCTGAGCGTAATGATGCCGCCAGTCAGCATGCCACGGGCATCCAGCCCGAGTACTGGCAGGGGCCAGCGTGTGAGGTCACTAGAAAGCGACAACATGAAGCCAAGGCAATAGTATGCTCGTCCAGAAAGGATGAAGACGAGGGGAAATTCCTGACGGGGGCTGGACTGCACACACTTTCTTCCAGAGGAGTGTCAGCGCTGTGTCTCCAGCACTGCAAAACCTGGAGGCTGGTGAATGAGAGGGAGCAGAGAGTTGGTGGCACAAGAAATTCTCTGTTAAGGAGGAGGAACATTTCTTGGAAGGAAAGAAAAGAATAGAGCGAGTTTAGGCTGATGGCAGAAAGGGTGTTTGGCAGATGTTTCTTCCACGGAGTGTGCTGTGCTCCTGGGGAGGGATAGTGGTGAACTGGGGATTAAGGCAAGATGGGATAACAGCATACATGGAGCAGAGGAAGGGGCATGGGAGGTCTGTACAACAGGGAGGAGCAGCGAGAAGAGGAAACATGGGGCTGTATGTCTAGTGACGTGAAAGCCAAAAGCATGAGGACCAAGGCAGAGAGTGAGAGGTGTCAGCAGGCAGCCACAGGCATCAGGAGGACAAGGAGGACACTTCCTCACGACTTGCTGGCTCCACTGCTGTGCCATGAGGAAGGAAATGTGAGCTGTAGCCTGCGTGTAACCTCCAGTCTTCAGAAGGCACATCTCCGAGCTACAACATCTCTCCTGATGGGGCCCGGAGAGCTTTTCGGGAGGCAGGTCTGGGCATCAGCTTTGGCTGAGTCACAGCCCCAGCACAGCGGCGCATGAGGCTTTGGGAAGGCAAAAAGGTTTTTCCCTGTGGCATTCAGCCCAAGCCCAGCAGCACCTGGGGAAGCTCCTGGCCTTGTGACCTGTGGCAGGAGCACAGGTCCCCAGCCTCACCGCATAAGCGAGCAGAGGCAGCGCTGCAGAACAGGCTGGGAAAACCAGCAAGCCCTATTTCCAGGGCAGCGCCACTGACTCTTGGCAGACATGAAAGGAAGCTGAATCACTGTATTATAATTTCAAGCTCCATTAAAGAAACATGGGGATGGGGACAGCAGAGGGAAAGAGAGGGCAGGGAGGGATGAAGAGAAAATTGAACAGAGCAGAGTAGCA
Organism: Anser cygnoides; assembly: GCF_040182565.1. Taxonomy (NCBI): domain Eukaryota; kingdom Metazoa; phylum Chordata; class Aves; order Anseriformes; family Anatidae; genus Anser; species Anser cygnoides. The sequence continues at coordinate 87,574,667 of NC_089873.1, read as the reverse complement.
CTTGAAGGGGAAAGAAATGTTGCTCATAGGCTCAGAAGGGGGAATTGCAAACAGAGATGAGATTAAAAGGGAACCCTTGAGACCGTCTTTTTAAATACCGCAAGATTCACTTACTCCTTGCTGAGCCAGGCTTGTTGAAGGCTGGAGGCATGGTCCCCGCTGAGATTTGCCAGCTGATCAAGCGGTGGAAACCTGTCTCCCCACACGTACCGGCAAGTTGCCCTCTTCCACCTATGTTATCGATGAAGTCCCACTGCTAATAAACTTACTGCGGAGTGAGTCTTAGCAGGGAAGTTTTTTCCTTGACTAGACTTCAGCACCAAGCATTTTCAATGCTCCTTTATCCAGGGGCACACAGTCACATCAGACCGGGTGCCATGTGCCGGGGGGCACAAATTTTTTAGTAGCTCACGAGGATTGGCCGGGCCCAGCATTTGGGTGGGAGGCAGATGTTGATCTGCACGTTTGATGTGGTGGTCCCACAGGGGCTACAGGCTTCTTTCTTCTGCTCTGCACCCAGCTGAGGTCCAGTCCACCATGAGTGGTGGTGGTGGTGTTGACTTAATGGAGGCTATAGTGGTGTACAGGCAAAAAAATGACAACCCAAATGAGAACTGGTCAGCAGAGATGATCTTGTAGATGTTTGAAGCACAGTGGTGTTTGGCCTGGTTTCCTAGTCAAATTCAATGTGTGTAATGACATTAATGCTGCACCAGATCCCCTCACCCCCTCAGCTGCAATTTCAGCTCATCCCCACATCCCACACCTTGAATTTTTATGGCAGTGCCTGATTGAAAGAGTCTGAATTCCTTGGGACAGTGACCAGTTGCCATTTGCTCTGACAAATGGTAATGGGGCTGAATAAATAGCAAAAAGTGGCCCTAATGTAACAGGGCAATCATTACTGCATTTCTTAATCTGTTGCCTGGCACTACTATGTGCCATTAGATATCTACCACATTACGCCTTAGGAACTCCTGGGTCTTTGGGGTGTTTGCTTTGTGGGAATGAGAGCAATTGCAGAGCTCCTCTGGCATGGTTTTTGTCCACGCAACCCACAGGGAGGCCTGAGAGACGGGCAGCAGCCAAGGCAGATCGTGCTTTGTCCAGGCTGTTCTCCTTCTCAGTGGCCACGCTGAGAGCCAGGCTGTTTGGCCAGGAGCCCATGGGCTGACCTGCAGGAGAGAAGCTGCTCCCCACCAGCTGTGTCCACCACCCTTCTGCTGCAGCAGCAATGCCAGGTGAGAGAGATGCTGTGAACCCAATGATGAGTGCAACCCTTCTTCAGATTTGGGGATCCTGGTGGATTTTACACTGTGTCTCCTTTGTTTCTGGACTGCTTTTTGATCCTGGGGGTGCTGAGGAATGGCTAGGATCGACTGCTAATCAGAAATAAAAGCATTCCTGCTCAGCCTCAAAGCCTTTCCTAAGGCTGGTGAATCCAAGGAGACGCCACGTTCAGAAGAGGGAAGTTTAAGGCAGCAGGAGAGACTAAGGCACACGGGGCTAGAGGCTCCTCTGTGTGCACAGCAGTGCCCTTCCAGGGGAGGCTAAGCACACGCCTTGTACCCAGCTGCACATCTTGAATGTTCCCTGGACCACAGCATGCTACCCCTAACAGAGGCTACAGGGCACGATTGCAATGCAAATAATGAGAAATAATAGTAATAATAAAGCACCACCAGCACTCACCAGCTCCATAGCAATCCCCATCCAGCACTGCAAGTTTCCTATCGCCCATGCTGGGAGAGCCCCAGGGACTCTATGGTGGTGCTGTGAAGGCTGGAGCTGGCGCACAGCCTGGCACAGGAGACGTGGGTGCTGTGACCCACGCTGCTCAACCAGGCGGCCAGGGGCTAAAGCCCAAGGACAAGCGCTGCTGCTGCACCGTGGGCTCACTCCTCGGGCTGATGGCTCCTTTTTTGCATGGCAGCTGGTTGAGGCTGGCCCCTCGGCCACTGAAACGTGCTGTTGTAGCTTTAGGCAAGCTCAGCCTTCTTCCGTCTATTCAGCATCGAGCAGCAGAACACCACAGAAGGGAGCAGATGGGTGTAGGGAATTATTAATAACCAGGCTTCTCAGCATTGCTTGCCATTTATTACAGTCCCACTTAACAGAACACGCAAATGGGCATACTGGGACCCACTAACCCAGTATTCTGTGCTGGCTGCACTGCACGGCCCGTGACTAATAGTCAGTGCTTAGAGAAGGTGTATACGAAGAGGGCAAAAGCAGACTGATGCATCCTCAGGCTGTACTGGTCAGCATGATGGGTGATAGCCTCGGCACAGCAGCCGCCGATGGTTTATGGAGTTTTTTGCAGTCCTCAGGTGTGCTGTGGTAGGGATTTAGAGGAGGAGGAGGAAGCAATTTTTCAGATGTTTATGGGAAGTCTTCTCCAGCGTGAGGGACAACAAGGCAGAAAGCACCAGCGAGCGTGTGTGAAAATACGACACACGAGCTGGTGGTGGTAGGAGCTGGCACCTCTCCGGTGAAAGAGATGAGAAGTGGGAGTAGAGGAGGTGTAGATTCCCTCTTATCTCAGCTTCCTGGGGGAGAGGTTTCTGGAAAGTGTGTGGATGTAAGCATCTTTCTACTCTGGAAAAGAATTGAGTGTTTTGGGGAGTGGGTAGGAGAGTATTAGAAAATCAAGCTGCATCTCCCTTCACTGCCAGCCGAAAAATCACACCGAGGCCTCCCAGGAAGGAGAAGTAGGCTTCTGCTGTATTTCATTGCGCATAATTAAACAGGACTCTCTAAATCTTGATCTCAAATCACAATGATGTGTGAAACTCGTTTCAATAACTGGAAAAGGAGGCATCATGCATGTGGGCTTGAGTGCTGTGATGGAGCTAGGGCAGGTTAAGCCCGGGTGACTGGGGAGCCAGGGGAAGCACATGAGTTGTGATGGCCTTGCTGAGGCCCAGATGACATCCGTCACCTGGTGTCACCACTGCAGGGGATGAGCACACACCTGGCAGGATGCTCTGTCTCATGCCAGAGGTCCTTGTGGTTCTCTCTTGCTCATGGGTTGTGGATTTCAGCCCTGGGACCTGCCCCTAAGTGTAATCAGGAACTATAATGTAGTGGGATCTGTAAAACCCATCTCAGCCATCTTCCTGTGTAAATGAAGGAAAGACACAAAGAAAAAAAAAAGCTATATATAGAGCTGTGCTGTTACTGAGATGTCTGGAAGCAAAATCCCCCCTGTGCACACCCAGGAACAAAATGGAGACAGGGACGGCTGGGTGTATTAGGGCCAACAGGCTTTTAAATCTCTTCTTTGACTGCATTTCTTCCCTAAGGGCAGTCCCACCTAGCATAGACCAAGGCATAGCTGGGTGCCTTTTGTTTGAAGGTAAGAGATGAATATCAGCCACTGGGATGGTTAAGTGTGGTCGCCCAGGGCTGCCTTGGTGTGTAAAGCAGAGATCTTGGGCTGCTTCAGTGCCTGATTCCTAGCAGTACTATCCAGTTTTTCCCAAGGGCTCATGTTCCTATGCATATAAATAGGTCAGCTTTGCAAGGAATGTAAGTACACCTTTCACAACATCATCACCAGCATTTGTATTCTCTTGTTTCCCCTGGCCAGGCAATTCACATCCCACAGAGGTGCTCCTCAGCTCCCAGGTCTCTGCATGTACTGTCCCAGTCCTGTCCAAGCATTACTGGGTCCCACCAGCCCAGTGGGGCTTGGGGACACCTCCTGGGCTCAGGCACAGGTTGGTGCCAGCCGCCTGGGAAACTCTTGAGAAGAGAGGAGAGGAGGGGAGGTGAGAGCCTTGCAGATGGGCTTTTGTCACTTGAAGCTAAAATGCCTGGAAGGACAACTTAGCTGTAGCTTTTCTTTATCTTATTTTTGGTGTTTTTCTTTCTTTTCCTTTGCCACACTTGAAATAATTTGACGCTGAATATTTAAGACTGTTGCCTTGTCCTCAGTTCACCTCATCAGACCTCTTGGTCTCCAGGATCACAGCGGAGGAGGAGGATAACATTCTGCTGTCTTGCAGTGCCCCTGTCTGAGACTCCGTGAGCCCGCTGGCAACAGCTGCTCATTAAGGCCTGCAGGCCACCCAAAGTAGGTTAATTTATTGCTCCCACCTTGTGCCTGGTGAGAAGCTGTGCCTGGCGAGAAGCTCGAGCGAGCTGGAAGGCGAGGCAGGCCTGGTGGGCTTGAGCTGCTAGGCCGGGGGCAGCATGGTGCAGAAGCTGGGGGCAGAGGGCTGGCAATTCACATTTCCTCCCCGATGCATAAGGAAAGAGATGCTATGGAGGGGGTGAGAAAGCAGCAGCAAAGCTGTTTCTGTGCCCATGGGTGGAGCAAGACACCTCTGCCCCGGTGCCTGCGCCATGGCTGCAGTGTCTGCTGCCGATCAGCCCGCTGTGGGGGGACCTGCCAGCCGGGGGGTCCCGCTGGGGCCGTATACTTGTTTTTCTTCTTGCTTGCATTACATAATGTGAGGTAGGAAATGTTTGTACAGTAGCTGTATTGGTCCTTGGGGCGAGGGGGGAGAGGAAGGAGGCGGTGGGTAATTTGAGGCTCTTTATTAGACCAATAAATCATTTGTAATACATCGGCTTTCAGGCCAATCTCTTGTTGCCCGCATCAGCCACAGCACGTTATGTGGCCAGTGAAGCTGGCGGAGCATGCAGGGGCTCCCCTAAATAGGGGGGCAGAGCCGAGCTGCTCGGGGATGGAGGTAGGGCCAGGGCTCACTGCTCACCAGGGTCGGGACCTGTTCTCCCTCACAGGAGGACAAATCCAGCACAGCTGGTGACAGGCACAAAGCATGCTGTAGCAGCTCAGCCCTGGTTCCCCCGGGGTGAAGGTGAAGCACCAGGATCTGGTGATAACAGAAGGACCAAGCAGTGGCCATGGACACCTGGCCTGAGGTGCCTCAGGTGTCCCTGGGCATTTCACCTGGCCTCCCCTTATCACTTGCAAGCAGAGACAGCTGCACGTTGTAAGGATGATACCCTAATGCCTCTGGGCCATGACAGGAGGCTAAGCAGGTTTTCCTGGTGGCACTCCATTACAAAAGTAAGGGAGTGTCCTACACCGGTCATCTTTGTATCACAGAATCAGATAACGTTAGGGATTGGAAGGATATTTGGTATTTGGGGGTTTGGCAGAGCTTGGTCCCTGAGGATTGTCAGGCAAAAATCTCATAGGTTTCCTGGCTGCTCTGGTGCCAGTGAGGTTGCTGAGAAGGTCTGTGCAGTCATGTAGTCATGGGTGATGTTTTATTTTATTGAATACAAGTTCTTAGTTTTTCACATTTCACAGTTGCGTCTGGTTCGATTTAAAATCATCAGGTTCTCCAAAATGATGCCTTTCAATAGCCTGCCTGTATTTCCAGGTACTTCAGAGCACGTCAGCTGGCCTAATGTTTTGACAAATGATACCTATATCCATCTCCCTCCTCCTCCTTTCCTCCTCTCCCTCCCCCCCAACAAAGAAAACACTTTTGATAGCTTATCTCTGGAGCTATGCAAACACAGCAGAGGAGATAAACTCCCCTTCCAGGTGAGTTCACCCAAGGGTGGGCTTCCAGGGCATCTGAACCAACACGCTCCCATGTTAGAGCAAGTAAATGCTTTTGGAAAGGGGGGTGAGGAGGCACTGAATCAGCCTAGCATATATTGATGCTGTTGTGCTTGGAATTGAAATAAAACAAAACAAAAAAAGCTGAGCAACTTCAAAGGATTCTAGTGGGGAGAGGTAAATGTAAAAATGGTAACAAATACCATTCCCTGTTATGAAATACATGTTTGGGGTGGGAGGAAATTGCACGGCACGCCTGTTTTTGTGGGATCTGATTTAACTGTGAGCCCTTTAGTATTTTGTATCCTTGTGGACTGTTTGATGGAAGCAGCAGCTAAAAGCAAATCGCAGGGTGAGAGGGCGAGGCTTGCTGGCAAGAATTAGTGGTGTCAGGAGAGAAATATCACACACCTAACCAACTGAATTATGCATTATGCTGCAAAATCCCTGATGTCAATACACAAATGCTATTCCTGTTGTTTTGCCTATGATTGATAGCAAAAGAATTCAAATCACATCCACATGGCAATTGTCCTAGTGTAACTAAGTCTCTCCTATCCATGTGGGTGTGCTTGTGCTGGCAAAATCTATGCAGTAAGCTAGGTGCTCTAGGAATAGGTTACAAAAGGATACTGGAAACATTTTCATATGTTCAACAATACAAAGCATTGTCAGTTTGGTGCATATTCATTGTGGTAACTTCTTTTTCTCATGGACACCGAGAATAATAAGCTAGCTGTTACTCCAGACCTTGAGAGGAGTAGGAAAAGAAGTTCATACCCAGGCAATGAAAGTGATTTGAGACACAAACTTCCACATAAAGACTTTTCTCTTTTCAAACAAGATAGGAGAATGGGAAGTAGAGCCAAATAAAAATGCCATCCCCGGTATAAAAGAGCATTGGGGTCAGCTGTGTATCCTAAGCATGTGACAGGACCAAGAGGATTGTGAAATTATGCGTAATAAATGGTAAAAAAGTTATTATTTTAATGAACACAATATTATTAAAATTCCCTGCTATTAGATCTTGCTGGTGTGTTTGCAGAAAAGCGGATAACAAAGCTAGCAAATAGAATCTGCTTTGGTTTGCTTCTGAAGTTGCCTTTGCCCTGTTACCAGAAAACATCAATCAGTTACTAACCACATTCCCAGTCTGAGCTGCTGTGAGTGTTCACATGTTTAATCAGCCCTGCGTGCTTGCAGGAGGAATTGCACTCAGGTGAGCGCATGAGTCACACACAATTGTCTTGCTCACGTTAATGCCTTACTTTTCACAGAACCAGGATGTGTGAAAAACTGTTGTTGGTGGTTTTTTTTTTTGTTTGTTTGTTTTTGGTGAGCAAATAAAAAATTTGGACTGAAGAAAAGTGGACTTGATCTGAGGCTTAAGAGAACATTTTGTTCTTTGGATATCTCTTTCTCTTCCTCAGAATAGATCTTCATCTTGAAACAACATCACTTCAAGATGTTTGGGAAACAGCAAAACAAATCAGAAGATGTTTTACCAGTGGCTTGCTGAATTAGAATAGTTACTGCAAAAATACTTTTTTTTTCTCTCTCCCACAAGTGGAGTAGACTGTCTGCCTAAGAAATGTAGCCCGTCCTGGGTTATGAGCTCTTTAAGGGATCGTGTTACTGAAAAAACAATTCATGGATTTGATTAGGTAGAGACCAAGAAGCCAGAGCCAGCTGAAAGCATCTCGCAAAGCTGGCAAAATTGTGTTATGCTGCCCTAGAGATGGAAACGGCCCTGGGGCATCCCTGGGATAGACAATGGGGGAGATAGAAGGAGTGTAACAGCAACACTGCCCTCATAGAGACTCATGGTGTTGGCTCTGGTCCTGCCTGTAGGTTTCAAGACGAATCTAAATGGGAAGAAGTAGAAGAGTGGAAAAGAGGCCTTCTTGCACCCAACATGGTCTGCCCATTCTGAGGGGCTGGGAGAGCCAGACTAAGAGGACAGGAGCAAGGTGCATGCCATCCAGGGCAGTTTGGGTACCATTACCACTGTCACACGGAAGACTTAAAAGGAGCTTCTGTTGGGACAGAAGAGTTAAAACACTGTTGCAAGACTCCCCAGCTCAAACTTATTGATGAAGACCAGCAGCCAAGGATAAGAGCAAGTGGAACACAGGGGAAGGAACCGGTGGAGGATCAGACCACAGAGTGTTGATTCCTCCCAGGGCAACAGAGGAGGAGATGGCCCCTCAGCCAAGGAGCCCAGCATGTAAATGTCCTTGTACCTTTGCCTGGACAGCCAGCAGAGAGCACAGCACTGGGGAAAAAATAAAAACTCCCCTTACCACCCCAGAGAGCTCAACATCACCAGCCTGGACAAACACCGGCAGTATCTTTTCCACGCTGAGGAGCTACGCACCGTAGTTGCAGGGACAAGGCTGGAGCGAGGAGGAGCCTGCTTGCTGCCTGGCCTCACAGGACTCCGCACAGAGGCTGTGGTGGAGGTGCTGGGTCTGCCAGCATCGTGCCACCGCTTGCTGTGGGCTCTGCAGGGCGGTCGCTGCCAGCCTGTGCATGGGCAGCTGCGGCCTGGCAGCCCGACAAAGGCACATGTGCTCCTCCGCTGCTCCCGGCCAGAGCTGTCTCCTCTCATTTGGCTGCTTCACTGCGTGTCAGGCGTGCTGAAGGGCCAGAAAATACCGGGGTAATCCAGGTTCACCTGCTGGCTTCCCACCTCAGATGGCATCGCTCTTGGTCAGACGTCGCTGCTGTGGCTTCCATCAGCGTTCATTCTCTGTGGTCACTGCACATCGCTGCCACTCGGCTGCCTGGAGCTAGCCCGCGGGGTCGTGCCGCCTGGCAGGGCCTCCAAATGGATAGCGAAGAGCTGAGGGCGCTCTTCAGGCTGGTGCTTGTAAGCAGGAGGTAACTACAAAAAAATGAAGCCCTGAATGCAGATTTTCCAGGGCAAAGCAACCTCGGTGTTGGTGCTGGCTTCTTCCAAAAGCACCAGGTGTGTCGCTGCAGCCTTTCCAACTCGTCTGTCAGTCCTTGAGCTGGACCATATCTTCCCCTTCTGCAAGGCAGCTTTTGACTGCAGACGGCCTGATCTTATTGTAAGGATTTGTGCGAGGAGTCCTGTGGCTTAAATAGGGCCACAAAATGACTGGCTGCATTTATCCACTCTATTTCAGGATCTGATTTATGCTGTTAAAAGGCATTACATGGACATCCACCTGTCCCAGTGAGAGAAACCTGTCAGGGCCCAGGTTTCTCTCGGGATGTGGGCTGACCTTTCCACACCCTGCAGATAGAGCTTTAAAGACTCCGTCGAGAAGAACTCAGACAATGGCTCCGAGCAGAGGTAAACCTGCAGGTCTAACCTAGCGGTCTGGATGTCTCCCACAGATGCAGGAAGGTGGAATCGCTTTCTATTTCCCCAGGGTCTGACAAAATTGTGACTTTGATAGCACTTGGAAAGTAAAGGAAAACAGAACCAGGCCTGCGATCAGAGGCAAAGAAAGAAACAACCAGAGATGAGCTTTAGGTGTTCAAGGGTGGAGAATAATGTGGGCTGAGCAGAACCAGCTGCATCCTGCTGTAGGCTGGCATGCTCACACATGCTATTCCCTCTCCAAACTGCAGGGTGCTCAGCCCCCTGGTTTTCTCACCAGCGCTCATCAGGAGAGAGATGCCCAAAGGGAGCTAGCTTGGGTACAAAACATGGGTTGTGCTGGTGGATCTGTCCTGCTGACCCGTCCTAGCCACAAGTGGCCGTGGGCTGCAAAGCAGCGAGATGGTGCATGACCCACTCCAGCAGCTCCTGTGCCAGACGTGGCTCATCTAGTCCATGGGTAAGAGTCACAAACAGCTTTGAGGAGACAGATGTGCCTGCCCCTAGGAAAAAGGCTGCTGGCCAGCCCAGGACAAGCTTCCAGGCCACTCACCTGCTCTCTTCAGTTTTGTGTTTCTTTAAACGAACTCAGAATTAGCTCACCAGGTTCTGCCTCTAGTGAACGCAGGAACGACAGAGCCAATAGTGGCTCCATCAATTCATATCTAGTTTTGCAGGCAGGTGGCCTTATCTTTCCTTTGCTTGTTATTTCCTCCGCCTTCTCTCTCTTTCTTTTCCTTAAAAAGGTGTGTGGCCATCTCCACCTGGTGGCTTTCACCCAGACCCCTGTTCCAGCATGCTGTGGGCTCCCCATCACTGGGGCTGATGTGCTGGTGAAAGAGCATGTGTTCTCTGTCCATACCCCAGCAGAGCACCCTGAAGGCATGCCTGGGGGTGGAAGGGGACATCTGTGGCTCCTACACAATCTGCAGGTCACAAACTTTTTTTTTTTTTGGGGGGGTGGGTGTGGGGTGGGGAGGGGCTAAGCCAAATTAGAGAAGCATGAGGTTGTTGTTGGTGATTGCTGGTTCTTTGCACTGGCCTGAGAAAAGGTTTCCTCAGACCTGCCAGGGCTATTCCTTGCAGCCATGTTCAGGACAGTGTTAGCACTTGAAAATATAGGAAATAACAACAGAAGATGGCTCTGGAGCTGGCCAGTACAGAAGGTGAGCTGCTGCACACTGTCCTAGCCCGGTCCTAGTCAAGCAGTCCTCTCTCCTTCTGGTTAGCCTCTTTCAAGGCTGTTCAGGGCTCAGGGTTGGGATTCAGGAAATTTAAAGGGCCTCCAATGTTCCCCTCTGTTAGCAAGTATGTAAAATATGGGCTTCTCAGACTATGTGGGCTACTAGGCTGGGTCTAGCCTTATCCCCTGGGTTTTTCACTCCATCCCTTTGTTAGGAGCGTTTTTCTTTTTTGTTCTAAGGACAGTCACTGCCTCCAGAAATGTGCGTAATGTAGATGAGACAGGGGTATGGTAAATGCTGGATGGGGAGATGTGGACGTGCTTGGAAATTGCTGGATGGGCCAGAACTGTGGACAAAGTCGGGATGCTTTGATCTAGGTGCTCAGTGGAACAACCCTCAGGGGCCATCATACAAACCAGTGCAGAGCATGGGTGCACATTGAGAGCGTTTTCCAGCAATCCCTTTGTGGGAAGGCTAAAACCATAAAATACTTCCCTGTGACTGTGATCTTGCAGCAAGGATTTGCTCTACACCACTTCCCTTTTGCAATGTGCTTTTTTTGTCTTCACAAAAGGATTCCTTGGCAAAAGGCAGCTGCCAGCTGGCCAGATCTGGCCAAGGGGCTAACGGAAGCATTCAGCTCTACGCAATTGCACCAGCAGAATTGTCTATTCAAGGAAAAGTCATAGTTTTGACTTTGGTTTTTCATCTGGGATTATTACTCTAGGACCATTGCCAATACGATTTTTTTTTTCTAGCTAAAAGGGAAAAAAATCCTAGCATGCTCAAGTCGTACACTATAAAAGCATCTCTCATCCTGGCTTGTACCACTGTTCCTCCTCCTCCCTTCACTCTTTTTGGTCCAAGCAGTCGCTGTCTTCTCAGTGTTACTTTCCTGCTTTCGTCACAGGAGTGTGGTGAAACGGTGACCGACCATTTCACTGTACTCTTGTTTTTACATGGTGAAGGTATTTTAACTTCTGATGGCTTTAACAACACCATCCTCCCCTCCTCTTTCCTTTTTTAAACCACCTCTAAACCTTAGGGATGGAACTGGCTGACAGGATTCCTTTAATTATCCTCCCTCCAAATGCTCATCTCTTCCACGGTGCCTTCAAGGGACACCACCATGAAAGGTGCTGTACACACAAGTGGCATGTCCAAATTGAAGCTGAGAACAAAAACAAAATGTCAAAAAATCCACCATTAAAGAAATTAATAACAAATACACCAGGCGCATTTCATACGCCCCATTAGTCAGTAGTGCTCAGATACCATGGTGATGAGCATCCTATAAATATTTCCACAGCAGCAAAACTGCCTTAAAGGGACCACACAACAGCTGATGTGCACCTGAATGGAGCGCCCTGTGGAAGTCCTGCCTGTGCTGGCTGGACCTGTGCCCCACACCCAGGGAGGAAGCCAGCACCGTCCATTTTTCTCTGCCCCGCCACAAGCACCGAGAGCAGTGCAGCCCTGGCATTATTCACAAAACTCTGCAACTTGACCCAAACATGCTGGGCACAAGGGCAGACTGCTCTTGGCTGTTCAGGGGTCTCTCAAAGCCATGGAGCCAGATGAACACCATGTCGTTCAGCTGCAAATCCTCAGCATTGTGCAAGCTTTGCACAGCACAGCCACCACTTCTGCAGACAGCAAGTTGGAGCTGTGGCTCACGGGGAGCCCAGCATCTCCTTGTTTATCCTCCCAGAGGCAAATGTCTGTGGAGCAGGGTGGCACCCGATCAGGTCATTAGGCACTTAGGAACTCACAGAGCAAAAAGAAGCTGAGCAAGAGCAATGGGGATGGAGGGGAAAGAAAAACACACTCAGATGTTTAGGGTGCAGCAGCCAGCTTCCACCCACGCAAGAGGAGAGCTTTGTGTGTCCTGCCCTTGATGCAACCACCACCAGGAGTTTGTTTTCACAAACCCTACTTGTCTTGAAAGCTACAACTCACACCTCGGTACCTCGTCTGAGAAGAAAAGCATAACCCTGTTATTAATCTGTGGGCAGCATCACCTGGAGGGTGATTCTTCACACACCTGCTGCTGTTCAGAAATAGATGGAAAACTTCATATTGCAAAATAATTTTCAAAGAACAGCAGCTCCAATGGAAAATGGGGCATAAAAACAGAGAGAAATGATCCTGTGAAAAAAAAGCTGAGCTGGCCTTGATGCTGAGGGCCCAGTTCAAGCTTGATCAGAGTGCTGGTACAAAGCAGCTAGAAACTACTTGGAGCTATGTCCTTACAGATTTTCCATGTAGAAAGGCTAGGGAATAGGAAGAAAAACAAACAAACAGCTATTTCTTGCCTACTTCTTAGTGCACCCCTAGCACCAGGAATTGGAAAGGGGTGGGAATAGGACTTGATTGGGCTTGGGCCCCTCCTAGGACAGCTGTAGCTGGTCACTAGATGAGGCAGAGGAGGGCAATGAGGAGGGTACATATATATATGCCTTGGTGCCTGTGTTGAGGTGGTTTTTTTTTTTTTTTTTTGGTAAAAGGATAAATTTAGTCCCACAGGAGGATTTTGGGGGCTGGGGGGTCAAACTCTTGTGGTGCAAGTGTGGCGTTACCTGGCTGGACTGTCTGTGGGATGGGTGGAGATGAAGAGATCTGCCCTGATCGAGGAACTGCTGCTCATGAGCTCTGTTGCTGCAGGCGAGTCTTCCTCCCCTCCTGCGTCCCCCACAGCACCTCACACATTTTCTAGCCTAGTCCTGGCATGGTAGTTCCTGAGTGTGTCCCAGGTGTATTTTGTTCCCATTAATTACACTTCCTAAATGATATCTTAAGGTCCTGGATGAGCGGTGATGTCCAAGTGCATGAGCAGTACTGAGACGTGGTGCTGTCCCTGCGGTGCTGGGGGATGACAACACGTTACTCGCCCGTCCTATTTACGCAGAGGCTAATCAGCTCTCGCTGGAGTTCCTTTCTGATCCCTGGGCCTATCTCGAGGGAAGCACAGCGCCGGCTGACAAAACATGCATATTTTTGCCTTCAGAAACTATTACGCTTTGCGACTGTCACCCAGACCTTGAGCTTTTTGGTTGCCAGGGAAACCCAGCAGGAGACGACCTGCACACAGCTGCCAACTGGTGCCACACCAGGACTTCCAGAAATGCCCACCCCGGTCTGAGGGATTTTATCTTGAGGAATAATGCTATTTATGGCCCAGAAGATATTTTCTGCTGAAATAAGACTATCTGGGAGGTTTTGCTCTTTGAGCTGGAAACGCTCGTTAGGCAGTGGCAAAGCAGCAGAGACTTGTAGTGCTCCGGTAATATCGGTGGCTGCTGATGTGACCACAACCCCATCCAGATAACGTAAGGTGGAGTCCGTGGGGGTTTCGTACAGTGTCAGCTCTAGGTTTGAAATACTCAGTCCCTCAGGAGCCATTGGCTTAGGTCATCAGAGGCTTGAGTCGATGTGGTTCTCTCCAGATGGGATAGGTGGAGACCTCTCTGAGGCCCACCGTAAAAAAGGGTGTGCTGAGTTGTCCCAGAGGGCTGTCAGGGCTCACGTGCCTCTTTCCACAGCAAGGGGATTCCGTGCTGTTTTTCTCATCAGAAATACTTCTTTATGCTCCTTTTATATACTATGCCATGTGTCGACAGGCAGAGGTGGGATGTTGGAGAACCTCGCTCAGATTTTCTCTGTGCCAGTCAGGGCCAAGCCAGCATGGAAGATAAAAGGTGATGCTGCGTTTTTAAGATGTGGTAGTACCAAAAAGCCCTGCCTGTTTCTCCAGGCCCTGGACATGACTGGTGGTGAACTTTCAGCGATGCTCAGAGGGTGAAAAGCTGTGCAGTTTGTGGGATGCAGGCCATGGGCTTGTGCCCCGTGCTGCCACATGTGGTGGTGGTGCTTCTGATGAGGAAGAAGGGGGACATGCACGTGGTCCTGAGGAAGCCAGATGCACGTGTTCCTCTTCTGGTGTGGCAGGATGATGCTTTAAAGACGTGAGCTGCAGCTCTTTCTCTTGACACTCAAAGAACAGGCTGACAAGCCGCTGTCAGGGAAATGCTGCCTAACTCCCTTTCCCCCAATAATTTCCTTGCAGTGAAACTGCAGTGCAGGGGAATCAAATAGTGACAGAAAACAAGGGGGGATAGATGTGGTTTTTTTTTTCTTTTCTTTTTTTTTTTTTTTTCAAATGTGCATCTGTATTGGGAGCCATGTGCACACCAGTAAATCTCACCAGTTCAAAGAAATGTTTTTAGTGTTCACATCCAACCTTTAATGTTTCCCCCCTCTGCTTAAGAAACAACAAAGCCTTGAAGATGCTCCCAGCTTGCATAGTATTAAAAAGACAACTTGGCTGAAGTGGAAAACAGCGTCTCATGTTTTCCTTTGGGTTACATGTGAAGAAAGCCACTTTGCTACTCTTTTATGTGGGGCTGTGAAAAGTCCCCTTTGCTGAGGAAAGGTGCGCTGTAAAGTGGAGGGGAGGAAGGAGGAGGCAGAAGAGGGCTAGTATTACAACACTACTTTGTGGCAAGCTGTTTGTGTCCAGAGCTGCATTGGAATAACCTTGGTGGACACACTACCATTGAAACCTCCTGGCAGGCTACTTGCCCCAGTCATTTTACTTACGTAGTTGGCTGGAGTTCACTTATGCTTTCTTTCCCCATTGCTACAGACTGGAGAGGATTTTCTGGGTGTGCAGAGTTTCAGAGTCCTGCATGGCTGGTGCCTCTCCTCATCACCCAGTGCTGGGGTGGAAGTGTGCATGCATGGCTCTGCCACTGTGTAATGCTCACGGTATCTTTCCCTCTAAGGCAAGTTGTCATGACTGACTTTTTTGATACTTTTATTCTAAAAACCCATGTTTGTCATCCTAGCTCCTGCCAGACTTCAATGGGGGTCTCAATAAGAGTTTTTAGAGGGGGATTTCCCTTTTTCTCTTAATCTGACTCTGCACATAGGAACAAATCTTTCATAGCTGTTGTCTTTCACACTAATTTCTGTGCTCCCTGAGCCTTGGTAATGCATGTATCCTCACATTGTTCATAACCCCAGAGAACTCAGCCACGTCTGGATATAAATCCCATCCCATCTTCCTTCCCTGTGCATCCTGCAGCAGACAGGGAGCCACTGTGCCATCCCTGAGCACCGCCTGTTGACCTGTCAGCAAAGTGTTGGCAGGGGCATGGTGGTTGCCCTTCAAAAAACCAGCATGAAAGAAGGGGTTAAGCTAATCTGGTTCGCAGAGAAGGTCTGAGAGGAGGTTGAAGGCAGTACCTGAGCTCTGAAGATTGCTACTCACCAGTCTTCAAAGCTGGTTTTATCCAGAAAAGATGAGTTTGGGCTGTGTAGAACAATCTGAAAGCTTGACAGATTAAACAGGGAAGGGAAGTGGGGAATTGGGGGTATGGGAAACAGTCAGTCAAGGGTACAGATGATGTCTGTTGGACTGCCTGGAGTAGTCTGTGGCTCTGGTTTAGCAGACCTGGCAGCGTTGCTGGAGAGGACGCCTCTGTCCAGGGAGGAGACACTGTGGTATCTCTCCCCAGGGCACATACAGACATGGAAAGCAGAAAGAACTGAGGAGGAAGCACTCGTATCCCTCAGGTCTGCAACCATGACAGGCTGGCCAGCCCTTGGTTAACATTCAAAGCAGAGCATCTTGTTGTTAGGGTGGACACAAATTGCTTTAAGGCAAATCTCTGGGATTTCATTTTGCGTTCCAAAATGTAACAGCTGCTCAGGCGAAGTTTTGCTCAGGAGCTGGAAACCCTGCAAGGTTTTGCCCATGAGTTCTGGCTTGGGTCATTGAGGTTAATCTAAACAATTGTCTTACACCTTACTTCAAAGGGCTTAGGTCTGTTTCACTTGGGGATGAATTTTGCTCCCAGATCTATAGGTCTGGATTTTCTTGCTTGTTTTTGTTGTGTTTTTCTTTTGTGGGGGGCCTTCCATTCTCAAAAAACTTAAAAAAAAAAAAAAAATGTATTGTGGTAGAAGGGCCGATAGCTTTCTGGACACAGGGAGCAAGGCAGAGAGACTTAAAATACACAAAACACTTTTTTTTTTTTTTTTTTCTAAATAAGGTACAGCAAATTTGCTATCATTCAGTCCTCAGGAATTGCCTTGCACAGGGGAAGAATTGATTGCATAAATGCCAGCTGTAACTCTCTTATTTTTGGTAACAAGGCATTACTAAAGGCAAATTAATTCAGAGCCACGCTCCAATGAGACCAGTGTCCTTTTGCTGGTTTAGGAATCCTCTGTCACCTGGGTTTTGTGTTCAGTGGTGTATGTCAGGAGCCGAGCAATGGTTCAAAACACATGCCTGTTCTGCAGCAAGAAGGCACGGAAGGTGTGCCCATATAGGTTAATTCTCGAGGGACACCGTCTTCAAGCGCCATCAGACTGTTTTCAAATGTAATCATGACACCTGAGAGGATGATCTTTGAGAGATCAGAGAGAGGAAATTATTCTATTGCTTTGCACTTCTGAGTGCAGTTTGGCTACAGTCAAATTAGCTGTTTCAGCCTGTACTGTCAGTTTGCTCTCATCTCTTTCCTCTTGTTGTATTATTAATAATAAAAATTTAAAAAAATAATAAAATAAGCTAAAGACGGTGATAAAGACCCACCTGCATGGGGCAGGGCTGAAGCCAGCAATGGCCTGCAAGTAATTTTTGACGGTGACCTGTGCCTGAGTATCCTACACAGGGACGTGTCCATCCCTGTGGATGGCAGGAGCTGCCTGAAGGCATGTGGAAGGCAGGGCTGATGGATTTGAGTGAGCTCATCTGCTTCGTGCTCCCTGCCTGCCCTCCCTCCCTCTCTCCTCATGCAGCTGCATTTGGTAATGAAGCTGGCAGCATTAGAAAGTCACCAGAAGTAGCCCAGCTGCCTCCGTCAGTTCACAGGGAGAACGACTTTGTAGCTGCTCTCAGTCAGTCCATTAATTGCACATAATAAGGCATTTAGTGACAGAAGGATGGTTGATGAGCCTTAGCTGAAATAACAAGGGCCTGCCAAGAGCTGTACTGGCTTTGTCAGGGAGGAGCGTGGAGGGTCCTAGCACTGAAGTGCAGATCCGTGTGTCGATGAGAGCAGTGGGAACCTGCTGGTCCCTGACTTGCACGGCACCTCCATGGCCCAGCACAGAGCAAAGAAACAACACCTCAGTCTCTCGAGGCCCATGGCTGGGGCACCTGCAGGTTGTTAAAGCCTGGGCTGTTGTCTTGCAGCCGCCCGAGCAGCTGGCGCATCCCTCACCTGCAAGGTCTGTGCTAGCAGTTGGCAGGTGGTGGTTCTTTGTCTGCGTGAGCGCTTGGGAGTGTCAACATTTCTCCAGGCTAGTTTACTGTTCTCAGCTATGGTTATTTTCTTTTAAACGTTTCAGTCCTGAGCAGCACTGCTTCTTCTAGAGTAAGCCCCAGCCCGGAGGAAGGCGCAGACCTTCTGTGCCACACTATCCAACAGCAGCTCCTGCCTTCGCTTGGCTCTTCTCCCCTCCCGTGTCCCTCGGAGGGTGCAGGTTCAGCAGGGAGGAGCAGGGCAGCTTGCTTTGCTTGCGTGCTTTGCTTGTGTAAGTGAGGCTGGAGCAAAGGAAGAGGGCAGGGGCTATGAACGTGCAGCAGGGCTGAGGTCCTGAGCAGCACCCTACTCACTGCTTTTGGGTTTGCTCTGCTTGCCTGTGCCTGGCAGCAGGAGCTGGAAAACTCTCCCTCTCTTTTTCCCTGAAGGCTCCAGCCTCCCTCTTCCACTCACATAGTCTGGACAGCATTGCTCTTTTAGGATTTGTGAGGTTTTGCCTTAAGCTTTTCAAAGCCTGGTGACTTGTGGCAAACACCACCTATAAGGCTGAGAAGCTCTGTAGCGTCTGAGTTTTCCTTTCCTGCAGGGAAGTGTGTCTACAAAGCACCTAGCAGCTCAAGTCCTGGGTGGATCTTAGCAGATCTCTGTTGGGATGGAGGGAATGTATTCACAGAAAAGTGCAACTTCAGCTGGCAAATAATTTTGGTTTCTTAAAAAAAAAAAAAAAAGAAAAAGAGGGGGATGGGAGAATGTTGCAATTAATTTGGTAGTTGGGTTTTTTGGAAGTTTGATCACTAGCCAACAAAATGTCCCTTTTAGAGTGTGACCTTGAGTGGGAGCGGGGATGCTGGAGGCAGTATATGTGACCAGTGTAAAAAAAGCCTGGCCTAGGTCTGACACAGATGTGGACCAGGCTTCCTTGGCTGTGTCATTACTCAGCTGTTGGCAGTTTTGGGTAGAGACCCCTGTTGGGAGGGTCAGAGACTTCAGCTTGGGCAGTGGCAATCCTGCTGGGTGCCTGGGCGCCTGTACTTGGGTAGCTGAGCCTTGTTCTCATACTGTGCCCTTCAAAGCTATCACAGAGCCTGTATTTTCTTTCAAACAATGCATTCTTGAGGCTTTTCCAGAGCTGCTTGTGGAGGAATGTTTGCCGGGTTTGGTCGTACCAAACCATGTCGGCTTTCCCACCTCTGCTGGATAAAGCAGACGTCTCCCCAAAAAGCTGAGTGAAGCTCTCCACCTCAGAGCACTGACCGTGCTCCTCCCCAAAGGGTGACCAGGCATGGCCATGAACCACAGCCACATGGGCACAATTACAAATAAAAAAAAGCAGCATCCTGTCTTGGAAACCACTCGGAAAGGGGTCTGCCACTCCTCCCTGCCAGCAGCACAGGCAGCTGAGCAAATAGCTGCCCAAAGGCAGGCACGATAACCTCCTGGCTCTCCTCCTCCGCTCCACCTCCTGTGCCATGCCTGGGAGGTGCAGGATGTGAGTGCTGCACCCCAGGCTGCTGCAGCTGTGCACAGCATCCCTGCCCCAATGTGCTGGGACGGCGTGCTCTCACCTGCTGCCCTGTGCTGCTGTAAAACCTGAGCTGAAAAAGTAAAGCCTGGCCAGGACGATGCTAAATGAGCTGGAAATTGAGATCCTCATGTCTGTGTCTGGAGCACAGAGCTTCCTGGCACGAGGCTGCTCACGGTCAGACAGGTCCATTGAGGAGAGCCAGCTCTCGGATGTGAAACCCCTCCAGGGAACGGCGATGATCTAGCAAGTAGCCCTTACCTGCTGATCCATGCTGGACCTCTGCCCCTCACCACGCTGGATCCAGCTGAGCTGCTGGAAAGGAGGCAGAAGGCAACGCCGAGGGGCTGACAGCTCTGCCCTCAGCCACGGGGCATGAAGGGGCACGTGGGCCTCTGGGACCTGGTGGCAATCTAGCACCGGTGGCATCTGGGCACTCATCTGGGCAGGTCTGGCGGTGCCCCCTGTTAAGATGAAGCCAGACACTGCTGTTTGGGGCCTTCCTCTCCCTTGCTTGTAACTCTGCCAGGCTCAGAGCGTTGCAGCTGAGTATTGCCATGCCAAACGTCTGCCCCAGGCTAGCTTTTTTTCTTGTTCTTTTAAACAGAAGCTTCAGCTAAAATGGTTCAGTCGTTCCTCAGAGTGAGGGAAAATATGTTAATAAAAAGTCTTGCTATGCTTGAGAAACACGAGCGTCTCCAGCCCCGGTGGGGAACTCTGCTGCCGGCCCTGCACCTACCTCCAACGCAGAGTCGTGAGGCGATGCCCAGCCAGCCGCCCCTGCTGCACACACTGCATGCCTCTCGTGTTTTGGGTACTGTGAGATGCTGGGCTTTCCTTTGGAGGAGTATGGGGCTGTCTGAGCATATCAAGTGCAAGATAACAAAACTCATTACCTAGGCATTTTGTATAACGAAAACCAGCAGATCTGTCTCAGTCTCCCCTCTCTATCCGTGCTCTATTTTACAGGTGTGCAGTGAAAATCGAATCATTAATATCTGATGTGAACCCAGACACTGTAAACATGAGCTCGAGAGAACAGCCCATGAAGAGATTATTGACCCTTTCTTCGAGGAGCCTGCTGGCCAGTGCACAGAAGATGAGGGAAACAGCCTTGCTTTCTGAATAGCAAGGTTAAAATGATGCTATACATGTGTTTATCAGTGAGGGCCATCCAGCCCAGGTACTAAATCAGGTAGGAAACCCGAAAAGAAGAGCATGCTAATGAACCAAAGTCTTCCTTCCCTCTTCAGTGTCAGTTCCTGTTCCTCTGGTCGGTCAGAGGAATTCTAGCTATTCGTTCCTGGCTGCCGGACCTTAGCTCCTGGGCTGTTGTCTTTTATTTGTTTTTGGTTGCCTGGCTCCTTGGAGTGACCTCTCTCTTCCTCTGTGTTTCAGTACTCTGCTGTACAGACAATGCTCTGCCCTCTGCCACCAAAAATGACAGCAGCACACCTCTGTATGTCTGTGGTAAGGCTGCTTACCAGCTCCTTTCTTGTCAGGTTGCCCCTCATCTTCACCTGTGTGCACTAATCCTCAGCTCTGCAGGCTTAACTGTTAATTTTTCACTAGCATGTGTCTTCTGTGCAGTCTAGATAGATGAGATCTACTGTCCTGCCTTTGTCTAGAAAAGTATTTCACCAAAGCAGTATTCGGTGCAGAACACAACGTAACTGCTCTAAAGCCCAGCTTGTCTGAATTTCATTTACCTTTGCCTTCCACGTAGGCCTTCCTTTAACACGAGGTGTGCAAGGCCTTTGTGCTTGCATGCTGCCTGCATGCATGTGTGCCTATCGCATGCTGTCCTCCTGTCATCTAGCGCTGTAGCTCCTTCTCCCCTGCTTGCTAGGTCCCTGATGAAGCCCTGCTGCCAGCCCCTTGTTTCTGTCTTGTTTTGTTCAGCTCTCTGAATGCTGACGTGGATCCTGCCTGCCCAGCCCCTCCGTGCACCTGAGCGTGGCAGCCCTTCAATCCCACCTGGGAGCTGGGAAGGTCCACTTCCAAGCCCTTGTTCCTGTCTCCCCCTCCTTTTGTGCACCCCATGTTCCCCCTCACTGAGAACTCAGCCTGGTATTTCCTTCCTTTGAGAAGTCATCTCTCAATTTTCTTTTTGATTAACAACAAAAAATATGCGTGCTTTGCAGTCTGCTGGAAAGGTGTGGGGTTTTCTCCCCGTTTAGCACTGAGATCACTTGCTTCTTTCTACACCCTGTTCTTCCAGACGTCTTTTCAGTGTTGTCACAGCTGTAGAGGCAGTGAGCTGGGATGGATTTGTCTTGCTCACTAGCATCAAAGGTGTGTATGACTCGCTTACTCATTATTCCCAGAGCGTATGTCCCAGAATTGCATTATCGCTCCCTTGCCACAGCTTTATGCTGTTCATTCCTATTGAACAACCAGTCTGAGAAGGATTTTGGAGGTTGTGACAGAGGCTCTGCTTTCCAGATACAGCACCCTCGGAGGTCTGCCTGGCATTCCTTATTCCAGGAACAACTTTTTGCAGTAAAATGGCGTTTGTTTAAACAGGCTTTGCTCGCTGAGCAGTAGTGTGCTTTGTGTGGTCACCCTGTGCTCCTCATTATTCATCACTTTGAATCTTTTTGTCGTTTATGCACTGCACCAGCCCTGAGATTTGCATTTGCTTCTCTTGTGATGAAAATGCTGAAAAGTGTCAGGTCTCAAGCAGCTCCCTGAAGAACCCTGCTAGAAATACTGACGTTTGAAGATGATTCACCACTGGCAATTACTGGTTGAGAACTGTCAGCCAGTGCTTAATCTGGTTAACGTGTGGTTTATTGATATTATATAGTGCTAATTTTTTAATCAGCATGTTGTACGGTCTGGTGTCAAATGCCTTACAACAGTCCTCCCTGAAGCTGACTTAGAGTCAGCCTTAAAGTCAAGTTGTAGGTGTGACAACTGCCAAGTGGATGTGTCATCTCATCAGAGAGGGCCCACAAAACTAACAGAGCCACTTGTTAAATATATTCCTGTCCTCTGATATGCCATCATCATCTTAGACCCACTATGAAACTCTCAGGAACTTCATTCCAGCTTGCTGGGCCTGTTGCTACCTCAGCATATGCTGGCCATGTCCCTTAGCACAGAAGAAGCTCCCTTGCATTTGGACTGATGCTTTCCTTCCTGCAGCTCTCCTCCACACGGTGTTAGGATGCGACTGTCTTCAGCCAGGGAGTGTACCTGATACTTGATCCTGGGCAGCCCCCACAGAGAACTGGACACATGGCAGATTGTCCTCAACATCCTCCATCTCCAAAGGCAGTTGAACGTGTAACCAGCTCCCTAATACCCCTACTCCTGCTGGTGCATGCAAGCATGAACCTGGGCTCTGGAGAGCACTCAGTGCTATCAGGAGGTGTTTGCTCATCCCCAGACCAAACCTCAGGCTGCAGCCTGGTGCACCCAACCAACCGTCTCAGCTCTGAGAAGATCAGCAACACCATGTGCTTCCCTGGCCCAGAATGGGGCTAGGTGAGAGCTTGCTTTAGGGGGCTCCTGGGGTGCAGATGGGCTCCTGGCTACTGGCTGTGGGACAGGTGATGCTCTGGGGTCTGTGCCCTCTTCTCTGCATCGCCATCAGCCTCACTGCAACTACACAACTTACTCAGCATAAGTCAGCTGGTAATCACACCCAGTGATAAATAGTAAGAGACAGGAGTTCGTCACGAACAAATGAGCCTCAACTAACCTCATTTCCTTTTTTTGACAGAATAACAAGCTTAGAGGATAAATTCTCCCCTGCCAGAATTTTTCTCCGCTGCCAGCCACCTCAGCAATTAGCAAAGCCCCATCCTTCCTCATTGCTAACTTCCAGGCTGCTTGAGGCAGAGGTGGGTTCAGACCACCCTGCCTGAGTTTTGGATTCAGTCCCACAAGCTTTTTTCCCTGCGGCCTGGTGTAGACATTCCCTATCCTCCCACTGTATTCTCTGGAGATGCTCTAGATGCATCCGGATGCCTCTCCTGGCTGGTCAGCACCCCACTGGGCTCCCACACTATGCATCAGTCTCTCTTGTACCTGTTGCTGGGCTGGCTGGACAAACTCAACCCAAAGCGTGGAATCTCTTGGACGTCTTTCCAGGCACAGTAGGATAAGGTGTGGATGCTGAGCTGCGTGGCCATGCTTGGGAGGGGACTGCCTGACCCTCGCTTGGGGCAGGCTGCAGCAAAGGAGGAGGCCAGGCATGTGTGCCCCTTGTGTGGGTGGCAATGAGCTGCTGTCTTCCTTGTGGCACCTCAGTGATGCTTCTGCAAGGATGCTCCATCCACAGCTGTGGCCCCAGCTTTTGGCCACGTCTCCTTCCAAGGAAGCAGCCCAAAGTCCTTCCAACCCTCCCTAGGAGCAGTGTCCTCTGAGGGCCTCCCAAATAGCCAGGGCTGCCTGGGCAGGCTTAAGGCCAAAAAAGCTGGTGAGAATTGAGCCCAGCTCACTGATGGCACAACGAGCTCTGCACCCTCAGTCAGGGTGTTGTGCTTGATGTCCTCAGCTGCAGCCAGACCGAAGCAGAGCAGCAGCCAAGGTGGGTTTTGGCAGGGCAGGGGTAGGCAGTTTGCGCTACAGGTTCACGTTTCCATTCCTGGGAGCAGACTGAAGCAAGAACAAGCACAGGAAAGTCCCTTGTAGCCAGCTAAAACTGCAAAATGCTGCCTCAGCAGGGGAAGCTGCTTTTGTTCCAATGAGAAGCCTGGGAGAGCTCTGAGGCAGCACAGGGACAGGACAGCATGGAGCTTGTGTCCATCCAAAACCCTACAGCAGACCTGGCACCTGCCAAGCTATCAGGCCCAGCTGGTAAGTCAGCAGGAAGGAGGCTTTTTCTTCTGAAACCTTCCAGGGTATTGGAAGCAACTGCTCCTGGGGAGCCCGGCAGTTCTCGTAAGTAAATTAGTAAGAAACATTGTGCCTCAGGACCTTCATTACCCCCCAACCTAACAACACCCAACCCCTGAAGTCTCTTTACACAGTATGTTTGCTCAAACTGGAGCAGCTCCTTTTAGGTGAAAGCACCATATAAGAGGACATGTTTCAATAATTTTAAAGTGCTTTTCTTCACTCGGGGTTGCATAGTGTTCCCCCTGATCACAGCGGCGTGCAGCGTTAAATTGATCCCTTTCCCAATTTCTTCCAATTGGTTAAGGGCTCAGAGAGTGAAATCAACAGCACTCGAGACGGAGCAAAACTCTGCTGGCGTTAGGTTTTGTTACAAAGCCGGATTTGCCCAGGGCCTGTTCTGAGGCTTGGTTAGGGTGCGCAGCCTGGGCCTCAGTCCAAGTGGTGCTGGCAGGCCCCAAATCCTCCCTGCCCTACAAAGGCATGCATTTCTGAGGAATCACTTGCCACCTGAAGTAGTCCCTGCGTGCAAAGAAAATCGCTTGTCGTTTTGATGTAGCCTGACCGACTGCCTGCTTTGGGACTTGCACAGTCTGTCTGTCTTTTTTCCAGAAGTGCTGAACATGTATAATTCCCACTGACTCCTTTGTGGGCAAGCGGTGGCTTTGACAGGTTTGTTCTACAGTTTGGGGGATTTTTATCACATCTAATGACATCTGAAAAAAATGGCAGAATAAAATACAGTTCAGCCTTGCCCTTGCCTGCAGATTAGCATTTTCACCGCGATCCCAACGTGCTGGCTGAGCGGTGTCACAGTGTCTTTCCTGGCAAGAAACAACCGATTGAGTGCAGCTCTGATGCAGGACCGGATCAATCTGCCCCTGTAGTTTGTGGTCGCTCTGAAGTTTTGGACTTGTTCTGAATACAGAATTCAAAACAAAGCCTGACAGACTGAAAACCTGCGCGGACTGAGAATAAGGCTTGCGTTGAGCCCTGCCAAGCGATAAGGCAGCTCCCCCTGGCTCTGAGAAGTGAACTTTCCTCACCCAGTGGTGGGCAGGTGTGACAGGAGGATGCTGCCTTGTGAAAAGGCTCAGTCCTGCAGGTCTGGGTTCAGGGAGGCTCTCACAAAGCACTGCATGGGCTTTATCCTGCAGTTTACCGGTGGGGGGGGAGGCAAATCAACAGCTTGCTCAAGAAAATGTTGCAGTTCAGCATGTTGGTTATCGAATGTGTAAGGAAAAGATGTCAGGTCCACTGCTTGGTTGTGGGTATCAGCACTTTGCCTATCTCAGCACAGATTCTGGTTCCACAGGCACAATCTGGTTTTCCTAAAGCTTCTTCCTGCTGTGTGTTTGCCTCAGGCTTAGATGGCTCACCAGGGCTTTGGATTGCAAAAATCAGATCGGATGCTCCTATCTTTGTTTTCAACAACAGGGACAAACTTTGCCCTTCGCAGTGCCTGCAGGGCAGCAAGTAATGAATGTTTATGGGAATATGGGTTAGCTCTGACACTAACCTGCCTGACCTTGCTGGGGAGAATCCCTTCTGCCCTTGCACGATAGGAGGGAGCCTCCATCTCTGCCTCTGTGAGTCACCTGTCTTCAAGGCCTTCCATGTAAGAGGGCATGGGGAGGTGGTGCAGGTGGGGGTGGCTCTTCCCTGCCTGCCTGCTCTCAGATGTGCTCCTTGTGTTGCTCAAATGAATGCTGCCCCTCTCCCAGCTCCTGCCATGCTGTCCCTTTTCCAGCAAAGACCCTCTTTTCACCCCTGCAAGCAGGGATCTCGAGGCTTCTGGGCACGGGCTCTTCTCCTTGAGTCTGAGGGACTGGTGACGGCCCAGCTTCTGCCTCCGTATTTACTGGGTGTGCCAAGAGCTGTTCCTGCAGGAGGAGCAGGAAAAGCCACAGGTGATGGGCATGGGAAGGATCAAAGCACTTGCTGGGAAAAGAGGAATCCAGGGGGTACTTCCTATTCATCTCTCAAGGCAGGGCTGCTAACCCAACACCTTTGCTATCTCTTTCTCTTCCATCTTCTGTGCTGATCGATACCTTTATGTTCACAGGAGGGGTCCTTCAAAGTATCTCCACATCTTCAGAGTCACTCAGGAGATTCCCACGGATGGAGAGGGGACTGCACCTGAAGCCTGGTTTCTTGTTCTGAGCTGCTCAAGGTCTCCCTGCTGGCAGAGAAGGTGGGGACTGGCTTCACACCCTGCATGTGGTCAATTAAATCCCGGGATGCAGTGGGAAATGTAGGGTTCCCTTCACGTGCATTGCTTTCCCTGCCCACCTCCGACAGGATAACATCACACTGCACCAGTAGCTCTGGCAAGATCCGTGACAGTGGGTAACAGAGCTGGTGACCTCTCCCATGAAGTCTCATCCACTGGGCTATCACAAAGAAGTTAATCAGATAATCAGAGCTGACACATGAACAAAATACTACCCTCCAAAAATCCTTCTCTCGTCATCTTCCTGCATATCTCAGTGCTGCCCGTGCACGGCAGCCTGTGTGGCTGAGTACACTTCTGGTGTGGTTTGTCCTCCTCTATTCTTCTTGTTTAGCCTTCCCTTATTGAATCTGATTGACTCTGAGGCCATTGATTATAAATAAGATCTTGGGGGCAGGTCTGATGGGTTTTGCTCGGTTTTTTTACACAGCAGACTTTGAGTTCTGGTTGGGAGCCACTGAGCACTGCTGTTATATTAAATGATGGTCAGTGATAGGAATGCAGTGGCCACTTAATACCCCAAATTACTCCTTGTAAGTGGGCAGTGTCTGGCTTTTGTCCAAATCTCCATGCTCTTGGCAGAATGATTCATTGCCTTGCTCTGGCAAATGTATTTTCATCTGTTAGTTTAAATCTGACTTCTAGTATTCTGTGTATTTCTTACAGCTGAGGAATTTCCTGCCCTTTATCTGCCTGTTTTCTTCCAATCTAGGCTAAAATCAATACACTTAAATAAAACCACTGGGCTTGTGAGTACCTCCTGCTGTGTCAGTGGCAGAAGTTAAGCTGAGTGACCAAAGATTAGCTAAGCCATTTTCTTCTCCTTTAAGTAAATTTACTGTTGTTGAGGCACGCCAGACTTGCCTGGGAGATGGCATTTCTCTGCTTGACCACGACAGGGACAGTTTGCCAGGCAGCAGATCTGAGGCAGTGGCAGCTGCCTCTGCGGAGCAGGGTCCCTGTGCCACCCCTAGCCCTTAGGGTTTGGTTTGGGCAAGGCTTTCTGGTGCAGATGCCTTCCCCTGCTTACATGATTGGGACCACTGCTCTGGGATGACTTTGGCAGTGGCACAGACAGGGCTGGAAGTGGTGTCTGAGAGATGGACAGCCTGAATCTTGTTAGAGTTCTCCCATTCCTCTGACCTCTACCTCCCCCAGCTCAAGGCATTTAGTAACCTACGTGAAATCACTCTCAGAGGAAGGAGTTGCTATAGTTTTTTCTGGGAGTAGAACAAACTGAGTTTCTGAATTCCGGTTACTTGGAAAAAGGGAAGACTTTTTGTGCCAACTTTCTCTTCCCTTAGCAGGATGCTGAAATTGAGCTGGTCGGCAGGACATCCCCATCATGGAGCTCAAGAGGATGGAGGCCATGAGGGCAGTCTCAGTCTTAAAGCACTTCTCAGGTGCTGCTTTTGCTTCTGCTCTTCCCTGGTAGGCATGCTGCTTGGGTCTGCTTCTTCTGAGAGGGTTATACAGTGCACGGCAGAGGCTGCTTCCCACGGCTGCCGTCTGTGCTGCAGCGTGGGAAGAGGGCAGGAGCATCCTCTGAGAGGATTTGTGCATAGCCCTTTCTTCTGGGGCTGGGAAAATGGTGAGGGTGGTGTGACCTTGAGGTCTTCTCCTGCCTCCCACGTGCCAGGAGTTACTCCCCCCACATTCATTTCGAGAAGGCAAGAAATGAGGGAGCTTAGTCTTGTGAGGGAAGAGCTGTTCCGTGACAACATATCCCCCTTTCCCTCCCTTGTTGCCCAGCCGGCTCTGGTTGCAATCCCTTCAGCGGGATCAAGTGGGATGTGTTACAAGCCAGTGGTTCAGTACCGTCAGGGGAATGAAAGCACAACGCCTTGCCTCTCTCCTTGCCAATAACTGCAGGGTCCCAGAGATGGAAGTGACACGGTGCAGGAGCAAGAAGGAAGCCACATGGCAGTTGTGGTCTTGTAGCTCCATGCCCGGAGCTGACCGTGATCTCCAGAGCTGCTGTCCCACTGAGTTGGGGTGCCCTTAGCTGCCCAGGGTGGTGACAGCACCGTGTAGGCAGTCCTGTTGTTTTTGGCAGGCCTGTTCCGGGAGCTCCCCTGAAGATGAGTAAGGATATCGCGAGCTGTGCCCCGAGCTGGGGATGCAGCCGAGTGGAAAGGAAACCGGCTCTGTTTACACGCAGATACCTGTGCAGCCAGCAGCGTTAGCGAGAGAAAACAGAAAAGGACATGACAGTTACATAGGGTTTTCATTAAATATTAAATGGAGTGAAGTTTTTCTGGAGTGTGCCCAGGCTGCTGTCTGTCTGGCAGCAAGGAGAAGCCAAGTGAGTGAACCTGGGTCCAGAGGTGCAGCACTGCCTGCTCAGGAGCCGCGGCACCAGGGACCCTCCTGTATGACCTCCACGAGCTGTCCCATTGCTGCTTTGGCCAGAAGAGAAGAGTTAACCCTCATAAGCATCTCAGTGGGAGAGGGAGGAGGGAGAGAGCTGATTAATCCAACCAGAGCCTGGCTGGCCCCGATTGCAGGAAGCAGGCACCTCGCTGCTTGCTGCTCGTGCGCCCCTTTCTGCCAGCTTTAGCCCAGAGGACATCCTCCACCCACCTCTGGCCACGCAGATGCTGGCGGGATGGCAGGGTGAGGGCAGGAGCTGCTTCCTCCATAAGCTTAGCGAGGCAGTGAGAGGAATCTTCAAACGGGGCTGGAGTTAATAAGTTAAAATACAGAGCCTTAATCCCCCGCCGCTAAATCGGAATGTAATTCAGCTTATAACCGCGGCCCAATCCATGTGAATTACAATCACTTTAAATACAGCTGGGGCCAGCCTGGGTTTAACATCCTCCTGAGACATCCTGGAAGCAGAAAGTGGGGCAAGCAGTGCAGTGGGTGCCCCTGCCACCCCAGGGAGCCACGGCGCGGCAGGCAGGGGTCCCACTGCCTCTCCGGGACCCCTGGGGACAGGCACCCCTAGGTGAAAGCCTGGGTAAGGGCAGGAGGATGCGAGTGTGGCTCGGGTGCGAGCTTATCTGCCAGGGAAAGGGGGGTGGAGGCTGCTGGCAAACCCGCGGTGCTTTTATCTTTAATTTAGGATATTTATCTCAAGAGATTCTTCGAGCTTTAAAACAAACATAAGGAGATCTGTGTGTGTCTGGTGGCATCTGGCCTCTGAAAGCAGGCACGCACGGTCCTGGTGGCATGGCTGGTGATGAGGGCTCTGCCTCCTTCCTCCCCATTTAACCCATGTTGGGACGAACCTTGCTCTCCTTCTGCCTGCCCCAAGGAACCAGTAGAGCAAAGGGCTCTTCTCCCAGCTTCAACCAGCAGCGGGCATCTGCAAGCAGTCCCAGGGGTACCCACGCAGATCTCTTACTGCAGCTAGCTGTCACTGTTACATTATTCAGTCCCAGCTTTTGCAGCTTTATTGCTCAGCCCCAGTGGGGAAGGAACAAATGCTCATTGTCTCCTCATGCCACCCCAGCCTGGGAAAGCGGAGGTTTGGGAGCCTGCATGGGAGTAGCTGAGGTCTTCTGCCACCACTGACCCACAAACCTTCCTGGGAAGCCTTGGGCAGCGTCAAATGCTCCACAGAAATTGAGGGTCTTGCTGGCCGCTTTTCCAGGCATTGAGCTGGAAAGTCCCTGTGGGAATGAAGCTTTACTTTTGTGGGCTGCAAGGCGTAGACAGAGTTCAAGGAGTCTGAGTTACTAGATTGGTGGGGAGAGGTCAGAAAATAAGATCCTATTCCCAGACCTGTGCCTATTCTTGGACATTGTTAGGAAGATGCTGACAGTTATTTCATGTCACTCTGTTTTTTGTGGTTTCCTTGAATTTCATCTTCCTATGGTGAATGGCTAGTGCTGTTAATACCAAGCCAAAAAGAGAAATCAGTAATTTCTCAAAGCCTGGCATGCGAAGTGCCTGGTGTACTGGGCTGGACAGTTCATGAGTTTTCTGTGGGCGTGATGGGGGAATGGAAGTGAGCTGGGTTCTCAGGTGCTTTCCCAAACCCCTGCTAGCCAGTTTTCTACATTTAAATGCAGTTTACTTTGCAGCACTGGTAGAGCTGAGAGGAGGACAGATGTAGGGAAATGCAGGTCTAAGACAAGCTGCCTCCCAGGCTCTGGGATTCTGGGCTCTGGGGCAGAAACACTAGCAAGATCAGCCCCAGCCCTGGGCTAGAAGAAGGTCATCTTCCCAGCTCCTCAGACAAGCTGTGTGTATGGTCCATGACCACGCTGCTCTTGGCTCCTTACAGGAGCATCTGATCAGCGGGTGGACCTCTCGCCAGGCAGCTGGGTTGGTGTGGCCCCACAGCTGTTCCTCTGACACCCTCCCTGTGTCCACCGAGACTTCCATGCGCATCACAGCTTTGTCCCCTCTCAGCGGCAGGACGGGCGTTCACCAGACCTAGACCTTCCCAGCTAAAGTCATCGAAATGTTTTGAATTTTTGTGTGGTTTACAAACACACTGTTTGTTTCCCCAGTGCTTGCAGAGTGCTGTGAGCAGTGC
Source organism: Anser cygnoides (assembly GCF_040182565.1). Taxonomy (NCBI): domain Eukaryota; kingdom Metazoa; phylum Chordata; class Aves; order Anseriformes; family Anatidae; genus Anser; species Anser cygnoides. The sequence continues at coordinate 87,544,217 of NC_089873.1, read as the reverse complement.
TCCTCCCTTTTGCTGGTCTGACTGCTCTCGTGTGCCATGCAAGAAAGGGTGTCAGAGGGAGGGAGATGCTCACCCGAGCAAGGCCAGGATGGTGCTGCCTTTTGTCACACCGCTTGTCACCAGGGCTGCCCACCCCTGAGCACCGTGTGCCTGCAAGGAAGGTCTCATCTCTCTAGGGGTGAGCTGCCAAACTTGCTTTGAAACAGGGGTGGTCCCAGGACATTGAGCTGTGTGATGAAGCCTTGCTGCTGCTTAAACTGGATGTGTTTCTTGGCTTTAGCCCGTGCCATTCCCATTTTTACACCAGCCCCGTGGGCAGGGCAGGGGGCAGGACACAGCCCCAGATGGCAGGCTGATCCGTGCAGCCATCTGCTGTCATCGTGCTGTGTGACAGCTGAGGGCAGGGGGATGCCACCTCCGTGCTGGTACAACTGGCTGCTGTGCCGGGGTCCACAGCAAGTAAATGGAGCATCCCCCACCTCGGACACAGAAAACTACCCCTACTGACAGTGGCCAAAGGGCAGGCATCTTGTTGGTTTGTTTTTTAATATATTGCTTTGCGCTATTGCTTGCTTTAAAGTCTCTCCTTGCATGTTTCCTCTCTGGATGAATGTTAAAGGATGGTCTCCACCACAAGCCCCACCAGCAGCAGGGCCCACAGGCAGGCACCAGGCAGGCTCGTGTTAGAGAGCTCCTGGTACGGCATCCCCACTGGAAAGTGGGAAATTATCCCATGTGCTGCAATGCACAAGTGGGTAATGACAAAATAAGGCTTTCAAGTGGTTCTCACGGAATTACAACATCTGTTCTGTCCTTCGTGCAGGCTGCAATACAGGGAAGACTGAGGAATTTCATGGGAGATGCTGACCCCAGCTGCGGTTTCCTGTGTGCTGGCAGAGCCACAGAAGCCACCACAAATGCTCCAGGAGGTCATCCTATGAGAGCATTAGGTCAGAGACAGCAGGACCTCTGCTTGCTCATCCCCTCGCCCTCCAGCGGAGTGACTGGAGCAGAGGGCAATGCCAGGGCAGGCTGAACTCCTGCTCTTGCCTTCCCCACAGGTGACCTCAGGACCAGAGCACCAGCAATCCCACTGGTCCCTGCTGACACCAAGACATAGGTAGCTGGCTTAGCTCTCCTCGGCTCCGGACGTACCTCTCCGAGCTCTGTCACTGCTCAGCGCCGAGATGCCGTTTGAGAATAACAAATAATCAAAATGCTTTGTCAGCATGAAAGCCCATCACGCCAGCATTGGCTGTGTTTGAAATACAGAAGCAGGGCTGTTTTTGCTGAGGAACTCCCCCAGAGACAAGCAGCTCCTGCATTATTAACAGCGGTGCTGATGAATCCCTGGTAATGAGACGCGCTCACTCAGCCAGCCAGCGAAGTGGCCGTGGCCCTGCCTCTCGCAGCCCACGTTGCAGTGCTATGTTTGAGAGCAAGAGATGACTGCTCTGGGGAGCAATTGGCAATGCTTTGCTGTAAGATTTGGCTACTTTCCCTAAAATTTGCTAATGTCCTGCCAGGCTTGAGCTAGGTAGGCATGGAAATCCCGCTTTTGTTCTCTGATGGATGTGAAAAGGGAAATACGAGGCTGCTTTCCCAATGACACAGACTTGTGATTAAAGAAAAAGACCTGTTCCTTGGCTCGTGCTCTGCTCTGCTCCAGAGAGCAATGTGGGCTGTGCCCTCTAGTCTGCTTCGTAATGGCTCAACAGATTTTGCTGTTAGGAAAATCTTTGTCCAATTTCTTTAACTCAATTTCATCTCGCTCCATTTATCAATTCTCCTTTTGGTTTCTGGATGCAATTACTTTCCCACTGTGGCCATTATACCTCCTAGGATACTTGTAGAATACGATCTTATGTACCCTCAGCTGACATTGGGCCAGGAAAGACATCTCAAACTCTTTCAGTTTTTGCTAAGTCAAACCTCCTCTGAGCTTTCCCAGCAGGATAATACTTTTCCGACAATATAGTGCAAGGGATTAGCAGCATATGTGGTTGCAGAAAGACTGGTCTTCCTCCAGTGCATAATATCATGCCTCTGTAGTGCGACACGTCATTGCTTGTTGTGCTAATGCATTTTCAAGCAGTGTAATTCCCCCAGCAGTTCTGCAGAGCTACTTTGTGCTGCAGGCGCCCTGGTGCTTTGCAGATGTCACATATGATGTCAGACTTCTGATGTCATTGCTGCATGCAGAATGACTCTGTTAACCTCAGACATGTTCATGCTACAGATTTTCATCTGTTGTGGAGTTTCCCTGGTATGAACAGCATCGATCTCAAGTACACCTCTGTGCAAGCAGAGGAAAAAGCAGATGTTGCAAGAGCTAAGAGGGCTGGTTAACATGATATAGGAATAACTGGAGTAATTTTTTTCTTTTAAAGCAGAACTTCTTGTGGATCTTGTGAGTAATCTGTGTAGTGAATGTGTAGTCAGGACAAAGAAGAGAGAGGGCACAAAAGCTCCCGATAAGGAACTTGCTCCCTGAAAATGGCTGACAGAGTGAAAAGGCTGAAGTTACCTCTCCTGTACTTTCAGTTTTTAGGTGTGTGACAGGCAATTCAGGAACAAGGGATTCCAAGATGCCTTTGGGCTCTGATTTTGGCAGTAGAGTTCTACAGATGTCCCTCCGAGCTCACATAAAAGACCAAGAAACCCTGACAAGACATTGGAGCAGATCTTGGAGATGCCTACAGCACTGGGAAAACCAGTGGCACTTAGGACTGAAACAGTGAGAGGCGAGAGGGTTTGCTTTGGCATCAAGGAAGGCAGAGCTGAATCTTCAGAAGGGGTCGCAGAAAAAGCAATGCACCAAGCGGGCCACAGCGAAAGTCTTATCTGCGTGCAAAGTGGTGCAGCCTCAGGTAAAATATTACTAGTGTAGGGCTTGAATAGGTCAGAAGTGTAATAACTTAATGCAAGGACTGAGTCACTCTTGCTCAGACTGCAAGAACAGCACGAAGCTCTGCCTGCTCCCACCATACCAAGCACCTGCTGCCTGTGCACATCCCCAGAGCCCCCCAGGTCGGGCAGAGACAGCATCCTTGCTGTGCTGGGGGCACAGGGACCAGCCTGTGATGCACTGAGAAGGAGCTGGGAGCTTTCTGAGCTAGCATGGGAAGGGTGGGAGAGCGCTCCCTCTCCAGCACAGACCACCTCTCCTGATTGCTCGCAGGCTTCATGCCTGCAGTGCCAGTCAAGGCTACAAGTTGAAAATCCTCTGCGGAACAGAAATATCCTTGCTAATTGGTGGCAGCAGGTTACACTATCTAAATTTTGCAAAACCTGCCGCTTACGCATTAATCATCCTGAAAGAGGGATAGGTTAAAGCAGGATGAGACCTGCCACTGATCCCCCTAGCACCTCACCAGACGCCTCCTCCAGCACCCTGGCTCTCTAGTCGCTGTTCCCCTCGTGCTGTGGTCATCTTGCCAGTTTTTTGTCCGTGTGACACGGCTTCCCAAAAAGCCCCACTAAACTCCTCCTAAAAGGAGAGTTTCACCGTGGGCACAGGGCAGGAGGAGATCTGCCATCTCTTCCCAGCTCAGCTGCTGACCACCTGGGGCACGGCCTTCCCCTCCAACATGCAGTATTGTTCAGCTGCACCTCCTGCAGAACTCCCCCAGAGCTGGGCCGCGGCCTGCTCCCTCCGTCGTCTCCCCTTGCGTTGGCCATGTCCCCGCCGCGGCCGAGGACGGCCGGCCCGCCGAAGCGAGCCTCGGAGTGACGGCGCCGGGCCCCTGTTTTCAATTAACGTTACTATTTCTGAAGGGAATATCTGCGGCGCAGGGAGGTAACCCATGGCAACCATCTGCTAAACCGCAATTCACGCTGCCTGGGCTTATCGGGGAGGTGGGGCGCGGGCGAGATGGGGGCTGGGGGCGACGCAGGGGGGAACCTCCCAAATCTTGGCAAAACAGCCTCCTGTCCTTGTCCCCCTCCAGCACGGTGCTCGCTCTCCCCTCCGATCCCACGCCACTGGATAATTTATGGGCGAGCAGCTCACCGTCGTCGCTTTGTTTGCAGCTTGCCTCTAAATATAGCCCTGCTCCGGGGGATGCAGGCGAGCGCACGCCCGACTGTCTGCCCGCAGCTCCGGCTGGCCAGAGAGGGGTCTGTCCTGTGTGGAGAGGGGCTGGTGGACAGAAGAGGCCACAAGGGGTTTCACATGCTAAAAAGAAGTGCCCTCGTCCTTAGCCCTGGCTGCAGATGCCCTTGGGCCGGGTGTCGCCGGCTGTGACTTTGGCCGGGGCTAACACATCACACGTGGAGCCCAACTTGGGCGCTGAAGTGCTGACGGGGCAGTATAATAAGTAGCGAGCAGAAATAAGAAGCTACTTATGTTTTAAACATAACATTAATTAATAAAGAAAAGGGTACGGTGTAGATACTAAAAGCCCTCATACACCGAGGAGAAAAAATCTCTTTCTCTTATAATTTAGAAACTGCCAGAACGTGGTTCCCTGGCCCTGAATGACAGCATCCCTATGTCGGATTTGGGGAGAAGACTGCTCTGCAGTCATGCAGAGACCAGCCCTGCTCCACTGCAGGAGGAGAGCTCTCAGAAAATAGATAGCGTAAGGATAAAAGGAAAAGGTCATTTTCAGACCACACCACTCCATCACATCAACGTTAATTCATGTTAGTCTGTTACTTTGGATGTAACTGAATGCCATGAAAAATGACTGAGATTCCCCGGCCCAACCTGGCAGTGCACTTCAGCAAAGCTATCTAATAGGTTTATTATAGTTTATTGAGCAGCCGTTAGCAAGGAGTAGATCAGAACAACTGCCCAGATGCTAAATGGCCTTAGGAGTGATGGCATTTTTGGAAGAATTATTGTGGCAGGGTGGGTAACTCGGTGTCTAGGGCCCCATGCTACCTCCATCCCTGTCAGAAGAAATAATGGCCAAATTTCCTTCTGAGCCTCATGGCCCATTGGACTAATGCATAGGGGCCAGTCTGTACGGCACGTAGAGTACCTTCAGCTCCCCCCGTGTGGACGATCCCTTGCAGTTACTTTTTATGAGCAAGGCATTCTGAGCACCAGAAGTCATGCTCCCGCCTCTCCTGCTGCACCCCAAAGGAAATTCCCTTCTCCCCATGTAGCAAGGAACGCTCCCGGGCACCAGCCCTTGCAGGGATATGCAAAGTTGTGTCCTGGCTGTCAGGAATGCCATAATTAGCACTAGTGGGGAGAGACTTGGAAAACATTTTGCTTTCCCTGAAGAATGACCTCTGTTCCCTGCAACAGAAAAAGTGACTTGCAAATCTGTTTTGCAGAGCGACCACACTTTATTACCAGGCAGAGTTAATAGCAAGGTTATTTTACTATTAAAGGAAAAAAAAAAAAGTTAAGCATCAGATTGCAATGTTTGGAAACAAGGTTAAGGAGCGAGAAGACAGCAGAAGGCTCCATCAACATCTGCCTGCAAGCTTAACTCCATCCTGCCCGCCAGATCCAGCTTTCATCTATTCAGCACACAAACTGGGGGTAGATTCTAGCAAACCCTCTCCCTGAGAGAGCGAGTTTTCAAGTACCTACCCCTCCTTTCCTTACAGTCCATTATTTATGTTCCTATCTTTTCAGGAGAGCTGTAGAGTGAAGGGTATCGCTGGGGATTTCACAGGTACTCATTTATTTTATGCTAATTTAGGGGCTCTCCTTACAGAGTTGTGTTGCTTTCAGCCACCCAGTATTTGTGAGACTACTTGTGGAGTACTTTCAAGCTTACTTGAAAATAGACAGCTCTGATGAGAAAGGGGACTGTGCACTGCTGTTCTCCAGCCTTTGCTTCCATCCTTCTTCAAAGTCAGTCAGGTGAATGGCACTTAGAAGCTTCCATTGCATCATTTTCCACATTACTCAGTGAGTTCTTCAGCATCCTACAGCCATCTTTCTGTTGGATTTGCTATTCCTCAGCAGAATTACTTGCAATGTGCTCTCTTACCTGATTTCATGCATAAGGACCCCATACTTTTTTCTTGTTACAGCCCCACCTCCCACCCCCCATAATTTATGCATTGCTTCTGACACCCACAACTCAAGTTACCCTACAGAGCTCCCACAGAGACTGCACAGGACATACTAATGATGCCTCTGGCTGACTCAGACCCTGGCAGAGGACCATCTCCCCCTCTTGTAAGGTTATAAGAAACAGAGATTTCCCTCACCTTCCAGTGAAGAACTAGACTTCAGTACCAGCCTGGAGTGAGCTTTAAACTCACGGTCCCCTTCTGCAGCTGCCTCCGCAGAAGCTCTCTCTAGCGTTGTCCCACCTTTCCCTCCCCTCTCAGGTCCCATTTGTCTCCCAGCCTTTTTACAATTCACAGCCCACACACCACAGCTCCCAGACACCCCACATTATATCCGATATATCAATCAGACTTGTGCAATTGGGAGATTGCTCCCTGCCTCTCCCAGTAGCAAGGATGCAGTGTGCATGTGCTATGCAGGAGGCTCCCCCTCTGCCTCAAAAAATTTCCACTTGAAATACTCCAAGATATGCACTAGGACAAACTCAGAGGATGGTAGCAGCATATACAGAGCTGTATAAAAATCCCAGGTAATGAACTGGCAGCACAAACTCAAATGAGATTTGTGCTCAGCGATGTTTCTAGGGAGCACTGCTTCTGCTCTTTGCGGAACCAGGGGTGCCAGTGAGGGGTGTGACTGAAGTAGGAATCGTTGTTTGGTGGGCTCAGTCTTTGAGAGTTATTTTGGGGAAGAGAATAAATCAAATATGACCATACTCTTTCCTTATATAATAATTAATGTCACTTGAGTTATCTGTTGATAGCACAGGGCCTGATGACTTCTGGTGCAACTCTGTAGTAATGATTATATTCAAGGCCTTCCAGCCCTCATGTTTGCAGCAAATGGCCTCTTTTCCCTCATTCCAATCCTTTTTTTTTTTTTCTCTTTTTTTTTTTCTCCTCTTGGTAAGCAGAGGAATCCCCTTTTCACCCTGTTTTAATTACAGGAGCCACGTGACCCTTCCTGGAGCAGCCGCCATACAACCGAAATACATACACCAGGCCACTGGGCTCACAGAAAATATGTAAGTAGGTTACACGGGGGCGGGGGAGACCATTAAACACAGCAGGACCCACTTAACTGAGTACCTATTAGAGGAGCAGAAAGTGGTGGAGGATGAATGATGGGGCGGCTCTCCTCCCTCCAGCAAGCCCCAGCGAGACTCAAGGTGGGTGGAGAGGGAGGCTGGCAGAGGAGCAGAGGGGTTTGATGTGTGCTGAGGCTGGTGCTGCTAATGATTGCTTCCCAAATAAATAAATCAGAGAGCTCAAATATGCCCCTGCAGCTATTGCTCTGGGCTGGTAGCTGGAAGGCTCATGCAGCTATTGTATTCTCCGCTGCTGGTGGAAAGCCTTCGTTCTGCTCTGGGAGAGCATGGAGCAGCTCGACCCCAGCCCCGTCCCTTCTGCTTGCAGAGGGATGCCAAGCCTGGATGGCTCCCCTAGCCCTCAAAATGGTGGGGGAGGACACTGGTCCACACGCTGCTCCTGCAGGAGTGTCCCCAGAGCAGGGGACAGCAGCAGCAAGGTAGGAACAACGTGTGGGTTTGGGATCTACTCTCCTTTGTGAAGGCTCTTAGGGAGTGCAGGCAGATTGAGTCTTTCCTCCCAAAATACATTTAAATTCTAAGTTATTGAGGGTGGTGTTCTGACATGGCCCTAGATAAGTTAAGGACTGCCTTATCTTTTGGAGAGAAGTCCCTCTAGCCATCTGGAGAGCACCTCTGGCATTTGATTAGCCAGGGAATCATTTCTTGCCTCAACCAGGGGTAAAACTGCACTTGGTTATGTTACAGTATGAGGGCTTTTCACCAACCACTGTATTTATATAATCTTTCTGCTGACAAATACACCCAAATCAAACATCTAAATAGGATTAAAGTAGGCAGCTTATTACTGGCACTTGAGGAGGAGCAGGAATTATGGTAATCAGCCATAACAGTGAAGTTGGGGTGTATGACCCCTACAACTTATCCTTGAAAAATACTATACAAATAGCTTCTGAATCAGTAAAGAGTAATTTCATATTCACTGAATAATAGAGAAAAGCGCAAACGAAAATAGCCAGATCTGAATATCAATGTATTTTGGGTTCTTTCTTGGTGAGAGGAAGACGAGCATAATCACAAGTGAAATAAGTGCCAGGCCATATTTAACCCTCTCAGCAGTCCATCAAGTAGAAACATAAATTGGTCAAGTTTTCCAAAAATAGAAAATTGTCTTGCCACAGTAAACAATGCCTGCTGTTCAGTTTGGGGTCCACCTCCCCTTTTGCAAGAGAAATATTCAGTGATGTTTCTTGCCCTATGACGGGATTTAGCTGCGAATCCCAGTTAGCACTGTGCAAAAACTGCCTACACTGCTCCTGATTTCCAGGAAGGAAAGTCGGACGATGCACACCCCACACCTGGGTTGTGTCTGAATGTGATGATCCTGTACAGTTTTGTTCTGGGGAATGCAGTGCACAATGGCATGGTAACAGGCATAATTTTTCCTCTCCAGGTGGCTAATTTAAATTAATCCTATGGAGTTAGTGACTAAAAACAGTCCTTACCTCCTGGTGGCTACCAGCAGCCTGTTTGAAAAGGGTTGATGAGTCCCAGTGGTGTTCTTGATGGGCAGTGTCTCCATCTTTTAAAATCATCCTTACAGACAGGTGATTACTTCCCTTATTGGCACTTTCACCTATGGAAATGAGAACTGAATGGGCTGGCTGATCATTTTGCACAGTAATTTATGCTTGTAGTCCAATATAGCTCATATTGAGGATCTATTCCCCTTTTATAATTGGGGCAAATTTCACCTCTAGAAGCTCTCCTTCCAAGAGAGGATGAATTACCTAAGCCGTCACCTGTCTGGCACCATTCAGCTGCTATTTATTTCTGACATGTTCATGTCAGTAGAAGGCTTTCCAACCTCACAGAGATACTGGGAGATTTCATTTATACAATACTGTGAGATTGTCTGATCAAAGGCATACAAGTGGAAATCATTACCGTTATTTTCAGGCGTGTCTTTAATCATAGATTCTCCCTATTCATCGCAATCATTGCAATTGTAACTTGGAAGTAGGTTCCCTCACCACCTGGCCACTTGGTGCTCTTCTAATCTCTGACTCTTGCCTATACAGTGAGATTCCTCCTGCATCCCTCTTCCACCTCTCCACAATGCAAACACGTTCACTAAAATTTGCTACGATAGCTTCACCTTACATGGATTTGTTTCTGCAAACCAACATGATATTGAACTTTCTGCATCCTGAATCTCTCCCGCTAGGAAACGAGAATAATACGTGGTGCTGTCTGTGCAGGGACCATTCACGGTGCTTGACAACCTTGCTGAAATGACTGAATTACATTCCTATCAGCAAAAAATCTGAAATGAGTTACAGCTATTTACGAAAAGAAAGGGAGGAATTTGCACATCTTACTACAGAAAGGAATAAGCTTATTAATGCCCCGTCTTTTTGACAATTTACATTTATTTTGTCTAATCACGCACAGAAACCCAGTGCTGTGGAAGCCTCAGGCCAGAAAAATTGAGGTGTCCGTTTTCTGTTTGTTTCTGTGGGACTTGGGCTCCTACCATTGTAATAGAGCTGGTCTGTAGCATCTCCCCAAACCAGTGCACGTGAACTTTTTTCCTCCTGTCTTTTACCTGTAAAGACTTTGGGAAGTGTGGGGGGGGAGAGTGGTGGGAAGAAGGGTGGAACACCTCCAGAAAGGCCTACGTGATGGAGGACATCTCATCTACTCTGTAAGGTTTCTTCTGAGGGTCCTAGATCCACTAGGGCCAAGGAAGTTCATCTTCTGCACTCCTGGGTTGTGTTTCAGAGGCTGGGTCTTTCATTGCCAAAAGGTTAAAAGCTGGATGGGGTGGTTTTGGTCAGTAACTCAGGTCAATCCAACTTGAAGATGGCAGTGGAAATCTGGTTTGGTTTTGACCATAGTGATCTGGGGTGCTGGAAACCATGAGAGTGCCAAAAAACTTTGGTATTAGAGACTGCCTCCAGTGACAGAAAACCTCATGCAGGCATTGACTCTGTTTCCATGTGTTTGTCCCTTTTCTTAAGCATCCTGTGTAGCAGCTGTTGCTACTTTTATAAAAGCTGAGGTGTTTCTCAAGTCCCATGCCAGGGAATAAACATCTTGGAAGGACAGGAATGAGATGTGGAGCCTTCCCATCCTTAAATCACAAATTCTAGTCTGGACCCAGGTCATCTGAAAGTTGTCATCACCTAGAATTTCAATCTGCTTATATTTGCCCTGCATGATTAAATATTCATGCCAGGATATTCTGCCATGCATGATGAGAATATGCAATGTAACCTCACTGGAAGGACTGTGCTGCAGATGTACCAATGTGCTGCCGCTTGCTGAAATGAATTCTGCTTTTGTCAGTTCTCTAGCTTTCCCTTGATGGACTTCAGTCTTGTCTCAGATCATCCCATTCCAGAGACTGATTTTTTTCTTTTTTTTACATATACAAACACAGAAAACCATCCTCATCTTGCCCAATGAGACCAAGGGCACAACAGACCATGGTAAATAGCCTCCTCACTCCTAGAGATGTGTGATCTATCTGAGCACCAAGAGACTGCTGGGCAGCAAACCCTTTGCTACAGATCATAGTAGAGCAACAACTAGCTGATGGCTAATTTCCTTGGGGCTGGCATCCTGGTGCTTTGAACAGCCTGAACTTCACTTAAAAAAAAATTATAGTGATTAAGTAAACACAGCTATAATGGAAATCTTTACTCTGCATATTACAAACCAAAATGGCCATGAAGGGAGCAATTATGAAATCTCAGGACTGTGGTGAAGGGAGGAATCATTTGAGCTGTGCTGTTGTTTGTTTTTGTTCATCATTTATTTCTCCTGGGAAACTTGACTCTGAAGCAGTCTCTGCTGCGTTGAAAGATTCTTTACATTTTCGTTAACCCAGTTTTCCATTCAGTCTTGAGCAAGATGGGAGGAAAGATACGGGTTTTACATGAAGTCACAAGGCATGATAGACTACCTTGGGGAAGGATTCCTAGATCCAGTTTCCAATTCCCATTACAAGCCCACAACACGTGTTGTGCATCGATCGCGCTCTCTCTCTGTTAGTCTTCAGTGACATGACTGATTTTACAAAGATTTGAGAGAGTGGTAAGGATAATGCAGCAGTGGCAATGTTTAAGCCACACTACTGGGAACTGTAATGATGGTTCAGAGACAGTGGACTTCTTGCCTTTCTGGAGATATATGATTGTTCCTAGTGGGTCTTTGGGACTTGCTCGATTCAGGCAAATGATAGTGTAAAGCAGCATCAGGCTTTCAGCTTCAGATGATTTTTGCTGATGTTTGTTCAGGACCAGAGGGAAATTAGCTGGTAGACTGGCTCTTAGTAGAAGATTGACTGAGAAATGGAGAACACAGCAGAGAAGCAGTTGGTGAATGATGGGATGAATGGTAATTCCCAGGTAGTCATAACAAAAAGATTGATGCGGTCCAAAAACCTAATATACTTCCTAAATGTATATAATAATGCAAGTTCAGGAGCTACTTTGAGGGCAGGAGCCAACTTGGAGGCCTTTTCCTTGACTGAACAGGCTTAACCAAAGAAAGAGGATCTAGCATTTCCTTGTGAGCCCTGCTAAAGCTACAGAGCTTGGTGCTAGAACCAAGTGGTGTGCAGATGTGATAGCAAAGCAAAGCAACAGGCCAACAAGTCGTGATTGTTCAAGACCTTCAGATGAGGACAAACATTTCTGTTAGAGGCTTAGTGTGCTCCATGAGTGGAGAGCAACCCAGAGAGACGTGAAAGAAGGGAACAGAAATGTTAGCAGTTCTTATTACATGGCTATGAATTAGGTAAGGAGGAAAACTGCCCTGTTAAACACCAAAATGTTCCCCCAGCTCCATGGTGAGCCAGGCCCAGAGGGATGCTGTGTGAAAGAGGGCAGATTTTCTCCTTCCCAGGTGGAACACAGTTCAGGTACAAGGTGTCAGAGCTGAGCTACTGGCTGCCAAGGTGGTCTGAAACAGTGTCAGAGCAGGCAGTGTATGGGGAAGAAGGGACCTAATTTGGAGGAAAAGGGACTGAGGGCTGAAGGAAGGGACTGAGTTTGGAGGGATAGGAATAACTATGGCAGGGATTTGACAGTGGGCTGTTGCTATTGCTGGGGCAAACCAAACCAACGCAGGGGACCCTCAGCACATCCACACAAAAGGAACTGTTATTCCTCCTTTTCCAGTGTGATTATCAAACACATACCCGCAGGTTGGTCTGAAACCACCTTCCTTGTTCATCCTCACTTCTTCCAGAAGCCAATTAAGTCCTTCCCGAAGAGATACTCCATGAAACAGAGGCTTTTCTGAGACTCGTAATGGTTGTCACCCCAGCACTAATCGTAATGAATCACGCTCGGGCTCCTGTTGTGCTCATATTTTCAAAGAGATGTTGGTTCTTGATCCGTTCATTAATATTAATTAGCAAGGAGTCACGTTTCATTTCCCACTTATGTGTCCAAGCTGCATCATCCTTCTGCACCCTGTACTAAAGGACCAGATGCCATTTATGGCTGGCACAAAATAATTAGCTAATAGTTAAAGAATACGTATCTCAAGTTAGTTAAATATTTATGCCAGACTTTTTCCATTTTGGCTTCCAGCCCTCATCTGGGGGTTGCAATGCAATTTAGGGAGGATATGAAAAAGTTTTCACAGTTGTATGCAGCAAGCTTTAATTATACATTCTCCATATGGATGCAAATGTTTGATGTTATACAGATGTTGGCAACGAATTGACCACCAGGTACCAGGGTAGAAATAGCAGACTTCAGCAAGCATATCAAAATCTAATTCCCTTGTTGTCACTGGATGCTGCATAATGCATCAGTCACTCTTTTGCTTCTGATCCAGCCTCTTTTGCTCAGTCAGAGATCTCTGCTGCAAAATATTTTTAGGCAAATGAATAAAAAAAAAAAAGTGGCCAGGGCTGGAGAGAGGGCATGTGTGGCTTGGATGTAACTCGAAGTCACATCCTGCATCTTCCCTAGAGCTGAGTTCTAGCAGTGAGAGAGGTGTCTGCCTTTGAGTCCTCAGATTTTGCCTGTAACAGCCACACAGGGTGCCCTAGATCATTTGCTTCACCTCCTGGGAGCCCTCTCATGCAGCCCTGCACTGTACCATGCAGGATGTAGGGCTGTGAGCCTCCAGCACCCAGTACCGTGAAGATGCTACCAGGAGGAGCAAGGACATCCAGTGCTCCTCTGAGCTGCACAGGAGCTGGGGCTCCCTGCGCTGCGCCAAGCGGAGGAGAGTATTTCCCCTCCTGATGCTCAGCATCACATGGAGATGTGCCTGTGTGCGCAGCTCCCGGCGCGCATCCTGCCCAAGGGGCGCAGAAGGAAGCTGGGGGCAGGGGCGGTGGAGGGCTGTCAGCTGGATTTCTGCTCGAGGGTACGCACAGAATGTCTGCTCTACTTAATACCTTATAGGTGAACAGTAATCCTTTAAGGGGTCCTGCTAAAGGCTGATTTTTGCTGACCTTCCACTCCTACCTGTGTCGAGAGGGTTTGCCTTCTCCTTCTCAGAAGCTCAGAACACCCAAATTATCCACAACATCTTGAGCAGATAATTACACTGAGCCAATCAGCGTTGATAACCTGGGCGCTTTCACCTTACTGTGCTCTTTGATAGTCCCTCATCCAGCCTCGATGGGGACACAGTTCTGCTGAGCCTTTGTTTTCTGGAGCAGGTTTGGGCAGGGAAATGGTGGTGGTGGTGGTGGTGGGGAGAAGGGGTAGTGTTGGCTAATGCCTATGTTAGAAATAATACCAGGTGAAAAAGTGCTTGTGATCAGCTCTCACGGGAGTATCACACCCTCTAAGCAGGTAAGATGGGATGGCTGTCTTGTGAGCTGCATCTGGGGCATGGGAAGGAGCAGCGACCCACACCTTTTCTAGTTAACCTGCAAGCTCCTGCCTTCGAGCTTGCCCAGTTTCACAAGTAAGCAGAAATGGGCTTACTCACTTGGGAGATGAAAAAAACTTCTAAGAAATATGTGGGTGCTATAGTAGATAGTGTTATGCTTCACTAAACAGAGCCCTTCCCTTTGAGTCAACCTGTGCTTTGGCAATCCAGCCTTTACAGGCAGATTTTTTTTTTCCTTTGGACTAAATTATGAAAACCGTGAAGGATTTCTCAAGGTTCCAGTTAAATTGCAGTTTTTGCCATTCCAATCTGCTGTTCCATCTCTGCAGGCAAAAACAACTGCATTTTCCCTGCCACCCCTTCTGTGCTGTGAAATAGCTGTCATGTTCTACCCCAGAGTTAGCTGCATTGTTGCGGGGGAAGAAATGTTTTTTCTGTCCATGCACGAAAGTGAACAGATAAATCTCTTGAGATGAAGAGGCAGTTATTTTGTCCTGAAGAGTGGGAAGTGGATGGAGGAAACAGAGAGAAGCCTACAGTGAGCTACAGCTCAAGAATCACTGCAAGATATTTATTCCTTGCAGAGGCAAAGGAGAGCAGTCCCACCGTTTTTCTTCTCCTAGGTTGGGAGCACAGGAGTGACACTGGAGTAACACGGTTCTTCCCTCCTGAGAGATGGCTGTAATGACAGAGGTTTTAACTTATTGTATTTAATAAGGAGGGGAGAGACAATAAAGCAACAAAATGAAACTTCTGCCCACAACATAGCAGGAAGGGGAAAGAGGTTAAAGTCCAAGTGCCAAGTCTGAAAAGTGGAAATCGGGTGTGCGCTGGTTACAAAGCACTTCTGCATGGGGCTGGCTCTAGACATGAAGGATGCTTTCTTTCTGTGATTACCTATACTTACTCCTATTAAAGTTTGTTGCAGTTTTTTGTTTGTTTGTTTGATTTTTTTTAAAGAGCTCTGCCCTCCACATTCCAATGCAGAACTGCTGGCACTAGGACGGAGGACACTGAAGTAATCGTGGGCTCAGGAGCTGAACACCCTGCAGGGCTGAGTTCTTCAGGGCTTTGAATATGTCCAAGAAAGGGTTCTTGTGCACTCAGCAGGGTTAGCCACGCTGCCCATGGCACAGGGGGCCTGGTTCTCACCTTGCTGGAGGCCTGTGCAAGTTTCTGCTTTCTGTGATCCGTGCTCAAGGGCAGAAGTGTTGGTTTGCAGCCCCGGGATAGTAATGAAAAGTTAGCAGGAGGGTTTCATGAGGGTTCGTGCTTTCCCTTCTCTTCCAGGGATTGTCTTCTCCTTTCTTTGTTAAGTTGGAAAGAAGAAAGCATGGAGGGCCAAAGAAAAGGAGGTGATCGAGCAGCTCTGTAGGAAAAGTTCCTCAGTAAAGGAAAAATCCTCTCTCGCAGTCTGGTGAGAATAACACGTGGCGCTCTAGTTACGGGGGGCACGGGTGAAGGCAGCTAGTGAGGATGCCAGAAAAAGAGTGCAGCAGGCGTCACTGCATGGTGGTGATCTACTTTTAAGTGATACCAGAAAAACCTATTAAATATATAACCTCAGCGCCCAGAAAAATGTGTTAAGAGGTTTATTCGTGTAGGAAAAGCTTCATCTTATAAATATAGATAAGGGCTTCTTTTTTTCCTCCTTCTTCTTTTGGATTTCCTATACAGAAAATGCATTTGGACTGTAATTTCCCTTCTGGGAAGCTCTACCTAGTTATGCTGCTTGCTGTCTGGCAGGACTGCTAGGTCTGTGCTGCAAATGGGATAGCTTGGCGTGATGAGTCCTTCTTAACGCTGATCCCACTGCGCCCTGCTCCAAGCCCCATCCTGCAAAACCTTGTGTTTGTGCTGCCCTGTGAGAGGGCTGGTGGTTTCCCTAAGCAGTTTAGGACCATTGTGTGCTGAAGGTGAGGCATCGCTGCTGATCATTTTGGGCCATACCTCCTGTGGGGCTGCTGCTGACCGACCTGCGAGGGAGGGGAAGATGCAGAAAATAGAGAGGTTGGTCCTGCTTTTTTTTATTTTTCCTTCTCTCTCTTAGCACAGACACTTTCTTTTCAGGCCCTGCAGGGCACCTTAGGTGGAAATGCTGCCATGGAAATTAAATAAACCTGCGGTCCTTCAGGTTACCCCCCTCCTTGCTCAACAGCTGTCTTGCCTCTGAGTGGGTAGAACAGGAGCTGCCTCCGCTCCCCAGCCTCATGTACCAACCAAAGTCCAACCACTGTCTTTATGCTGATCACAAATCAGACTCATTTTTGCATACATCCTCTTCAGTCCAAACTAAAACATAATTCTGTTTCTTTGTTGTTTCGTTACAGATGGCTGTCAGAAGCTCATGCTCAGCAGTGCTAACACCAGCCTGTTCTTGCTCCCAGTCCTCCCCACCAGTGCCTTTCATGGTATCTATCCCTGCCCCACACCACCTGGCCTGCACTCAGGGCCTTGCTCAGGGCCTTCCCACCTGCACCATCTTGTCTTGTGTTACGCTGCTGATGTGCAGTCTTCCCTAGCCATCCACACACTCATACAGATGCTAGACCATCTCATAACAGTCAGTGCCCTATCTGTGGGCCTCAGCAGGGAATTAATGCTCTGAAGGCACTCTTCATAACGATGCTGGCTGGGTTATCCCCCTCTGCTTGGCTTTTTGGCTCCTCCTTTGCTTCTCCCTTGTTTGCCTTGTCTTTTCACACTCTCAGAGCTCCTCAGCTGTTCTTGTGCTGCCCTTTCCCAAACAACTTAGAAAGCATGGAGGCCTGTGCTGACCTTCCCTTCCTAGTTCTTCACACAAACCATTGTTGTTTTGTACTTGCACAAGCATTCCTGCCAGTGAGGAGACTTCTGTGGATACCCACGGTACTCTGTCATCCCTTTTCACATTTCTCCAAAGTTCTTGTCGTGTGTGGCCACGAGTAAGTAAACAAAATAACTGCAAACGTAGACACTCCAGTGGCTTAATCACAATGACTAACATTGCCTCGTGGCTTCTTTATGCTCCTCTACATGCAGCTGCTATTGCTCTCCTTGCCACCCAGTAACTGTGAATCAGGGCACTTCCTCTTCCCTTCTCCACCCCACCTACATAGGGGCCCTCGTCCATGCTTATCACTCCTAGGGACTATGACAGCTTCCAAAATCACCCCACTGCCCAGAGACAGGGTGACTCACGTCCTGCTGGTACGGGTAGGCTTCCTACGATGAATGTGAAGGACCGTCCCATCCGTGTGAGTTGTGAAATAGCCCGGTGATGGCATGTTTGCGTTATAACACCGTTGTGTTTGACTGCTGAAGTGGAAATGGAGCTATCTTCTGATTGCATTGCAAAACTCCTGCCTTGCTCCTTCCCAGGCTCTGTTTCTGGTCTCTGACATATTTGCAAATGTCCCATTTTGGTGTGATTCTTCCAGAGTGCTTTGAGTATTTTTTTCTGATTGCTTTCTGCCTCAGAAGTAAAATGATGATACCGGACCTGACCTCTGAAGTGAGGTCTGTCTCTGCCCTCATGCAGCCCAGTCCGAGTGCTAGTGCAGTGACTGGCAGCTCCTCCTCTGTTGGCAGGGCCACTTGCCAAAAAGCTGTGACGTGCTCCAGTGAGCACTACTTTTTCCTGTTGGGGTTGAAAACAAGGCAAAGAGGGGTGTACTAATTAACTTTTTATCCTAAGACAAGTCTGCAGGAAAGACGCTTGCCGTGGACAGCAAATCCACCTGGTAGTAGGCATCCTGTAGATCTGCTGCCACTTCTCCCAGCTTCACTGGGACAGGTGGTGACAGTAAAGAGGAGGGAGAGAGAAGTATTCCTGCCCCTTCAGAAAGGGCTCTTGACTCCATTTGGTTCTGGGGGTGTAGGCTTGCTTTTTTTACCCACAGGCTTGCCCGCTGAGGGAGAAGGATTGAACCACAAAGCTTTGTGACCCTGAGGTAAGCTGAGACCAAAGCTAAAGTAGAGGTCCTCCCCACCTGAGTCCAAAAGCAATCACTGACCTGTGAACCTACATACATCCTGTTTGATCTCCACAGCCACTACACCCACAGCAGTCTGCTCAGGCCCATGTCCTGGTGGCCTGTGAAGATCTCCAAGGAGGAAGACCCCGCAACCTTTCTGGGCAGCCAGTGCTCAGTTACCTGCAGGGTATGGAGTTCCTTCTGATGTTCAGCTGGCACCTGACGTTGCAGTTTGTAACTGGCCCCAGCGCCCCAGGTGTGGCCTCACCAGTGCTGACTGGAGGGGAAGCTTCACCTCCCTCCACCTGCTGGCAGCACTGCTCCTAATGCAGCCAGGATGCCATTAGAGCCTCCTTTGCAGCAAGGGCACGCTGCTGGCTCCTGTTCACCTCAGTGTCTGCCAGGACACCCAGGGCCTTTTAGTTTTAAAGAGAACAGTCAGGTGGAGGGGATGAACTGGGGAGCAAGTCTTGAAATTTAACATTCAGGGTCCAGGCAGAAGGTGAGACTCCTGGGCTTTCATTCCTGCTCTCATGAATATTTTAGGTTTTATATAGCGATTCTTATATGTAAAGTGCAAAACAATCTTGTGAGTAAGGGAATGGTGTCCTGGACTTCTCCCTCCTAGATGATTCCCAAATCATTTGGTTATGACATAAAGGTGACCAACGCCCACATCAAAATGCAAACAGAGTCGCTGCTATCTTCCAAAATCTGCTGTCAGGCCAATATTGAGAGAGGTATGAATTATGTATTGGCCTCAATCACAGAAATGAAGGTGTGGACTCTGAAGTCTAATGATTACATACTTCATCCAGAGTAACAATCAAAGTGCTTATCATAGCTAACTGGATGAAAGAAATGTTTCAGGATAAATGACAGTAGCAGAGAGACTTTTTTTTTTTCTGTACAGTTGCCCAGGACCGTTTAGAAAGAATTCAGACACACCCAAAGAGTCCCACGGTGTTAGATCCAGCCAGGAAATTGATTTTCTTTCTTCAAAATGATTCTGTGGAAAAACGTGAAGTGCAACCAGGAGTTCAAAGTCTTGTGGGATAAGATGCTAAAAGTCTGTTTGGCAAAGGTGATTTTTTTTTTTTTTACTAATGAAAAATCCATTTTTTTTCTGGTTACTGCTGAGAAAAGTTGATGGTGGAAATGCCTATTTGCCCATTTCTCTCTGTTGCTTTTCTTCCCAGTGAAAACAAGAAAAAGAGGAACTGCTGCTCCACCAGTTATCACAAGGCTTGAATCCAACCTTTTACTCACCTGTCTCATCGTGGCACACACACAAACCACAGGGAAATCTGAATTAACCAGCAAAACATCACAAACCTGGGACTTGAGCTTGGCTTTAGGAGGTAGGATTAGAAAGCTGTTGTGCAGTCACCTTGCCTGTGGACTTCTTCATCTTCAGCAAACATCTTTTGCTCTGCACGTGTTCCAAGCCAGTAGCATCATATTTTTCCTCACAGACAGATCATAACCTCAGGCAAAGCACAACTTCATATGTGGGGACATTTAGGAAGAAATTGGCATACTCTTCCGTCAAGCAACAGTTAAAATCTGCGAAGGGATTAGCTGCCATACACTCTGGTGCTTGCTGACAGATGTCCTGAAAATCTGGAAACACGTCGATCTATCTTTGCATAGTGTTTTTGTTTTTGCTTCCCTCTCTTTCTCTCTCTCCTCATCCCTCTGCCCAGGGTACAAGTGGGAATTCCTTTCACCAGCAGCCTGGGAACTGCCTCAGTGCCATCCACGGAGCAGTGTGCTGGTCCCAGGGGGCAATCCCAGCTGCACTAGACCCAGATACTCAGCCTGGCTGCAGTTGCCAGCTTTCCTGCGATGGCAGCACTGCTGCTTTGTACCAGGGCATTTAGGGTTTTATCTCTGTTCCAACTACAACCTCTCAGATCATTTTAAAGGCGCTTAAATGTTGGCCATTAAATATAAATATCTTCTTTTTCCTCTGGGTGAAGCCAGTGTTCAAATCTTTGCAGTGTAAATAAGGGCTGGAGAAAATGTTTTCGGAATTGTTTCAGCTCAGCTAAGTGGCCGTGGCCACTCGTCCCCTCCATGCCCCTGAGCTGTAGGTGTGTCTCCTCTCCCCTTCAGCAATGTGGCAGAGGAGGTTTGACTGGATCATGACATCCCCCATGCGCATCTTCAGGCCGGAGGACCCTGATTTCTGTGGATTTTCTTGCATGGTCTTGGACAAATAACATAGGACGTTGTTAAAAATTGTTTGGTTGTGTTTTGTTTTTTTTTTTTTCTCTGGATGGTTTGATTTCTGATTGCTCAATCTGCAGCTCTGAGGTGGCTTCTAAGAGGAGACAGATGTGTGTGCAGGCACGACCTTCTCTGAGTGATGCTCTTTTAAACCATCCGTCTCTGCTCGGAGGCAGTCCTTCGCAGCGGGTCAATCCTGCAGCTGTATTTTAACCTCCCCTTCCTCTCTTTCCCTACATCTGCTTTCTTTCTGTGCAGGCAGGAGATCACTCCTCCTGACTTGAGGAGGAATGGGGAGCCTCCTGCCTCACCAAAAGCAAGTCTGGGGCCTGGCTTGAGCCCAGTCCCCTGACTGCTGTGCTCTGTTGCCACTACCCATGAGGGCTGCCGCACACCGGGTGAGCAGAGCACGCGGAGTCAGGGTGTGGATGTCCTTTTGCTTCCCCGGGGCAAAAGATACAACTCCCCGTCACAGCTGCTGCATTACGACAGCTCCTGGCAGCTTGGAGGAAATCCACCCTCATTTCCCTGTCCGCACAGCAGCCACCCATCTCACTAGGGCTGCGGATGCCTGCTGCTGGTGCTAGAAGAGGCAGGGTGGGTGAGAGCGCTGCCCGTGCTCGCCCTGCCTGGGCAAGTGAAGGGGAAGCAGGCCCGAGCAGCCGGCCGGCAGTGCCGAGGAAGAAGAAAGCCGTCAGTGTGGGTAATAGCCTAACACTGTGGTAGCGGCCTAACGCCTGCATCAGCAGCAGCGCCCGAGTCACGCCCGCCTGCCCGCGGCTATTGCAGCACCCCGCTGCCAGAGAGCAAGCACAGGGCAAGGCCTCAACGCCCGGCCGCTTCGGGGGACGGCGATCCTCAATGGCCCGATTGTGCTGGGAGCACGAGGCAGCCCAGGCCGGCCTTCCTGAGAGCTTCCCCGTGGCCACCACGTGCTTGAAAGGCACGTCTGTCAGACAACCGTCTCGTTCCTCCTCCCTCGGACACAGGAACAAACCCAGGGACGGATGGACGGATGTCCCCAGGGAGTAGGATCCCCACCAGCAGCCAGAAATGCCTGGCCAAACCTGAGCGCTGACTCAGTTTCCCCACTGACACGGGCTTGGGGAGGATGTTTTCCTCCAAAGTCAGGGAGCGTTTGCAAAGTCCTCTGAGGAGGAGCGCTCTGGCAAGCGCTAAGTTATTTTTATTATTGGGGTCAGGCGGGAGAACAAGCACAAAGGTGATGAGACTTTTGAAACACAGGTTCCCATTAATAGTCTTTAGCACACGCAGTTCTTGTTATAATCTAATTTGACTGGAATTGGATTAATCTTATAATGCTATAATGTCATTTCCATGGTCTTTTTATATTTTTATTGTTACTGTACATTAATGTAATACTCTGCAAGAGCTCTTTGAAGAGGATGTGATTGTTCAGTGAATCTCCGATAACATTTTTGCAGGGCATTTCTGTGCTCCTGTTAGGCTTGTACGTTGTGCAGTCACATGTACTGTAAAAAGTAAGAACGCACCCAAATTCACCTCAAACTGTCTTGCAACAGGCTCTGCTGGTGAAAGCAATGCATTCAGAGCCAAGAAAGCAGGGCTCTGCTCCCGGCTTTTCCCTGAACTGTTCTGGGAGCTCACCTGAATCGTGCTAGTGTTTCCAGCCTGAGATGGAAATAATTTGTCCAGACAGGAACAGAGTGGGTCCCTGGTCTATATCCCTTGCCATCTAGAAAACCCTTGTGGTATCAGCAAGCTTTAATGTTTCCTTTTCATTCAGTGTATCCTGAGCAAATGTTTTTTTCCTGTCCTATGCCCTGCATTTCTTAGTTCACTTCTTTTTTTTCTTTTTTTTTCCTTGTTGCTATTATTTATTTCTCTAGTTATACATCATTTGAAGCATTAAAGATCTTTACCCTGCATTCATTTAGAAATGCTGAAGCTTTTCTTCAAATTAGCCCCCCAGTGCTTGCTCTAAATACTCGTGGGCTTGTTCATGAGGCCTTATAATAGGAGACTGCACGCGAACAATGTTAAGCAAGCTCAGTGATATCACACGGTGTGACGTTTCAGCCCCAAAATCACCAAAGAGAGAAGGCAAATAGACTGGTGTTTTCCATCAACTCTTATCATCACCTCTGTTCTTTTTCCAAGTCTCACTTGAAGGCAGTCTAGATGTAATTAAAGCTTAAGGGCCAACGCGTGAGCTTCATTTTCAGCGCAAAGACATCGCTAACCCTTTCTCTTCCACTCTTCCCCAGTCATTCTGCTCTCCGGCTCCTCCGTTCTCAGAGCATGACAAAGCTGCAAATTAAACCTCCCACTCCGAAAATGTCACAGCTTAAGGTTATTAGCCTGCAGAAACAGAATTTGCTGGGTCACTAGGTGCTAGCTACCACTGGATCTGCCACAGCCACCGTGCCGGGAAACGAGTCCGTATGGCAGTACAGACAGCTTCTGAGTCCTGCGTGCGCGGCTTCTTGGGACTTGGCAGGTCTTACCAGGAGGCTTGGGGCTGCCTTGGCGTGGCACAGGCGGGTTGGGTTCCTGCATTTGCAGCACCCAGGCCTGATCTGGGACCCTGTGCGTAGGCAGAAGGGTCTCCTGCACAGGGTCTGTGTGGGATCAGAGTGCCAGGAGGGTACCTGCTGTGCTATTAGTGTCACTCTTTATCTCTCGTCTTACTTCTGTGAGCAACTGAGCAAACAGGGGCTTCACTCAAAAGGATGTTCGAGCATCTGTGCCCTTGAGACGCCTTGAGGGCGTCCTTCATCTCCAGTTTACAAACAAGCCCCCTGGTCCCTCGTGTTGCCGTAGTGAGCGTTTCAGCGCTCCCTGGGTGCGCTTTCCGTGCTCTCCGGGCGCTGACGCCCGGCGGCAGCATCCCACCGCCGGCGGGGGCAGCCCTCCCGGAGCGCCGGCACCCGGGGGGGGCGTTGGGACCCTTCCCAGCTCGCAGCCCCCGAGGGCCCCCCTTCCCCTAAAAACAAAGAAACCCGCTTTACCCTTTACAACCTCGGCTTCACCCCCGCCCCACACCGGGGAGGGTTAACCTTCCCGAGCGCCTACCCCTACCCGCACCCCGACCCCGGGTGCCCCCTGCCCGCCCCTCGGGGGGCTGCCTCGGCCCGGGGGGGATCCCACCGCCCTCGCCCTCCGCCGGGGGGAGCGGGGCGGGCCGGGGCGGGCCGGGGGAGGAGTTTGGCGGCGGGGAGGAAGCGCCGGGCACCCCGCGGCGGCGGCGGCGGCAGCGCCGGGCGGGCGGGCAGGTGAGGGCGGCCCCGCTGGTTTTTGGAACTTCGCGGCCGCGGGGCTGCCGTTTCACCCCCTCATCTCCCGGTATTATCGTTATTATTTTTATATATTTATATTTTTTTTTAAGCGCTGCGCTGCCGAGGCGATCTCCCCCCATCCTCCTGCCTCCTTCCCCGGGGAGAGGAGGGGAGAAAAAGGAGGAGGAGGAGGAGGAGGAGGAGAGGGGGGAGGCTCGGCGGCCGCCCCGCTGCGGGGGCGATGCCCCCGCCCGCCTTGGCGCCTCCCCGTGCCGGCCCCGCCGCCTTCCCTTTGTGCCGCCGGGCCCGGCCCGACGCCCGCCCCGGCAGCGGCGGGACCTAGAGGCACCCGGAGCCCCGCAGCCATGCCGACCCCGCCGCCGCACCTGGCCCCGCCGCTGCTGCTCCTCCTCTGCCTCGGTAAGTGCCGGCGGGACCCCGGGGGTCCCCCCCTACCCCGCCCCGGGGCTGGGGACGCGGCTCCGGCGAGGCGGAGGGAGGAGGGGAGGAAGATGTCTGCGGGGGGGGGCGAGGGTTTCGCCTCCCCTGGCAGCCCCAGGGGACGGCCGGAGCCGGGTGCCCCCTTTTGGGGCGAGGGGCAGGGCTGGGGGACACGGGGGGCAGCGTGGGGCGCAGGAGCCGAGCCCTTCTCCCGGCTCTGGTGGGGTAAGGGGGAGACCCTTGGAGAAGGCAGCCCCCGCGGTCTGAAACGCGGCTGGGCTGCTCTGTGCCGCCTCTCCAAACTCCTCCGGTAGTTCCTCCGTCCCTGCCTGCCCACATCGGGTGCCCTGTGCCGATACATCTTGTGCCCCAAACCCCGTAAGCGCCGGGGTTTGTCCCATCCCGCGAGTGCCCGCACGCTGCTCTGCGAAGTCCTTTGGGATCCCGCTGCTGGAGGAGAGGTGCCGTAGCGGTGCGAGATCCCCTCCTGCAAATTTGGGAACGGCAGAACAGGAGGCAATTCAAAGGCTGCTTTTTTGCAGCAGCCTGCGAGCCTGGCTTAGCCCCGATGAGTCAATAGGAGCGGTTGTAGAAAATACAGCACAGCACCCTCACGCTGTTGTTGCCTGTGTATATGCGGAGCCACCTTGGAGTTGTTGTGGTTTGCCTTTTCGTTGGTAAGATTTTCTGCTCGCACTAATGCTGTGGAAGCAGTGGCGAGGCTGGCGGTCTTCCTGCCGTAGGAATTGTCACCTACCTGCTCTGCCGATTTGGAAACTACATCTTAAGTCACAGCCGTGCTCCCATGTCTCTAATCTGTGTTTGTGCATGCTTGCATGTGGCTTTTCATGCCGCCTGCCTTTCTTTAGGAAAGAGAAAGAGAGACAACTCTTTGAAATGGTTTTGGAGAGGGTTCAAACTTCCCCTAACCAGTAGCTTTCTCCTTTGGGTTCCCTGACAGAAACCATCTTAAAGCTAAGTTTATCCAGGGTGCCTCTGCCCCGCCGCTACGGGCAGCCTGCCGTAGCCCACAAGATGGGTGTAGACGAGCAGCGTTTGCTCGCTGCCTTGCCTTTGCATGCTGGATCTCCCCAGCTGAGGAGCAATAACACCCTTCTTCTGGGTTAAGTGCTCCTAATATGGAGCGAGCAGCCCGTCGCCCCGAAGCGCGCCCGGCTGATGCGGCCGTGTAGCAGCAGAGGGCATTGCCTTGCCGAAGGCTTCCCGAGGAGGTGCACAAGTGGGACCCAGGCGCCTGTGTAAGGCACCCCACGGTGGTGCTGAGCCATCTCTGGGCGCTTTTCAGTGGTTTTAACAAGGCCAGGGATGCGCGACTCAAAGCCTGGAGTTGCACTGAAGTGGTTTTAGGTTGTTGTGTGTGAAGCTGAGACATCGTTGACTTACCGGGGGAGAGGCTGGGAGTAAAAAGCCTTGCTTCGTAGCATGAATCTCGGAGTGGGTAGAAAAGGACTAGCTTTCCAAACAAGTACTGTTAATGCTAGAATGTAAGGATAAGGTACTGTGGACTGAGTGTACGGGAGAAGAAACACAACTCGATTTTTCCTTACCGTTTTGCAAACTCATCAGAATTACCGAAGGAGGAGTCGCGGTTATGCAAAGAGCCGGCAGATGATTTAATGCAACGTATCAAGCATTAACTAGCTAACGGAATCCAAGTAACTGGAAACCCAGGGTTTGAAAACCCACATCTGGCATGTGGGTGTAACATTTGTAGATCTCTGCTGTTTTTTCCCCCTCTCGCTGCAGTGTTTGTTACAGGGTTCTTTAAACAAGTGGCACTTCATCACAGCAAGTACAAAATGGGAAAATAGAGCAAGTGCTGTAAATAATCCTCATGCAGCGAGGAGACCATTAATACTTGTGCCAGCCAGTGCTAATCCTATGTGTAGTTGCAAGATTTACCTTCTTTTTTTTTGCGGGGATGCAAAGTCTGATACTACTCATATTTATGGTGTAATATATAGGAAACACAATAGGCTTCTGGGGAATGCTGAATTCATTCACATTGGTGACTGGTTTATGAATAGTTCTGTCTTTGAGTCTCCTGCAGTATCCAGAATGCCACCTGTGAATGCAATTTACAGCTCTTTGTGTTCAAACATTGCATATGTATATATGTACATAGACTCATTACCCTCTTCCTCTCTCTATTCATGCATAGTAATTGGTGATTTATTTGCGATTCCTGGAGGGGAGTACAGCCTGCAGAAGGTCTTGAAACTGCAGATCACTTGTAAATGACATGTTGGAGTGAAATAATGATGCAGGGGCGACTCCCGGAGAGACGGGGGAAGATCTTACAGGCCTGGCTGCCGGCAGAGCTCGCCTGGTGGGGAAGGGGTGCTGGCTGGGGAGCTGCCGAGCGCTGCCAAAGCGCTCTGCTATTGCTCTCTCCTGCTTCGCTGCTGCTGATGGAGAAAACGGCAGAGTGGGTGTTTGCACACGCGGGCTTTGGGGTTGTTTGTTTACCAAAGCTAGCGGCCCAGGAGCGTCGCGGGAGCCTCATCTACTCCAGGATGCATTGTTAGCATCGGTGGCCAAGATCGTGCTTGCTCCGTCTGCGTCTGCCCAAAGTGCTCTGCTGTGAGCTTCCTTTTGCAAGCCGATTGCAATGCTGTCACCCCGTGTTCGCTGCCCCTAGGTCACTGGGTGCTTGCTGCAGCACCCGGACCGTGTTTCTTTTGGGGGTGAGCCGTGGGGTGTCACGCAGTCAGGCTGAGGCTGTGCGGCGGAGGCTGCCTCGCCATGCCCGCCCCAGCCGTCTCTGCTGGGCTGGAAGGCTCCACTCGTGCACATCCCCAAGTGTAATTCTTCCCGTCCCCAAATGGGATTCCTCGGGGGGAGGCTCCCTCCCTTCAGTCTTGGCCAGGCTGCGTGACATCCTGAGGCTCCAGCAAATCCTGTTTATTTACACAGGAGGTTTTGGTTTATGCGAATTGTTGTCTTCTAGTTGACCTTCCGTCAAGTTAGATTACTTTATTAAAGCGGTTTTTATTGTAAATCGAATGTGTACTTGGAACCAGACCCATTATGTAAAGCGAAAGGCAGAATAAACAGACACGCAGACTTTGCAGGGGGAGAGGTCGCATTATGTTTGGGAAGGAGAGTGCTTCACTGTTGGGAGACTTAACAAATATTTAGGACCAGGAAAGTGTTTTTTTTTCTTGTTCCCTCTTCCATCCTTCCTGTCGTCTCAGTCTTCTTTTGTACCCCTACAAAGTCAATCACGCTCCAGCCATTGTCGCAAAGGTTATACAGACTGGTATGAAGCCAGAGGTGTTTTAGGTGGTTTAACTCAGATGAATCGGAGAGTGCTGTAAGCTGGAAACATGGTCCTCACTGTGTGACAGATAGCAATCTTTAGACCCTGCCCAGAAACTTACTAGGCTGGGAAAACTGCCTGAAAGAAAGGGGAAAGCTTTTAAAGCACAATTCAGTTTTCTTCTTGTTGCTAGGGTTCTTCTGCTCGTGATGCGACTTGTCTGCTTGTACCAAGGATGTTCAGGCCCTCCAGCCAGTGTCTGGAAAACTGCAGCATTATGATTTGCCTCTGGCTTTTGAGTTACTAAATACTCCTTGATGATAACCTGCTAAATTTGTCTCGACACCATTTTTGTATTGCCATCTATTTTCTATTCCTATGAAATACTCTTAAGGAATGGTTCTCTGGTTAAATGTCTGGTGACATTCAGCATCTGTTTCCTATCAGCTATGCAGAGGCTCAAGTCGATGCCTCTCTAGACAATGTGGGGTTTGAGTAAATTGCAGGGCAAAGAAGTTAAGTCTGCAGCTGCCTGCCATGGGCCTAGGGCAGCTGCCCTGCATTTATGTCGTTGCCAGCTCTAACCTGTTGCTCACCCTGTCCCCATCAGTGTATTGAGAGCATGTTTCCAGTGATGCATGTTAGCAAGCTTTTTGTCATTAGGAGGTTTAAGTAGAAAATGGCAAGGAGACAAAAGGAAATCTTGTCTTTCTAGCTGCTGCTAAAGTCGCATTTCAATAATCTGAGAGTAATTGAACACGAGCACAAAACCAAGCCATCTCAGTTAAAGGATGGGAAGCTTTTCTCGAGAAGGGAGAGGCTTTGCCACTCAGGACTTAAGTTTCTGCTCCATAGCTCTTGCACAAGTGCTTAAAAGCAGCACTGCTCCTGTGGCTCCGTCTTTCTGATTTCTATCTGTTGCTGGTGCCTGGTTGGTATTTGCAGGTCCAGCTTCTGCTCTTGCTGGGTGTCAGGTCTGCAGGGAAGGAAGAGGCAGCTCTCAGTTATGCGCGGGAGTGGGGAAAAGATGAGCAGTGGGAAAGCACTGGGAGGGGAAGTGAGGTGATGAACCCAGCGGCTTAGGTAGATGAGAGAAGGCTCTGGAGGCAGGATCTTGCCGAGTGCTGGGCCTTTAACCACCACGCCCATAGCTTTCAAAGCCTGAAAGACTCCTGAGTGCAAGAGAACTGTATGTAGATAGTGAGGTCTGTCTGCACCCTCTTGTCCCAGGGCAGTACTTAACTCCGCCCTCAGCCAGCTTCTCTCCTGCCAAGCTATTGCTTCCATTTGGGACTTGAAAATATTCATAGCACTTCACCTCTCTCTCCTAGTCCTGGCAGCAGCTGGACTTTACTGGTCAGGAAGCACTGTGGCTGCTGCTGAGGAGGTTCCTGTGCAGCTTCTGGCCACGAAGCTGGCCCTGTCAAGACAGCAGAAACCGGCCAGATCTGGAGTGTGTGTTGCAGAGCACCATGCAGGGCAGCTGTGCAACCACGAGCAACATCAGCGTTACTCTAACACCTCCTGTTTGGTTGGTTTGGCGCCCTGGGTTTTGTTTTTCTGGCCCTTGCAAAACGGCTTGTCAGGGGCTGACGTGGTTGGAGGTGATTTTGATGCATGGCTGTGGCAGCGCTGCCAAGTGGTGTATTCTGTGGTTTGTTTGGTTTTTGTTTTTGACTAGTTCAAAAGTGGAGATACGCAGATAGCTTCCCTTCCCAGCAAACACGTTCCCGTCTTTGTGATTACAGGGGAGTAGCGGGGAGTGGGTGCTGCATCTGGCTGTTCTGGGGAGTTTGCTTGTTTGTTTCCTTGCTGGTTGGTTCAACCTCACCTGCGTCCCTGATCTCTCTGCCTACGGCACACTGTCACTTTTATGGGTTTTGGCCTTTGTATGGAGGCTGATAAGCTTGTTAGAGGCAGCAGGAGCAGAGGTGAGGTAGACGCGTTGTTCTGTGGACTCTGCAGAGCTGAATGTCTGGTGTGTGAGCGTGAGGAGCTCGGCATTGAGGAGGGTGCTGAGCGAAATGGGTGGTTTCTGAGGCCTGTAGAGAAATGGAGACTGCAGAGTGTGATGCTGAGACCCCCAAAAGCAAAAGGTTTTCTGTTTGCCTCTCAGGGAAAGAAGGGCTCTGATCTCTCATGAGAGTGTGGGTACAGAGATTTGGCTGCTTGGGTAAAGTGAGGCCTTACTTCTTGGATAACTCCTGTTGCCTCCATTCGGCATCGTCACTAGTGACGTAGGAACCTGCCCAGTCCGCTCCAAATTTCTCTGAAGGTGGAGCTGGACTATGAATAAGAGCCACGGGAGAAGGCAGAAGGCTGTTGCCAGAAGTCATCCAGAAGCTCTTTACTCGAGAAAGCTGTGCTGCTGGAGTCTGGCACTTATTAACTCAAGTTACCCAGTACCTACGATCTTGCCAACGGGCTGTGGCTGGCTGCCAGCCCGAAATTACCAACCCGGGTGTCAGGCCTTGTTGGTTCTTTCTTGCGAGCTTGAAATAGGAGCTCCCAACAAGCCTGTGTGCCAGCCCTTCTCCTAGTCATGTTTCTTCGTACAGCTTTGTAAAGTGTTCGTGGTAATTATAGTACTTACTAATATTTATTCCCTTCTAAGCAATTATCTGAATGCGTTTATCTCCGGTGTGCTTTCAGAGTGCTCTGCCTCCTCTTGCCGTATCATTTCATCTCCCCAGCTCAGCGCGTGCTGCTCCCTCCCTTCTCCTCCTGTCAGGTCCTCAGCCCCCTCCGCCTCCTGAGCTTTTGCCTTGGCTCCTGCCAGCCTCCTTCCTCTGCTGTCTGATCGCGCTGCACAGGAGGGACAGAGATCACTGCTGAGCCACCCGCTCGGGTGATAAAGCTCTTTGTGATGAGGGCACGGGCACCGTGAGGCACCGGCTGGCGCCATACTGTGCCACCACCCGGCTTTCTGCTGGCTGCTTGTGGCCTGCAGACGGTGCCTGGAGGGTTTCACCCTTACGGTGCCGGGCTGCTTGTGATCTGCAATGCAACCAGAGGAAAGGCACTCCACCTCTGTGCCCCGCTCCTTGAAATAGAGAGGGTGACTGAAAAGGTGTCCTGGGAGTTGTGGGGGGAAAGCACAGTGTTACGGCCAAGGCCTTGCTTGCTGCTGTTAACCAAGCAGGCCAGCTTTTGCTAATGCTCCACACATTGTGAGCAATGCGTGGAAGAGATTGTTATTCCCCGATGGATTTTACCATCAGTGTTAGGGGCAGAGGAGAATGGATGTTTACCCTGAGCTCTACGCTCGCCTTGCGCAGAGGGGACTGGTGTACCCCAGGTGTACCCTGCATCTGCACCAGCCGTCGCAGCACCGCGGTTGATCTGTGGGTCACCGGCACTTGTAGAGCTGCTATGTCTAATCAGTCCCGTGCCACGGGCTAGTCAGTATTCAAATCTAATCCAGAGTGTGTAGCTGTCACATGCTTTAAGTCAACAAGCCCTCGCTCCTCTTTGCTGTGAGGCCATGGGTTTGCATTGGCTTGGGTGCTGTCAGGGAGCTTGGTAGGGGACCTTGCTGCACTGTACCCACACGGGAAGGACAGGGCTTCCAGGAGCAATTATTCAGATTTGTGCCTGTCTGAAAGCAGAGGTGTGGTGGGAGGGAGGCTGCTTTCCTCCTGGGGGAAGTTAATGTGCGGCCATGCCATCTGAGGCCACGCTGAGCTACAGCAGGCGAGGAGTGGGGGAGCCGTGCCTCGGAGAGGTGTGTGGTCTCTCAGAGGCCTGCCCATACCGTCTCGCATCTCCTGGCTATCATCTCGATGGAAAAAAAAAACAGGTGGTCCAGGCTGTCCCCATCTTTTGGCTAGCTTGTTTTGAGGGAGTATGTAGGGATGAGAGGGGTGAGTGTGAGGGAAGATTTATTGTGCCTCCAACACCTAATAGCTGCACTAGCAGGCCCACTGGGATATGTCACTAAAAGCATCCTAATGATCTTGATGTAATGGGTTGGAGCCTTGGAAACCCACATGCTGGGAAGGGCAGCCCAGGGTTTGGCATGTGGCTGCTGGAGGAGAGCTCTGTTCCTAGCAGGCTCTTCAGAGCACCAGGAGGTACCTGTCCATGAGAAGGGGCTGGAGGAGAGCCATGTATGGGGCTTTGCCATGACATGGGGATGACCTGGGGGACACAGCCAAGCACCAGCTACTACTGTTACCTCAGAGCTGCTGACTACCAGTGACTGCAGCTGCGTGGAGGCCAGCAAAGTCCCTGAAGAGACTTAATCTGAGGGAAGGGTAATTGTCTTTAGGGAGACATCTGTGTGTTGATGGAAGAGAGGGGCAGAAGAGCACTGCCTGTGAGCTTGGATGCTGCAGAGCATGCGGAGGGAGAGGTGCTGGGAGCTGCAGCTCCTACCCCAGCAGCAGGAGCTCTGCTGCTTCATGCTTCCTCCAACCACAGCTGTTCCTCAGGTGGCAAAATCTCATCTCCTGCTCCGGGCACTGGCCTGGAAAAGAGGTAGACTGTTTCTTGACTGTAAGAATGCTGGAAGTGAGACTTCACTAATGAAAAGAGTCTGCTGGTCCTGGAAGCCATCAGCAGAGCCATGAAGGCCCACTGGATCTGCAGGGATGGTGAGGAAGGGGTAGAAGCGAAGCTGGGAGACAGCAGCACTCAAGTTTTCCGATGGATGGTCTTGTGTAAAAGAAATGCATGTATGTGACCATAGAAGTGCTGTGTTAGGTGCTCTGTAGTTACAGGAGTGATGAGCACCGGTTTCTACATTGTTCTCGGTACATGGATGTGAGTCTTTAGTGTGGGTAGGGTGCAGAGAGGCTTCTGGGGAAGCATGCTGGCGCGTTAAACAGCGAGAGGCCAAAAATAAATTATCAAAAGAAAGAATTGAGAAATTAACAAACCTAAACGGATGTCTGTAGCTCTAAGAAAAGGGTGTCGTATTTGAAAGTATATTTTTGAAAATCCATTTGCTTAGTCATCTTACAGATAACTTCGCTATTTTTACCTTCTTTGCTTTGATGACACTTCACTGTCTATATAATGTATTTAGCATCTGCATTCTCTTCTCATGTACAGGCAAAATTATTTGCTAATTTTGAGTTGGCTTTGTACAATTGCTGTATCTCTTGGCTGTGAAGTAAGTGAAGAAATGTTCTTAAAACTATTTTAAAGGAGTATAGTTGGTATTATTTGTAGAATTATAGCACCATAGAATGGTTTGGGTTGGAAGGGACCTTAAAGACCATCTAATTCCATCCCTACTGCCACGGGCAGGGATGTCTCCCACTAGACCGGGTTGCACAAAGCCCCATCCAACCTGGCTTTAAACATTCCCAGGGATGGGGCATCCACAACTTCTCTGGGTAAGATTTCCCTTTATTTAACTCATCTCCTTTGTCTGCAATCAGATTTGAATAGTGTATGTATTTCCGTGCCATGTTACATATAATAAAGACTCTGCACTCAGCTCCCCCAACAGAAAAATAGGGATGTTTGGGTTAAGCACAGTAATCTACTGGGGAATGAATGCAAGATCAAGGGCATTTGCAGATTTTTATTTCTGTCTTTTGCAGGGGCTGTGGCATTGCTAGCAGGTTGCTCGCAAATGGTGGCTTAGATTACTGCTCTTGCAGGCAGCAACATTTGCATCTTGCCATTCCTATTTGATCTGCAAGCAACGATGAGAGCTGTATACTTGAATTCAGATTTTCAGAGTAGCAGTCTGCAGTCATTAGGGCAGTGCTTAGACCCCAGAGGCTTGTTCTGTGTTTTCATCCTGTTTCAGTAACTGTGTCTCTTGTTATCTTGTTCCTGAATATTTTCTCTTGTAAGAGAAGACTGTTTGTTGCAGCTGTTAAACCTCAAATGTCTTGAATTTCCCTTAGGGAAGGGGAGGAAGAGTTCCTGAGGTTTCTGCATGAGAAGACTGCAGAAACACCTACGTGTGTTATCCTAAGTATACAGCCGGGAGGTGTTATTGGTGCTGTCCTAAGCAACGGATGAATTCTGGCTAGTTCAGCCTGTGATTCTTCTCTCTTACTGTGCTGAAGAGGTTTAGGGAGGTAGTTAAAGTTTCTTTTTCTCTTTGGCATGTAGTAGCACTGGATGCCTCTGGTTGCTGTTGTCAGAGCAGTGCAGCTAGGAGGTGTCAAAGGAAATTATGGATGTTTGTTTGGTCTCCTGGCTGGATATAATAATGAGTATTTTAGTGAAATGTGCATTGAATAAACACTGGGTAAATCTCCTAGGACAAGCACTGCTGGTGTCTGGAACTGTGCTTGTCTCTTATGGCAGAATTTTAAGAAAAATCATCTGATAAGAAGAGCTTTGCGCCATGCGTTTGGTTTCCAGTGATTCAGTGATTTGTAATGTTCCTTCTTATGTTTCCTCTTAAACCAACCAACTTTAGGAGAGGGTTATCTGGGTAAAAATTTTGTATGCCTATACTGCTGTCGGTGTTGGTTCTTCCTCCCCCGTCAATGGTACCAGCAGTTCATCTGGGCTCAGGCATGACCCATTGCTGTGCTAATGTGTTCGTGTCACCCTGCTGGCCTGATGGAGCCTGTCAGCCCAGCCTTTTGTGGCTGGAGATGGTTTGGGTCTCGTTTACACCGCTTTGCTGGGCAGAAGCATGGGAGTGGATCCTTCCTCAGCAGAAGGGGTCAGCAGACCTGGAGCAGGTGGAAATCTCCATTCATGTGATCACTGCTTTGTGCAGTCACTGATAATTTTTTTTTTGAACTTCTTGCAGTCCTTTTTGCCTTTTCAGTGCTTCTCTTCATGCTCGGATGTGCTCAGTAGCACTGCATAACTGGTGGCATTGTCTTTGCTTCACTGCACAGCTCTCTCCAGCTTCCCTCCTGCCTGCTCTGGTGGCTTCTGGTCTTCCTCCAGGTGGGAAGGAAGGAGTGTTTTAATGGTATGGTAAAAGTTAGTGTGTTAAAACAAACAAAAACACAATAAACCAAGCTCCCACCCCCCATCTCCATGGTAGTGGAGGTCTCTGTGTCACCTTCTCCCCACCTTTGTGCTGGTGTCCACCAGGTTCTTCAGTCCCTAACTGGTCTGGAGTGTGTGGCATTCTGGTGCAGTCTCTGTGTCTCATCAGCTGGTTTCACTGATTTGCTGTTAGGGCCCATAATCAGGGTAAAATCTCTGGGGTGTAGCTATTTACAGGAGGGAGAAAAAAAACCCTTCCTGACTTGCATCAAACAAGAGTTTTATTCTCATTAATTGAATTCCTCTAGAGTCAGATAACTTGGGCATGTTGAAATCAGATAAATAAAAAATGTCTCTCCCTGGTAGCTATGTAAGCCTTTCCTTAACTCCCTGATCAGAAGGGACCAGGCTCTGCTAAATAGGTAGCTGAAGATCAAAACTTCTGCGTGCATCTGCTCTTCGGGGAGTTCAGGCGGGAGGACAATCAGTGCTGCGTATCAGCAGAGGGAGAATTTGCCTCTCCCCTCGCCATCCCTTATCACAGATCATCGGGAAAGATTTTGTGTTTGAAGTGACACGCTCTTCAGTCACCCTGAGACGTGTGGTCTGTGCCCAGAAAGTGGGGCTGTGCTTCCTTACAGATCTGCGGACGTGGGAAGGGGCAAGCCTGCTCTTGCTGCGTTGGGGTGTGCTGCCTTTGAAGCATCTCTTGGCCACGCTGGCCCCTCTCCTCTCATCACATGGGTGCCGAGAAGCGTTGTGGCAGGAGGACCTCTGGACTTGTGCCCAAGCTGTGGTGTGCCTGAGCTGATGCTGTCACCCTGAAAAAATCCAGCTTGCAGCTTTTTCCAGACTCCATCCATCAAGTCAGGCTGTGGTGCCCGTGGTCACAAGGGCATGTCCCTTTCTTCGTTGTGTGTGTGCTGGCTCTTGGCGTGATGCTGGAGGCTGGCGCCCCTCTGGTGCAGCAGGGGCTGTTGCTTAGTCTGGGGACCTCCCTCCCTGCGCCCACATGCAGCAGTGGGGTACCTGGCTTCTCAGTGCTCCCCGTTTGCCAGCACGGCTTCTGCTTGTCTTGGTTTTCAGCCAACACCCTTTGGGGTCTTTCTGCTTTCCTCCTCCTGTGCCTGAACTTAAACGTTCCCCCCCCCCCTTTCTTTCATTGGTGTTTGTCCCATAGCTGTTCACAGCACCAAGGCAGTGGCATGTGCCCCCATCCTCAGGACACTTTCCGCCTTCTCTCCTGTGCACACCACCTGCTGCCTCTGCTGTCACGCAGCGGCATGCTGCTGGCGCGAGCGTCCTGAGTGCGCCGACCTCCCCATCACAGCGTTCCTCCTAAACGCTTTTACTTCTGCCTTACTGGGTGACACTAGCGGTGCTTCTCCGGGATAGCCCCTTTTTTCTACCTCCAACTTGTTCCCCAAACCTTACCAACCTGTACAAACAAAGAGGACTGGCACACAGATAAAAGCCTGCCTTGACCTGGTGATTCTCCCTGTGCTCCTCTTCTCCACCCCTATCACAAATGTAGATTTTCTAACCCTTTTGGTTTCCTTAAGGGTCCCAGCTTGTTTTCCCTTGTCTTTGCTGTTCACTACTCATAGCTTCTCTCTCTCTCAACGCAAAGCTGCTTTATCCCCTCCTCCAGCAGCTGCTCTGTCTCTGCAAGCCCCAAGGGGTGCTCTGGCTGGAGCTGTACCTCCCAGCCCAGACCTCTGCCAGTTTATTCTGTCTCTATGACTTACTTTGCAAGGGTTTTTTTGATGTTCAGTGCTAATGTATGTCTCGGTGGTGCTCCACCACTGCCTTTCTTGACTCAGCAACTGCCTTTCTTTCTGGAGTTTTTCTCCACGTCCTGTTGTCTTTGCCTTCTCCTGCCTCTCTAGCAGAGCCTTTCTTAGGTCCTCATGAGTATCCTCTACCCAGCTTCAGGACTTTTTTTTTTTTTTGAAGGCTTTTAGGGGCTCTTTCTGTGGCTCTTTCCACCTCTTCCTGTAGTCCCTGTGTCAAGGTAATGTTACCCATTAATAAAATGGGACTGGCCTGTCTCCGGTGTTACAAGTTCACGTTTCCATTTAAGTCAAAATCTTGGCCTCTGCCTCTAGCACTTAAATGTGTGCACGTGCCCACCCGGGTCTTTCTGCTCAAACTGCAGCACTTCCTATCTGTCTCTGCCTCTGAAATTTGTTCAGCTTTTTGTGCTTTCTGCTCATTCCTGTGAACTTAAATTAGTTCCTCCTCTTCTGCCTTGCCAAATGGAAGAGCCCTTCCTCGCCTCATTCCACCTTGTCTTTTCCAGTGCCGAAGCCTTGGCTCTCCCCTCTGCATGGTTTGTGATTCCCAGCCTCTATCTCTGGTTTGGTTTCCTCAGGCTGGTTTCTCAGAGAAACGTGGCTTATCTGATCGTGCTGCCTCCGTCTGCCTCCCCTTCCCGGGTAACCTGGGAGCCCTTTGGCCAATTTCACGCAAATCTGACGGGAGCAGGGAGAGCTCGCAGATAAGCGAGTCCCTACAAGTTTTGTGAAGAGGCTGAGTGCGAGGGGGTGGCGGGGACTGCAGAGACCCTTTTCTTCAAGGACTCCTGCTGTGTCTCCAAATTACTGTGCCAGCCACAGGAAAAGCTTCAGCTGAAGCTTCCAGTCAAATCATTAGCCTTGGAGACAGCCTCCCTCCTGATGGCAGAGGAAGCTAGGCTTCATTAAGTCCCTCGCTCTTAGGGCTGTTTGCTGAAAGTGGTGGCTCGGAGCCCTTCTATTTTCTCCCGTGTGCTTGGGAGCAGCCCGCGGCAAGCAGCTGCAGCACTGCTTCACCTGGTGCTTTGCCACGAGGCCTGCCAGAAACGCGCCGTGGTGGCCTCCGGCGGGCTGCCGGCATGGCCTCACGTGGCCTCCTGCTCCCTGGAGGTGCTCCTCGGCTGAAGTCCCCTGGCTGCTGATGAGATGCGTTGTTGGCCCCCGTCCTTTAACCCCAAAGGGACAAAAAAGGTGTTCTTGATGTCTTAGTGGGTTATTTTTTGCTTTTGGCTCTCTATGGGGATCAAGCACAGGGAGAGAGGAGTGCATGTGCTGCTGAGAACAAAGTAAGCAGAAAAGCAAGATGGCTTTTTTCTGTGGCAGCTGATGCCTAGATCAAGTTAACTGTGTACTGAAACCACATTTCTAAGCTGAACTTCTCAGGCTGAGTGTGTGTCTGCTGCTGTTTGCTCTGGAAAGGAGCTGGCACAGCAAGGTTGATCTGAGTAGGTGCCTGGTGCTGAGGTAAGGCAAATAAGAGCCCACAGCAGCAGTGAATGTAAGCCCATCTGATCGTCTGTCGCACCGACTGAGGTTGGCAGGGACCTCTGGAGCACATCTGGTCCAACCCCCTGCTCGAGCACGGCCACCCAGAGCATGTTGCACAGGCCAACGACCTGGTGGCTTATGAAGGTCTCCAAGGAGGGAGACCCCACAGCCTCTCTGGGCAGCCTGTGCCAGCACTCCGCTACCCACACGGTAAGGAGGTGCTTCTGATGTTCAGCTGGCACCTCCTGTGTTCCAGCTTTTGCCCAGTGCCTCTTGTCCTGGCACTGGGCACCACTGAAAGGAGCCTAGTGCCATCCTCATTGCCCCGTCCCTTTAGGTGTTTATCCACACTGACAAGATCCCTCTGAGCCTCCTCTTCTCCAGGCTGAGCAGTCCCAACTCTCCCAGCCTCTCCTCACAGGAGAGTTGCTCCAGTCCCTTCACCATCTTTGTGGCCCTTTGCTGGGCTCTCTCCAGTCCGCCCCTGTGTCTCCTGTACTGGGGGGCCCAGAACTGGACCCAGTGTCCCAGGTATGCCCTCACCAGTGCTGAGCGGAGAGGAAGCTTCACCTCCCTCCACCTGCTGGCAGCACTCCTAATGCAGCCAGGATGCCATCAGAGCCTCCTTTGCAGCAAGGGCACGCTGCTGGCTCGTGTTCACCTCGGTGTCTGCCAGGACCCCCGGGGCCTTTTCTGCAGAGCTGCTTTCCAGCTGGGTGGCCCCCAGCATGTGCTGGTGCATGGCGTGGTTCCTCACAGGGAGGAGAATCCCGTCTGACTCTCCGTCTCGTTCCTCGGTGATAGCATCATGTTATGAATGGTTGTCGGGGGAAGGAGTGTGCCTTTCTCCCAGACGGGAAACAATAGTAACGTAAATACTTCTACATCTCTTTTTTTTTTTTTCTGATTTCCCAAATACCAGAAAGCACCTGTCCTCCCTTTTGAAATGGGAGCCTTGGTAATTTGGTGACAACTGCTGAAAGTCTCTGTAGCATGTCAAACTAATAAATTACAGTGTAAGGAGCTGAAGAGTTCTGACATCTTAATTAGCAATAAGAGGCAGTAGGTAGCTGAAGAATCTCCCCGGATCTGTATCTGTCTTTCAGGGATGGTCTCTAACCGAATCACGGAGATTTTGCGAGACAGCATCTTGCCGACAGTGCACTGGGAGAATCTGGGGGAACATGGAAACTGCTGTTGTGCAGCCACGTTTTTGCATTCTTTTGATCCTTTATGGTGGGGTGGGAAAACCATTTTAAAGAAATGGATGCTTTTAGGCAGTACACTTGACTCCAGGGATAACTTTATTTACTGTTTACCTGAAAGCTGTTTCTGCGGAAGAAGAGGTACATGGTGGCAGCTTTGCCTTGCAAATTGGATGTTCTCTCATGATAATGGCCATGGCTGAGGGGTACAAATGCTTCTTCAGTGTGCCAGGAGGAAACAGGAGAGATTGCTCTTGGCTGCATTCATTTCTAGTTATTACACTTTATAACTTTTTGCTGTGCTGCTTCTACAGAACTATGTGCTCAAAAGGAGGTGTGGACCAGGTGCAGAGCCCATGCTGAAGGACACAGCTGAAGTGCTGGAGAAGCGTGCTTTGGAAGGCGATGGTAGGGATGGAGGGGTGTGCAGCCGCGCAGCTTGCCATTAGCGCTTCCAGACTTTCTGTATCTAAGAGATTACATCTCTCTTCTTAGACAACAAATGATTTGGGGATGAGCAACTGCTAGATGGCTGGTTTTTAGTGTGAAGAGGCTCCAGCCCTAGCCCAGAAGAAGCATGCAAGTGAAGGTCCTAGAGAGAGAGTCAGAGTGTTGACCTCCTAAATGTCATCCTTACCAAAATAAGAGGAAACATGGAGTCAGAGCAAGGAGGGGGGAAAGAAGCCAAATAAGCAAATTCCACAAGCACAGAAAGATGGGCCAGAACCACCGGAGTTTCTCTTGGAAACCTCTTTTATCTCTTGGAGGTAAAAGGAGAGTGCTGCACGTGTGTGTGCTCCCTCCCTCCACTTGCTTCAAATAAAAAGAGCAAGGAGCTTTCTTTTTCTTCAGGAAAAGGAAGTTCAAAGGAAGATAAGGGACCAGGCTCTTCATGGATCAGAAGTATTTTGGAAGACTTCTTCATGAAAGAGAGGGAATTCCCGTAATGAAAGGCTGGGTAGTACATAGCATTTCCTTTTGACAAGGATATTGTGAAGGTGAGATTTGGGACTCCACACTTTCTCTCTTGAGAGAGTATTTTAAACATTTGGGATGTTATGAGGTGAATTACAGCAATAATAGGGGCATTCTGTTGTTTAATATTGGGAAGGATTGCAGAGCGTGCAGGAAAATGAAAAAAGAAGTGATACTAAAACATTATTGACTGTGAAACAAAATGAGGTTTCTTATTGTCTGAGAGTGAGTGATCACGCAGGGAATAGTGTTTGACAATCCCAGGACTGACCCCGGCTGTTGAACATGTAGGACCAGAAGACTAAAGAAGGATAATAAAAAGAAATTCAGAGGCTGCAGGGCATAATGAACTATGTCAGAAATTTCCTGCCTAGCTTTGTCGTTCTAACAATGTCATTTTTCCCTCCCCTCCGGATAGGTTGGGAACGCAGACCATCTAAGAGTTCAGCAGCCTGAGACGTGTGTTGATACTGCATAGCTTTGATACTGGCATGACAATGCTGAATCTATTAGAGGTCTGGGACCACTACAAGAGATGCCAGAGTAAATGGTGTGTCCTTACGTGTATTTTAAGAGCTAAAGGAACAGAAGGAAAAAACACACGTATCAGTCTTGGGAGATTGCACTTTTTGTGTGGGTCTACATTAAATCCTACAGTGCGTACCTGTGGTTGTGGCTTCAAAGCTTAGGCTGGGAAGGCAGTAATGAAACCATCACTACTTTTCACTGGAAAATACAAAAGTAGGCAGTACCTTGGATGTTCCAGCCAGGCCGCTGTAAATGCTGCTGTGTCAGTACAGTAGTGCTTAACCACACCTGGAAGAAGTGGTAGTGATAAAAGTCAGCAGGGTGTGTGTTCAGCATGCTGTTGGGAAGAAGAAGCTCCTAAGGATAAGACACAAGGAGCTGTGCAAGTTTTAAGTAATGCGTGGGCAAATCAACACTTCCTGCCTGCATATTCCCAATATAAATATAATCTGCTAGGGAGCTTCTGCTTGCGTATTTTTCCCATAATGATAAGGGTAGTGATGGAATGGTATATGAAGAACATGCTGATCCAGGAGCTGGGAAAGTCCTGTTCTGACCTTGGAGGAAGAGAAATGCTTGATTAAATAGGTTCTGTGCTTAGGGTAGAGCCCATCCTGCAAAATGAGCCTGTAGTGCTGCTTGAGCACTCTGCTGTCCTCTGGGGTTAGTCAAAACTGGAAGGAAACAAAATTCCTTTGGGGAACACGAGGACTTCAGATTACAAGGGACTCTTCTCAGCAGCTTTGCGGGAAAATAGTCAAACCATAATAAGTAGTGGGTATGTTGCACAAAGATATTTGAGCCCCCAACAGTTGCTTACCATTACAAATCCTAGCCAGCAGGACAAGTCGGCTCAGTCTTTCCTTCATACCTCAGCAAGTAATGTTATCATCCACCTTTTACATCAGGTACACCTTGATCCACCAACTTTCTCAAGCCCATGTGAAGTAAGGAGGCTGAGCACCACAGGCTGTTGGGCTTGGGGACCGACGCACAGAGCGGATGTCCTGCCATCCTCTGTCCTTTTGTTAAAATGGGGTGTTACCCTTTTCTCTTTATGCAGGCCTGGTTGACTGGCTTCTGGATGTTTGGGTCCCCGACTTTTCGAGTTACGGTAGATTAAAGAATAGTTTCAGATTTTAGTACAGCCAAATAGGTTTAAATCTACTTTCTGTTGGGATGGTTGAGAATGACAGAACTGTAAGAGCAGGAGATCTTGTCTTGTGCATCCCCCAGGACAGGCTCATCTCCACCTGTGGTATTCCTGAAGAAGTTAAATGTCTGTTAGAAGAAGCCCTGTTGTGAGACGCTTCATGGTCTCACAGAGCAATCTCTCTGGTGCCTCAGTTTCCTTGCTGCTGGCAAGTTAGAAATATACCTATCCCCCATGTCCAGCTCCGGAGTCTCTCCTCTTCAAGTCCAAGTTTTTTTCCTGTCTTCTCCATGTCCGATACTGTGAATTACCCCTTCTTTTCAGCGTTTGTAGAAGTTGAAAAGTTGTAGTAATAGAAATGATCTGTGGTTCAAGAATAAGCCATTCTAAGGCAGTGTTTAAAACTAGCGTATTTTAATGTGCCTAATTATAGACACAGAGAAAAAACAGAGGAATGTGACATTCATATAATATGAGGTTTGCTGTAAAAAAAAAAAAATCACAAGGGCAGATCACATTTAACACTGTGCAGCTGTAGAATACCAATGCTGTGCTGTGGAAAGTAAGGAAGTCATCTGTCAATATAAGGACCAGATCTGAGAAGAACCAAGGGATGAAAAATGGCTCTGATCTTGGCAAGGGGGTTGGATGTCTGACTGGCTGCATAATTATACCAGAGGTACAAGACCTCTTTTGCAGTCAGAGCTTGGGAAGCTAGTCACAGGCCAGAGCAATCTATGGTGATTAAAAGAAATGTCACCTCTTTCATATTTATTGAAAGCATTTTTCTTAAAAGACAGTAAACATCTGCTGTGGAAGTGAGTGGATGTGAAACAGAGCAGCAAGCAGGGATGAGTGAAAGCAGTTGTGTTGGAAGAACAAAGCTTCGTTGGCTGCTCCTGTCTCGTTTGCCTGTGCTTTGATATTTCCCTGCTGATTGTGATATTTCCATACCAATTATTGTATAAATTGTTCCTGGCTGACCTCTCCACTTAGCCATCCTTAGTTGGCTCAGCAGTGGGAGGAATTTGAATGAGGAGTGAATAGCTGCTCGACTCGGTTCAGGAAGGACAGTCCACGTGGCAGGATGGTGGCAGGAGTGGAGGAGGAGGATATGGGATCAGGCACCCTTGGTAGCACAATTTAAACATCAAAGCAAGAGGGTGGAGGGTAGGGAAAGGGTTGTTCTGCAGGTGGCTCCAGCCAGCCTTTCAGTACAGTCAACCGTCTTGGCATGACAAGAAATACATCAAGCAAAAGACTGAATTTTCCCAGAATGAGGCTTCACAGTAATAATGGTGTGTTGGGGGGGAGGGCAGAGGGGTTTACCACATGTTTTCTTCTGATAGCATTGTTTTTTCCATCTGGCAGCAGGTTGCGGCGCACAGAGATTGT
The DNA here is from genome assembly GCF_040182565.1 of Anser cygnoides. NCBI lineage: Eukaryota > Metazoa > Chordata > Aves > Anseriformes > Anatidae > Anser > Anser cygnoides. The sequence goes on along the minus strand of NC_089873.1, from coordinate 87,501,626 downwards.
CCCCGCTGTGAGTCATTTATGCAAAAATTAAGCCTGAACCTAATTTTTACTTGTGCACGTTAAGAGGAGGCTTCACAGAATAGCAGGTGTACATTGCTAGAAGATTGCCTGGTTTTGGTGTTACCTGCAGTAGCGGGGTCTCCTGTAGAGACCACAACAGTCTTCAGCCGATGCAAATTAAGATAGCTGCTTGGGGATGTGTTATCAGTGGCTGGACAACTGTGAGCTTGGAAGAGCCTTCCTGAAACGAAACAGGGTTTTGTGGGTTTGGGTTTTGCAGGGTTTGGGTCAGGGTTTGCAGGAACGGCCAACGCACGGACTGCTGCAGCTTGAGGATGCTCCTGCCCACCCTACCGTTTCCCATCGTGTCCTGCCCAGGAGCTGCTGGTGTGGCCTCACCGGTGGTGCTGCCTGCCTTCTTTGTGGTGCAAGGCAATTGTACAGGAGATGGGGGGGGGGGGGGGGGGGGGAGTGATAAATTAAAACTACCATTAATAAAGTGATGTTCTTGAACAGTTTGAAAACACTGCTTGGTGTTTCCCTGCCCTTGGCATGGCATCCTTTCTCCTCCGGCATCGGAGCGGGGAAGGGGTACACCCACTGCGTCCTGCAGCTCTGGGCTGGGGCTGGTGGTGCTGAGCACAGACAGAGGAGCCGTCTGCTGGCACCAGCCTCGAGCTGAGCCCCGTGTCCTGCAGCGAGGGTCAGCTGCTCCCCCCCTAAGCAAGCCCCTAACCCGCAGGAGGCAGTGGTGTGCTTGGTGCTCGCACCTGCTCGTGGGTGCATGCCCAGAGCCTCTCTCACACTAGGAAGGAGACGTTTTAGCATAACTGCTCTTTAGCACTTGTGTCTGAATTGTCTTCATTGCTGGGGACTTCCTGCCAGCTCCCATGGTCTAGTGCAGATGCCCATTTTTCATAGCCAAGCAGGGTTTGTGCACGCTCCCCTTCCCTGCCCTGTGCATGGGCAGAAGTTCCCGCTGTGGTTCTCAGGGGGTGTTTGGGGGAGCCGGTTCAGTTGGCTGTGCTTCTAGACAAAAAGCTGAAAGAGGGCATTACTTGCTCCTGTTGTCATATAGCCAATGCAGTCTGCAGACCAGGTGTGGCTGTATTGCTGATGGGCACAGCTTGCGATTACACAGGTTGTGAAGGGGCATGAGGGCAGCTCTGCCAGGTCAGACTAAGGGGCCCCCTAGCTCAGTATCACATCTCAAAAAGCGTCTGTAGGCCTTTTGCAGATATGCAGTTGCAGCTCGTTTTTGGAGCCTCCTGGGCCTGATGTGACCTACCTATTTAGTAGTCCTTTTTCAAGCACTTTTTCCATCCCTGTTTGGAGCTGTGCAGGCTTTCCAGGTGCACAGCATACCTTGGTGAGGAGGTCCCCAGGTCAGCTGTGAGTTGCAAGAATGTCTCCTCTGGTATGAAACTGGATCTGACCAATCCTGGTTGGCAGGCCTTGGTTTTTAAACAGTAAGACGTGGTAAATGGTCACTTCTTGACCACTGTCTCCATGGCATCTGCAATTGTATGGACTTCTACAAGATCCTCTCAAAGGCATCTCCCCTTCCCAGGCCTGAGTCCTTTCCTGCCCCATCATTTCTTATGTAGAAACTGTTTCCCACCATTTATTGTCCTTGTTCTCTTCTGAAACCCTTCCTGTAAAACCTATAAATTGAACAAATGATAGCAGCAACAAAAGAAACCACAAATGCGCTCCATGTGTTTGTGCAGGGGACAGTGAGAGGAGAAAGAGGAATCTCTTTGGAAATGCTTTTTGTCTAGTAACTGTAGTCTACAGCACAAAGTAATTCTTAAGGAGAGTTTAAGATTAGCATGCAGTTCAGTTATTGACAAATACTGCCTTCGAGCCTCCGAGCGAAGGAAAACTGCTGTGAAGCTGCAGGAGTAGAAAAAGCCCCTCAAGCTACAGAATCCATTTGGTGTTCAGAGCTGCCAGCCCTATACTTCTGGAAGATATGGAAAACATAAAGACTTTTTTTAATTCCTCTCTAATGATTAGGGACCTAGGATAATACTCCTTCTAAGAGCATGAGTTTCTCTTTTAGATTAAAGGTACAGTGGCAGTGACTATTGCTGTCTAAGATAGCTTGATGGAGCATGGTGTGGTGCAGGCGTGGCCCACGCTTTCAGCAACGGGGAGAGTGTTTGTGCAAGACGTTCCTGGTCATGCGGTCCCTAATTTTTGTTTATGTTGGTGTGTCGATGCTGTGGTAGAGTTTCTGTGTGCATAGCCGCCTGCTCTTTCATTGTACCCACTAATCCATTGTAGTAACTCTTGGATCAGTGTTCTCAGATATAGTTTTGCATACCTGTTCTTCCAAAAGGGACCTGAAAGCCCACCATCTTCCCAAAGAATAAACATTTGGCCCTTCCTGAAATGGGGCATCTTCAGGGTATTTCAATCTGGGCACCTGACGTGACGAGTTGTGTCTGAAAAACCCGAGCTCTGAGCTCTTCATGTCTCCATGTGGAAAAGTTAGCTTTTGCTGTAGTCAGTTGGCATTACTGGGAGGGTGTTGATTTTGAAAAGACAAAATAAGCGATGATTTGCAGCACTACTGGGTGAAATGCCTCGCTGACAGGGATGCTCAGCACACGCCTTTCTTGTCTGCGGGTTGAGCAGAGAGGCGTTGAAGCCTTGGCTGTGAGTCGGCACACGAACGGCCAGGTGACTCAGGCACTGTGCTTCTCCCCTGCCCTGCTGCTGAAGCTCTTCCTTTTCACCTGCCTTTCCAAAATGCTCAAGGTGAAACCGTGGCCCCTGGAGCTGTCTGAGCGGGCTGTGCTGGGAGCGGGCATCTGTGGTGCCTCGGTGCCAGCCGGTCTGCTTGTAGCATTGCCTGGTGCCCCATAGACACATGTCCCTGCCTGCCTCCTCCTCCTTGCCCCACACACCTCATTCCTCCAAATCGGGGCTTGGGAATGCCAGTGGAGCTGCAAAGAGCTGCCCGGCTCTTGTTTCTCTTGTGCTTAGCTCAAAAGGCCTGGAGAACAACCCTCATCTGGAGGGGATGAGGATGAGGGAACACTTCCTCTGGAGCATGCGGGATTTGCTGCCTTTTGGAAAAAAAAGCAGATGCAAAGCCCCATCATTTCTTATTAATTTTAAAGTAGCTCTTGGCTCGCTACCTCCTCCATATCAGCCCTCACATTGTCAGTAAATTATATTGGATTTGCAATTAAAAGCCAGCTGTGCCAGTGAAGTACTAGCCAAATGCCAAACTTAACCGTCTCCTAGGCTTCCTAAGGGAGGTGTGGAGCACAAAACTCTTCCTTCAGTGAGCTCTTCTCTTGCTTCAAGAGGACAAGATAAGAGTTTAAAATGGGATCTCAGGCATATTATTTTTGCTAATCAAAACGCTTGCTCACTAAGAAATGCAATTTGATATTGTATGTGCCTGGATAGAGCAATTCCCAGAGCTTGAGAACTGCCAAACGTGCTTTACCATGCAAGAAGTTAACCCTTTGGGAAGAGACCTTCTAGTGCTGCACATCTGTCTCAGGCTGATCGTTTTTCTCCTTCCCTTTCTCAGTTGCATTATTTATTTGAGAAGTGTTTTTTTTCTTTCTGTGGTGTGTGCTTTTTCTAAGCATTGAAAAGCTCTCGTGCCCCTCTGTGCTGGAGCAGGGACTTGCAGCTCGGCTGGGGGAAGAGCACCATAGATATGCTGCATCTTGCCCCTCTGGAGATGCACCCGGCTCAACCCAATGCTGAGCCTAAGCCTCTCAATCCGAGAGGCTGAACAGAAACTTGCTGCAAGTTGCAGCAAAACACCAGCTCTTTTGTCTCCCTTCCAGGCTGAAGCTCTCCTTCCAGGCAGGGCTTTTCTCACACCAGCTTCTCCTGTCCTTCAGTTTCGCAGATTTCTAGAGCCAGGATGGGAAGCATGATGCTTACCGCCTCTTACATCTCTCCCTTTCCTCAGATCCACCAAGTGGGGCTGGGAGGTGAGGTACTGTGTGCGGGTGTGAGAGGGGAACGGAAGAGGAGGAATGTAAAAAGCAGGTTTCATCCAAACCTGGAGCAGCACGACGGGTTGTAGGGTGACCATCAGGTTCCTGAAAGCCACTGGCAAAGGAAGGAGGAGGCCCACCTTCACGCTGGCCACGAGGCTGGTGAGAACCTACCTGTGTGCATCAGGGTGTGGAGATTCATGCTGTGGATCCCTGAGGTTGTGATCTTGCCAGTGAGCTTTGGAAGGGCTGGTACGTGTTCCTGATAAAGTGTTGTTTTTCAGCGGGATGGTTGGGGAACTCCGCAAAGTGTTTTCTACGTAAAAACAACAGTAGTGCTTTAAAAGCCCACAAAACAAGGTCATGCACTCAGCAGCTAAGATATACCCGAATGAGTGTTGTTTGGGCAACTTTCAGATCCTGCCGCTGCATGTTTGCATGGTGGTGCAATTTTAATTGTCGTTGCAGTGTACAGATACCTTGTTTGCAGCAAGGCTACATGTGCATACAGAAATTGTATTATGAGCTGTCTTTGTGTGTGCAGTAAAGATCTTGTCCTTCCTGCTTTAAAAACAGTTCTTCACTTCAAAGGCTGTGGTGTTTGCTTTGTCCTTTGGCCTTTATGGGGAGAGAAGAGGCTGTCTGCACCGTAGATGTTAGTTGTCTCTAGCAGTATCTATCCTCAGGATAAAGAGATTGTATGAAGAGCAAACAGTGTGGGAGCATTTGCCTCTGCCGTTCATCTCCCTGTTTGTTTCAGATGTGCTAGCTTTCCCCGTCCGTCTCTTAAATCACGTTATTTCATAAAGAGTAAAAAGAAACGTAATTCGGACCAGCAGCGAGCTGAGCCCGAGTTAATAGTTTGAATTGCACTCCATCTGTTCAGCCGCACGGCCTGATGGACGTGCTGAACCCTTTTTTCACCATTTGCTTTAAGCTGGTAAGAACCATCTCTCCTGGCTCCCATCCAAGGTGTCTGTCGAGAAAAACTTTGTCTGGACACCGATGTCCAGAGGGCGGCATGGAGCCAGTAATCCTCCCGATGCCTTTGCTTGCAAGTTGCTGGGTTTTGAAGAATAAAATTCTTCTCTGGACTTGAGCATTGTTGTCGAAAATTAGAGAGGAAAAAAAAAAACACCAATGTGTGCGCGCACAAACACACGGAGGATGAAATTTGCAAACATGATTATTCAGGACCTGCTTTAAATCGGCTTATTGCTGTTTTATGATGGCAAGCAGGCAGTCACAGAAGCCAGGGTGATTGGCCTCACCATGTGCACATGCTGCTGGTAACTCAATAACCGATGAACACCCACCGTGGTCTCCAGACCTCCAGCCTTTGATGTAGCAACAAACAAGATAGATTGCTGTAATTTATCCTGCCCCTGGAGGGCTGTGCTGGTAATGTGCCATGAGCCCAAGGGCCAGCCATCCATAATCTGTGTAAAAATACAGCAGATTGCAGCCGCCCCGTCTTTGTTCGGAGCTGCAAGAGTTTGCGTGCGCACAGCGCCCGTTGCTGGGTCTCGATTTCCAGCAGCCAGGGGCGGTGAGCCTGAGAGTGTGATGTGCCCACTCCCTCCATTAGCTTTAATTGTTTTTGTTGTGTACTAAATATACTCCTTTCGAATAGACTTGGAAAGGCAGTGCTGGAAACGTGGTATTCCCCGCTACGCCTTCACAAGCGTGACTGAGAGGCTGCAGAAGGAAGGCACGCTGGGTTTAAGGGGAAAACAATGGGATTTTGTACCAGCTGGAGGTCTTGCCGAGGGAGGAGGGGTGCTTGTGGCCTTGCTTCACGTGGCCTGAAACCCAAGGAGGGTGAGAGCGGGGTAAAACAAATTGGGAGCTGTATGGCGGAGGGGCAGAGCGGCGCATGGGGGTGGCTGCTGGGGTGCGTGGCCCTGCTCAGGGCAGGGTCCCCCCTGCAAAGCCCTCTCCTGTGGGCCTGCTGTGCCAATTTGGTGCCTTGCTGGCCAAACACCGGCTCTGTGGTGGCCTGCTGGTACCTGGCCCTTATGTATTTGGGGAGAAGGTGCATGGGCCACCTGCTGAGGAGTAACGCTGGTCTCTCTCTCCTCTTCTCTCCTCTCCTCCTGCAGGCCTGGCCTCGGCCCAGCGGCACGTGGCGGTGCAGGAGGGGCCCCTGTACCGCACGGAGGGGTCCCACGTCACGCTGTGGTGCAAGGTGAGCGGCTACCAGGGCCCGGCCGAGCAGAACTTCCAGTGGTCCATCTACCTGCCCTCGGCCCCCGAGCGCGAGGTGCAGATCGTCAGCACGGCCGACCCCTCCTTCCCCTACGCCATCTACACGCAGCGGGTGCACAGCCGGGAGATCTACGTGGAGCGGGTGCAGGGGGACGCCGTCCTGCTGCACATCAAGGAGCTGCAGGACCGGGACGCCGGCGAGTACGAGTGCCACACGCCCAACACCGACGAGAGGTACTTCGGGAGCTACAGCGCCAAGATGAACCTCGTGGGTAAGCTCTCCTGGTAGCGCCGTGGCCGAGGGCAGCGGGGTGTTTTACCGAGCCAGGGTGCAGCAGACCCCGTGGGTGACGTAGTCCATGCAAGATGTTGTAATACGCATCGTTGAGGGAGAACGGGAGCAGAGAGCAGGCAGCACGGTGGTGTAAATTACAGGTAGTCGTACAGAGACATGGGAGAATTCAGGACTTCTCTAACAAGGCATCTACAAAGCAGAGAAACCAGGCAGTGTAGCCAGGGGAGAGGAAGGCATAAAGCCATGGCTGAAAGCAGGAGGGGCGAGGGCTGACTGATGCAGAGAGAGAGAGGCTGCTCCAGATGGCACAGGAGAGAGCTTTGTGCCAAAGGTGGCAAAATAGCAGGGCAGGGAAGAGAGGAGCGGGAGTGAGCAGCGTATAAAGGGAGCAGCAGAGACCGTCGTGTTCGAGCTCTTTGATGGGGCGCTGCTGAACGAGTCCTGAAGCCTGCACACCAATCAAATTGAGCTGTCTGTAGATGAATGTGGGGGAGTTGGGTGGCTTTTTTTTTTCGTGTGTGTTAGAAAAATCGAAAACAAGTTCTATAAGATCCGGAGTAATTCCATAGCACCTCTCTGACTAGCTTCTTTGACCTTTTCAAGCTGCAGCTTGCTTTTTGTGTCTCAAGATGGAATTGGATTTGAAGTCTCTATTTCAGCTAACAGCGGTCAAATAGCTTCCATCAAACTTCTTGGCTGAAGGACTCCTAAAGGAGTTGCACTGTAGGAGATGATAAATTCAAACACACAGACAGCAGGCTTGCTTTCTTTAGGAGACGTTCACGAGTCTCCAGGTGTCCGCAGGCCTCCCATTTAGAAACCAGGTTGGCATTATCCAGACTGATCTGGGTGTTGCCGATGAAGACAACAGTGTTGACGCAGGAAAATCCTTGTGAAAGGAGCTGAGGTGTGGGTTTAAATCCCAGTAGCCCTCCTTTGGGTTGTGCTGTTTCATGCAGCTCAGCACCTTGCATGCCTTGGCTGCTTCCTTTCCGAGATGCCAGCAAAATCACTCTCCCACCTGGTGTCCCAAAGTGGAGAAGCCCCAAGGGCTGGGGTTATTTTGGTGGCTGCCTTCCCACTTACTGTCAGTGAGCAGCTTCCTAAGTCAGGAGGCCGACGCCTAAATACTCTTTTACTGTAGTTAGGTGACTTGCTTCGGGTATCTGGGTTTGTGGTTCCCCATTCAAATAGATCTGAGTCAGTGATAGCTCATGAGAGATGGCAGAGTGGTCTGGGAGCGGTTGGTCTGCCCCAAACAGGGCTGACCCTCAGCCTGCTCGGCTTTTTGGTGCCCAGGGGAGCAGGCACCCTGTCCATCCCAGTACCAGATGCCTGCCCACTGACCGGGGCATCTCTGTGGGGCCAGGCAGAGCATGCTGCAGGTGTTTCTGGTGGTTTGGGTCTCAGCTACAGGTCGTGGGTTTTCGGGATGGCTTCACTGCTGCAGACAGTATTCAAGAAGAGCTACACGAGTGCTAAATGAGAGTTATTGTTCTCATTTTCTCAGAAACAGAACCAAACTTTTTTTTTCTTTCATCCAGTTATGAATTTTTAATTGACTCATTAGATTGAGTGTCTCTTTTTTGGCAGCAGAAAAGCCTGGAGGGAGACAGGTTTGTTAGCATCTTTATTCTCTCCATTTATGTGTGAAATGGATGGCTTTGGAGCAGTGTTGATTTTAGGCTTGCTGCTCTGGGAGCTTTGAGTTGCGGTGCCCCGTGGTTTGAGGGAAGAGCTGAAGGAGGAGTTTTCCTCCTTTTCACCCAGGCGATACAGCCCTGTGGTGGGGGAGGTTTGTGGGGGCTGTATGGGGCAGCGGTGCGTGCAGATTTACATGCGGGGCTGCTCTCAGCACCAGGACATCTCACCTTGCAGCGAGTGGCTGGGATGTGTCTTTGCTCTTCTCATCTGAGCAGCATCAAGGGCTCTCCAGTTGCTAAAAAACAGACTTGGTAGGTGATTGGGTTTGAAAATATGTTTCTACCCACCTTAAGAACAGCAAGCATGGCTGGTTCTCCCTCTCCCATTTTTGGTGTGTCCTCATGAGGTTCCTTTTTGTTCACTGGGGATCTTGTCTGGAATCTAGTGCTGCTCTGGAAGCCTAATGTCCCTGATGGTCTGGAGTGAGAAGTGCTCCCTAGGCACTTCGTGGGACTCTCATCTTCACTGATCTGAATTGAGGCATGCAGCACAGGCACTAATCTCAACTAAGGTAGGAGTGAGGGCAGTAATGTGGTTCAAGGGCCTTCTGTCATAGGGGAGTATATACCAACGCTTAATGCTTTTTACCAGTCTTCAATTCATTTCCATTGCTTCAAAAACAAGTTTCTGCCTCTGTCTTCCTACCCCTCTTATCATCTCCTCCTGAGTGGTGTCACTAAGAAGAAGGGGTTTATGCCCAGGCTGTGAGATGTGCTGGAAGGAGGAATTTAAGACATCTCACATGAATTGCAGGTGCTGAGGGAGGCAGCAAAAAAACAGGTGCAGCTCTGCAGGATGTTGTGGAACCGAAGCCTTGTGATTGATTTATGAGAAAGGATTAGCCCACGTACAAAGTCTGCAGCTCCATTGTTTGCCTTCTGAGTAGAGCTGATAGACTTCAGTTCCCCAAGGCTGATAGGAAATTGCTGAAGCTAGTCCATGCTTTTTGACTTTGGGTGAGGGGAAAAGGTTTTTAGAAGATCAGACGAAATGTTGTCCCACTCATCTAACCTAAACACGTTGCCTAAGCAAGATGTTGAGGCAGTATCTGCTGTCAGAGGACAGAGGGACAAATCTGGAGGGCAAACCATCTTTGTGTAGGTTAGGAGCATCTTTCTCTGGGTTGACTAAAGAGAGAGTCTAGATGTTTACCTTGGGGTAGGCAGCTAGCATTGAGTGAAGTGAATTCTTGTAGTGGCTGAAGACCTGGCTGCTTGCAGAAACTTCACCCGTGGGTCTCCTACGTAACTGATGGAAATTCTGGCTTGCAGTTGATTTTGGAAGACACTTTGGCATATTGAAGAGGGTTTTTTCAAAACTGCATCTATTAAATGGAAGAGTATGAGGACCTGACTGGCAATTACGTGGTGGTCCTGGCCTGCTGCTTGTGCTGGCTGTGAGAAGTACTTGGGCTGCTCCTTCACTCTTTGCAGAAGTTAAGGCTGACAAGGAATTTGCAAGTGGAGGAAAGAAACATCCCAGTAACACAGCATCATCACTGGCAGGACAGAAGTATTTTCCAGGTTGCCATGACCCTATCCTTGTCTTAATACCTTCTGAAATGTGGGCAGAAGAGGCTTCTGTGCAGTAACTTAGGTGGTGAAGCCGCAGGGGTGCTGTGCAATCTGAGATTCTGGTCCCTGCTTCTCATCTTATGTTGATGGGTAAATAAACTTGCGTTTTGCTGTGGGGTAGAAGTGAGCACATGGCAGTTACTTCAGAGTGCGTGAGTCACTGCAAATTTGTACTCCACTCTGTATCTGCAATGAGTTATTTGTGTGCCTGTACACTTACTTAGATAACAGCACAGAGGCCCAGGTCTAACCTCTTCAGAAGTTTTAGACTTTTATCTCGATGTGTTTTTTATCTGTGCTCCAAAAAACATTGAGCTCTTTTTCAGAAAGTGATTTGAGGGAAGAAATCACGCTTTGAGGTTTTTCTTAAGCAGGTAGTAGCAGAGTGGGAGAAAAGCTTTCAAAGCACTTGAGGAGGTGGCAGCTCTTGTACTCCTTATTTCTGGGGAATCAGCCGTGCGGCATCAATCTTAAACAAGGTAAAGTAAAAAAATGAAAGGGCTTGGGACAGGGAGAGACAGAGCAACCTCCAAGGTACTGCAGAGTGAGGAGGAGCAATCTCGGTGCAGACCTGAGAGCCAAGCAGCACTTGGTCTCAGAGGTGGGCAGGAGCTGCTGTGCAGCTATCTGGTGCTTGCAGGGTTGGTCACTGGCATCCCTTTCCTGCCAGGCTTGGGTGAAATGGGGCAGAGAGGGTTACCACTAGATAGGAGCTGAAGATGGCTCCTCCATCCAGCCTCAGAAGGGACATGCTTCTGCTATGTGCTGTTTCTCTCTAGGCCCACCCAGCCCAAGCAGGCTGGTGCACTGGTCTCAGCACTGTTCCTCATGGCCCTGCCTGGCTGTGGCCGCCCTCAGGGGCTGGGTGTGTGTGTTTGGCAGGCAGCCGTGGTCAGGTCTCATCTCCAAATGCGGAGCCACCTCCATTGCTCAAAACTCTCCACAGAGCAGAACTCAGTCTGTGGGGACTCGGTGCCCTTAGGAGTGTCTTGTAGGGTTCTTCCCTGCACTTGAGCTGTGGCATATGGCTGTGGGCCCAGCTCCAAGTCCATGCCTGCAGTGGGAAGGGTGCATCTGAGAGACTTTCACAGGATCACAGCGTGTTTGGGGGTGGCAGGGACCTCTGGAGCACATCTGGTCCAACCCCCTGCACAAGCAGGGCCACCTGGAGCACATTGCGTGGGCCTGTGTTCAGGTGGCTTGTGATGAGCTCCAAGGAGGGAGACCCCACAACCTCTCTGGGCAACCTGTGCCAGTGCTTAGACACCCACATGGTAAGGAGGTGCTTCTGATGTTCAGTTGGCACCTCACGTGTTCCAGTTTGTGCCCAGTGCCTCTTGCCCCGGCACTGGGCACAACAAGCTTTGATGGAAAAGAAAGATTTATACAGGCCTGACACTGTTGGAAGGGAAGGAGCTGAGTGTGTCTCGGATCTGCTTTTCTGAGAGAAGGCGGCTGTTCTCTTTTGTTGAACTTGCAACCAAAACTCTCCAGAACTTATCTGTGGAGAGCCAAAGGGGATGTAACAGGCAAGAAGCAAAAAATGAACTTTTATTGCCTGTAGCAGCTGTGGCTGCTTGTTGCCAGCAGCTTCCCCTCTTCGTTGTGAAGTGCTGCCATACGCGATGTGTCTGCGTACAGAGCGGAGGGAGGATGTCATCTCACGGCTTTGCTGCGCTGGGGAGAGCAGCAGCTGCTCCTGGGGACCCAGGGGGCTCACCGTGAGAGCAGTTACTGCTGCTCACGGGGGGCTGGCGGACCTCGCTGGCTGCGAGTTTATTCCAGTTGTCAACTTGGCTGAAGGTGGCTTTCCCTGAGGGAAGTATTGAAGAGAAAGAAGGCAATCATGCAGACAAGGATCTACTGGTTTTGGTAGAAGCGTTTGCAGCCTCTTCCTTCTATGCTGCCTTTTTTTTAACCTCTTCTCCTGAGAGACAGGGGAAAGTGTTTGTCACACAAGCTAGCAGTCTGTGCCCTGGGGAGGACAGAGACCAGGCTCTTTGCAGCACTGCACGGTGGAAGGACAAGCAACAAGAGACAAAAATTGAAATGAGAGGTTCAGACAGCCCTGAGAAGTTGCACGGCCCCCACCTCTAGGAGTTTTCAAGCCTTGACAGGATCAGGCCCAGAGCAACCTGCTGTGACCTTATAGCTGACCCTGCAGGAGCATAAGGTTTGGACTACAGACCTCAAAGGTCACTTCCACCCAGCACTGTCCCATGGTCCTGTGGAGCTTCGCTTGGCTGTGGGGTAGTAGGAACCAGTGTTAGGCACTGGTTTGGATGGAAAGGTGAAGAATGGAATATAGTGGTGATGTCAGTGCTAAAAAATGTCATAATGTGGGCGATCGTAGAATAGCAAAGACGTATTGTACACACACACGCAGAGGACAGTTTTTGCCACGATAGTTCTTGTATTTCATGTTTCTTATTTCTTTTGAGAGGTTGCAGGAGTTTATCGCTCCACTTTGGTGTATGAAGGTAGAATTTGGGGATTCTAAGCGCAGGTTTCCCAGTTTCTCTGAGGCCACCTCAATGGCTTTGCTACCTCCACAAAGTATGTGTATGTTTTATTTGGCCAAGCAGTCAGTTAAGCAATGTAAGTTCGAGGATTGGTTATCGTTGAAATTCCTGCTTTGTGAGTTATATTCATCTTTGCCTGTTCGGGCTTTGCTTGTTGCAGTAATTAGTTCCCCAGAGGAGTAAAATGTCCTTTGCTTTCAAATTCCCCTTTAGCTGACATTAAAAAAAAAATTCAAATACCTTCTCCTAGGTGGTCCTTTGCAGCTAGACACGGCGTATTTTGTTCTTACTATCCTCCTTCACGTGACTAAATCTCTCTGTAGTAGTCTTGGGAAAAAAAAGAAAGAAAGAAAAAAAAAAAGAAAAAAAAAAAAGACCTATACTGCTCTGCTTTTTGTTTTTTCTATTCCTGCTATGTATGGAGATGGAGTGTTTGTTAACGGGGGAGGAATGAGGATGGGTAAACACATTTACCCCTAGCGATTCCTATGGGCACAGCCTGGTCAAAGGCAGCAGCAAACCAGAGCACCCAGTTTCTGGTGCTGGGGGCCTGGAGGGCTCCAGGTTTCGGGTTCTGTCCTGCACCATGCTGCCAGCTCGCTGCATCTTCCTGAGTATGCCCCCCCCCCCCGTCTCCCTCACCACTTCCCAGCTGGTAAAATTAGGGATAATAGTGTACAAGCCTTTCACAAAGTCTAAGCTAAATAATTGTAAAGTGCTTTGAGCTCCTCAGATAACGGGAGTTAGAAACAAAGGCTTATATTCCTGCTCTGCCTGGTAATGATCCTGAACAGGATTCATTTCCAGCCCTGCTTAGTCGTTCCTGACACCCTGGAAGCATAGCTGTGCTCCAACTCACCCGGTTTTGCCCCTGGGGATGCTGTGGGGGTTGCAGGAGCTGCCGTGCCAGGGGGCAACGTGCCCCTGCCAGCTGTAAAACTGCTGGCGGGAGGAGGGCACTAAGACCCATTTACATTTCCAGGCTCTCTCTCTCTCTTTTAATCTTGGCTTTAGCTGTGGACAATCTGGCAATGAATTGCATGGGCTAGTTCTTCCTTGTGCTTTTTAAAACACCTTTTTGTAAATACCTTCCAGGCTATAACTGAACTCTTATAACAATATCTTTAAGTGTCCTTGCATTGCTAGAGAAGGTTCGCTTATTATGGTGTGTATCTTTATCTTGTCCCCTATTGTTATTTTTCCCTGCTAAACACTTCCAATTACTCCTATTTTGTTGCAGCATGCAGTCTCCTATTCTTTCACATTGGAATTGCTTGCCTGATTTTTACTTCTTTATTATCATATTATGCAATATTTCTTCTCTACTTCTATATGTGCAGGCAAAATGGGAACAAATTTTAGGTGGACCATACCTGAAAAAAATGGATAACCCATTGTATCTACTCTCCACCTTCTTTGTGTTCTCCCCCCTTCCTTATCTTCCTGCCCTGTCCCTCAAAACCACAGGCAACTCGGTGGCATGACATGTTGAGCTTTCAGCTGTGGAACTAATTCTTTCTTTGTTTTCTCATCCACCTACCCATTTCTGGGAAACCTGGCATTAGACACATTTGGGGCACATCACTGTATTCCATATGTTTCTCCTACACTGTCCCTTTTGAGGTAGGGGCACCTCCTAAAATTTAGCTAGGAAAAGGTTTACAGTGAGAACGTGTGTCCTTTTTTATGCATGTCTGTATGCTTGTGCATAGGCATTGTAAGAGAAAATGTATTTTAAAATGCATTTCTAAAAATGGAAATGAACACAGACTCAGGCAATTGCACAGCCCTCTGCTCTCAAATCTAGCCTGGTCTTTAAAATGCGCCCTCTCACTTTGAGACTTATGATGTCTTTTACTTGTCATAAAGGGAAGCGCAGAAGCCCAAATGCTAACGTGCCTTCAGACTGTAAAGAATTGCAGCGTTTTGCTCGGGTAGGTTTCTGTGCGGTACTGAGCCTGAATAGTAAAGTCGAATCAGTCGGTTAAAATGAGCTTTGAAAGCTAAAAGAGCCTGCAGAAGCCTGTTTTCAGGAGGCTCGGTTTTCACCTCCAGCCTGGTCTCTCACTGGCTCCGGTTGTGCATCACTCAATGGGACCACGGATCTCATCCTTCCTCTGAGCATCCTGGGTGCCAGCTGCCATGAGATAAGCTGCTGCTAAAGCAACGCTCATTGTTAGCCCGTGTTGCCTGTATTGCTTGTCCTGCCAGCTCTTCTCCCGCATGCTTTGCCAGTTCCTAGTAAAATGGGGTATTTGGTAGTCCTGAATGTCCTACTTTATTTATAGGATGCCTCATTGCCTCGTTGTGAGAGGAGCAATGGGTTATATAGGCTGCTTTTGTAGATTGCCATAACATGTAGGTGTTAAGTGCTGACAGGAGGTAAAGAATGTTTTTAAGGTGTGATAGAAGAATCTTTAGCCAGGGATCTTGGTGCATTTGAAGGCCAGCCCTAACACAGCTGGATTACTTGGGATTTTAGGCATCCTTTCCAAGCGGGTGAACTCGGTGTGCGAGGGAGCTCCTTCAGGTCAGCATCTGCTTTGCTAATCACGGGAAGCAAAAGACAGTCTGGTGTCAGAAGCAGTCTGATGCCACCTCCCGTCCTGAAATTAGTTTACCTTCTGTGTGCTCTGGGCTGCCCCCAGTTGCCTTTCCCCAAGTGAGGGAGGGCATTGGAGGCTCTCACACTTCCCCAGGCCGTAACAACAGCCAGGATGGAGGGCAGCCAAGGGGCACCATCTCTTCTGCTTGTGCACCCCTGCGTGTGACAGGTACAGGGCCATCCTGGCAGCTCTCTGCCCTGGGGACCCACGCCGTGCCTCGCTGATGGACCCTGCTGGCAGCTCTGCCGGGTTGACGTGTGCAGGATGCTCTGCTCCTGCGCCTCTGGACGGGCTTTTGGCGCTACATGGGGAAAGCGGTAACGGCGAGCGCAGCTGGCAGCATATGGCAGCCGTCCCCGCTCGTAGCAATTGCTCGGTGAACTCTGAAAGTGTAGGACGGAGCCTGCAGCTCCAGCCAGCTGCAGCGCTGAGAAATCCCATAACGGAGCCGGCCTCTCTTCCATTACCAGCAAGAATTTTACATTCCGCTTTGCCCGATTTTTTTTCCCTGCTGCCTCCCTGGGGAGGTTTTGCTATGCTTGCTCCTTCCTCCCACTCCTCCTTTTTCATCTATTTTCCTTCGGGGATTGCTTTGTTTGCGCTCTGGTGCCAGTCCCCTCGTTTGGGTTGCTCTGCATTTCTGCCGGTTTGCTGCCCCGAGGGGCGAGGGCAGCTGCTCCTGCTGCCAGTGCCGATGTTTTTCTCAGGTGGCATTGAAGGTAGGTCTGGTGGCGAACGGCAAAGCCCCAGGTGCACTCAGACACTTGCAGGGCTGTGCAGAGGCTGGCTTCGTGGCCTAAATATCCTTTTAAGTCTCAGTCCAGTGTGACTGTCAGAGGGTGGTGTGTGCTTGTTTGCTTTCGGCCCCCAAAGCCATTTAAGAAACACCCAACCTCTGCCTGCCTCCACACTTCAGCTTTGGTCTGAATTGGAGAGCGATACTCCGGAGGGAGGCTGTGAGTCCTGGGGCTCCCTGCCCTTTCTTCTAGCCCCTCCAGAGCCTGGCAGGACCAGCCGTTCCCCCTCCTCTGTCTCCTTCCATGCGGCATGGGTCCGATGCTCCTTCACAGGACAAAATTCTTGGGGTGCTGAGAGGGATGCCTGACCTGGATTGGGATGGGGCTGCCTCTCAGTACGGAGAAGCCGGGAGGAGAAATTTTCCATCTTGACTCTGTGGCTGCCCTGCCAGTTTAGCCCTATAACAGTTTTACAATCTTTATCTGATATAGGTTTAAGAGGATTTCCCTGGGCGCAGTGGGATTATTATAAGTCAGAGAGCAGTCTCCAGCTGATATTCCTTCAGCAAGTATTTATTTTAAGTGGGTTTAACTGTATTTAATTTTTTTTGCATGGGTTATAAGTAAATTGTTTACATTATTAGAAAAGTAGAGCCTGGATAAAGCGAAGGAATGTATTATTGCTTTCCAGTCTGGGGGTGGTGGAAGGAAAGCAGCAGCTGGAGGTGGGGAAAGAAAGAAGATAACAGAGTAGTGCTGGGGGAAATGTAACATTATTCCACGCGGCACTGATTAGTAATGCTGCCAAACAGCTGCTTGTAAGTAGGAGATGTAATGGGGAGGAGAGCTGCGGGCTACGCACATCCCTTGAGGAGAGGGTGGTATCTCCCCACCTCCGGCCCCAGAGCCAGCCACATGTCCGGGGTTTGGTGCAGCTGGCTGCCTGCCTCGACCCCACGTCACGGTTACATGGACATGTTCCCCCCACTTTGGGGTTTCCCTGCCACCTTTGGAAGAGAAGAGCAGTGGGGAACCATGGTGTCCACATGGGCAGCATCCCTAGCCCTTGGAGTGCTCCAGAGGATGCTGATGGGGATGGAGGGATCAGCCACCCCACTTGCCATCAGCAAGAGATGTTTCTAGAGACCCCGTAAAGGGGAGCAGAGCCCAAGCTAGAGGGCTGAGCCCGAACAAAGGTGCTTTTGAGTGCTGAGAGGACGGTGGTTTTGCCTGCCCTTTGCTCTCCTCCCCATCTGAGCACTGAGTGAGCCTCTGCCGCAAGCGATAGACGTTGGCTGAGCTGGCACTAATGGGACAGATGCCTTTCAGTGTCTGCTCCATCCCGCTCCGGTTCCTTGAGTCTTTCAACAGATTGAGCCCTGTAGGGCTTTATTCCTTACTGCTTAAAATGATAACTCAGGGCTCCGCAAAGAGATGTTGTAGTAGGGATTGCTGCCTAGGGGAGGTGCGGCACAGTGGGCAGGATTTTCTGATCGGAGATGGCTCTGCCCTGGGTATGGTGTGAGAAAAGCACTCGTTTTCTCAGACCTTGTCATTCTTCATTTTTACCTGCCTCTTTGAGAGAGCAAGGTGGTTATAAAACTGTTCCTTACCCATGTGTCACGATTATAACTTGTAATGCCAAACGTCTTCTCCCTGCAGGTCAGAAGGTGTAGAGTCTGGGTTGCGTACTGCTTCGTGCTGCTGCATGAAAACCCAGCGCAGGTCCCAAAGCAGCAGGCTACTGTGCTTTAGAGGTTTAATTAAGAGGGTTAATGTGAGGCTCTCATTAAATTAGAGGGTTAATGTGAGGTGCTCGAGCCTTGTTATCCACTGAAGAATTGCATCAGCGTGCTGCAGATGACCACAGGCCCTCTGGCACTGCGTTGTCACCTTTCGAGCTCCTTCAGGTGTACAAATGCCACCTGTCCACTGATACAACGCCTTGCAGAATGGCAGGTGACATTTGTGTGTTACGGATGGCCCACCTGGCAGTGCTACGCTTGAATACAAGGAAGAGAAAGCTGGAACAGAGCTCAAACCTGTGCGGAGCTCAGCTATCGAGTAAGCAGTCAGGAGCAATGCCAGCCACCCAAAAAGCCCTGCTTGAGCTGTTTGGCAGCCGAAGGCCTGTGAGCACTGAGTGGCTGTGGCCCTGGGGGATAAGGGGATGTTCCTGTGCATGAGGGACTTCTGCCTCCAGGCTGGTTCCTGGGGTGCAGGGTTAGCTGCCCCAGAGATGGAGCTCTTTGGCTGTGGTGGGTCTGAGGTGAATTGAGGAGATTCTGCCCCTGCTGGGACGGGGAAGGTGGTGATCATCCAAGTGCCGGACTGGGAACACGAAGTGGAGCACAAGGTGGGCCGAGATTGGAGGTGTGGGAGTTAAAAATCTAGCAAAAATGTGGGGGAAAATAGAGAGACAAAGGGATGGGAAGGAAAGAGGAGGAGGGAGTGTGGAAGTGACAGATGGGAAGAAGACCTTGGGCAGGGATTTTTGGGTGGTGAAGAGCAGCGGGGTGTGTAGGAGGGTGGCATCCAGGAGGTGCTGGAGCAGGGAGGGATGCATATAGGGATGACTGCTGAGGGACCATGGCTAGGGTGCGGTGGAAGGGGTGTGCTTGCTCCTTCCCACAGCGGGAGGAGGGCCCAGGCCTGCTAGAGGCATGGGCACCAACATCTCCAGCTGGCCTCTTGCTGCAGGGACCCCATGGGGGCTCTTTCCCCACCTTTTTGATGTGTCCTTTGCAGTGCCCTAGTGGCTCATTCAGGCTCTTGACCCCACAGTAGGCAAGCAGGTTTCAGTGCTGTCTTCTGTCAGGGCCATCGGGATGCGGTAATTACCTTTGCACTGCCGCCCACCCTTTCTTCCTCTCCCCTTGCGACTGGGAAGTTGGAGGCAGCGCCGACATGCTTTGAGGAGCTCCTTTTGAAGTGACTTTATGAGTAACGCGGGTTGGCGAGCAGTGGGTAATGAGATGCCGGCACTCTTTGCTCTCAGATAATTTCCACTCCCCTCTATCTGTGGCCAGAGCGGCGTCTGCTGCCTGCCTGTCCTCAGAGATATGAAGCTCATCAGATCTCATCTGCTTCAAGAGGCATCTGACAAGGGCCTGATGTCGACAGAGAGAAGGGGAGAGGAGGAATTGGGAGACTGCAGACACAGTGGGCTGGGTGGCAGTGCTGTGGCTTGAGTTCATATCTGTGGGGTCCCGCTTAGCCCGGGCCTGTTCCTTTAGAGAAGCGCTGTGCTGGTTCAGAGTGCTGAGCTGCCCCGTGTACCCGTAGCGGGGCTGCAGTGAGTTTCTGCAGGTTTTGCAGACCGTCCGTGCAGGAAGATGGACTTGTCCCCTCCTGTGGTGTGCTCAGGCTCTGACAGGGATAAGTCAAGCTGGGTAGTAGTCACCAGTTTGTACTAACAAGATGTTTTTGATGACGTGCCCTAGGCCACACCAGAATCCTCCACTTGTCTTGGTCCCCTCCCCGAGTGTCCAGAAGGCATTTTCCATCTCTGCCCAAGCGCAACGGGTCCAAGCCAGCTGCCACAGGGTCCCTGTGGGCCACCTAGCCCATCCCTTGTTATCTGCTGGTTAAAGTCATCAGGAGGGAAATGCAGATGACGGCCGGGACACAGCGCTGCTGCTCAGGGTGGCCTCCTGGAGCAGCAAGTACAGCCAGCCTGCGGGTGGATGCCATCGGGAGCCCGGCCTGGTTAAGTTCATGAGACATGACAGGATCACAGCCCAGGGTTGCTGCAGGCCTCTTGACTGGCAACCGCGCTCCCGTGACAGGGACGTCACTCGAAGCCTGTCATGACAGACCTGCCTGTTGAGGAGGCAGCACGTGGACATCTCTCACGATCATTAGCCGTCAGCCTGTGGGGAGAGCCTCTTCCCAAAATGTGCAGTGGCCGCATCTGCCTGTGCGCGTGGGGCAGCCTCTGGTGCTGCTCACAGTCATGTCCTGTCACAGCTTCGGGCGGGCAACCAGCACTGGGTCACCACCGCAATAGCTGTTGTGAACATCTTTGTGTTGCTTGCTGTGGATCCACGTAAAATCGGAGGCTTGTATTTATTTGGCAGCAGTCATCATTTCTCGTGCAGGTGCTACCTTCGTCCTGGCTAGTGAGATTTGTGTTCGTCTGGGAGAAGAAGCAGCTGCTTTGTAAGCAGGCCGGCTCCTGCGCCTTTGTTTCCTTTGGTCCGCACGGTTAATCTCCTCCTTGGCACCCGATTATTTGCTGCTGTGGGGAATGCACGAGTTTGTCCGATGCGTGCTTGAAATTCTCATCTCCCTGCCTTTAATCCCCATCTGCGAGCGGTGCCCGGGGCTGGGGTAGCTCAGACTGGAGCCCCTTGGGGACCTGCTCCTGCTGTCTCTGCCCAGCTCCAGGCGGGTGGCTCTCAGCTATCTCGGAGGGAGGTGTTGCACTGAGCAGGGGACACCTTCCCTCCAAAGTGTTACCAAGCGTTACACGTCCCCACAAAGTAGCTGAGCATCGGCATTGCCAGCTTTGGGGTGCCCCTTGTCCCTCAGTGTGCTCGCAACTCTGTAGAGCAGGGGACGATGTGCTAGTTTAGGGCGTGCTTCTTGCATCCCGCGTGTCATCCCTTCTCCTGGCCCAGTGGGAAGCAAGTCTGGGCGCCCCACTCCCATCTCCAGTCCGTTTTCTGCTCTTTAGGATGCTCGGTTTCCTTTCTTTCTCATTTCCCCCCTCCCGGGTGCTTTTGTCAGTGTGTAATTAGCTGGCGCTGCACCGAAGCGTTGCTCCCAGGAGTGCTCTCTCGCTGACATTAGCTGCAGACAGTGACTAAAACAAAGAGACAGCTCGGTACGCGCGACGTGTTCGCTTTGTGCGTCTCATGCTCCTCGCTGCTGTTGGGAGCTCAGAAGAGATCGCAGATGTGGAATAAACGGGAGCGCTTTGAACAAGTGGCACCGTAATCCCTCCCTGCCCCCTGCCCCTCGATCCCCCCTTTTTGCAGACATTAGTTTGATTAAAATTGCATGAGCCCACACACGGGCGTGTTTTATTTCATTTATTTATTTCCTCCTGGCAAGAGACCGTTCTGAGGTCCCAGCAAACAGCTCCGCCCTCTGGGAAAGCATCTGGGGAGCACTGGGAGGGGAGTGTAAGGGCTTGGGGGCATTTTTTTGCAAAACTTGCTCTCACCAGCACTTGCAGCCTGCTGCTGTGAGGCTCGTTGCACTGGTGGGACCTGCTTTTCCTGTGGAATGCCAAAAATGAGCGTGTGCACCCTTGTGGAGAGAGGATGGGAGCTGGAGATGGGGCTGGAGGGGCACAGCGGATACGGGGCTAGCTCTGGAGCAGAACAGCAAGTTTTCACCGGAGGTTTTCCAGGTGACCCATGGCATCCCTGTGGCTGGGGCAGGCGTAAGCAGCTAGCTTAAAGCCCAGGAAGCCATGCAGAAATTAAGTCAAAACATTGAAAACAAGATAAATATCCTTTTCAAGCCAGGTTTGGGCACCTGGCTGGCAAGGAGTGAAGTTTTTGCTACTATTTATTTGCTGCAGGCTCCTGTCTCCTCTAGGAACGGGAGACCAGAAGAGAGGACTTTGTGCTCTGGTCCTAATCCACCCCTTGCAAACACAGTACTTTTGAGGATGCTGTGGCAGTGCTGTGTAAAACCTGCCATGTTCCTTGATGGGCATTCACAGGACAGAGACTTCACCTGATGCCCCCCTGGCACTGACGCTGGCATTGCATGACACCCCCGTACCTACCTGCCCTGAGGAGGGGTGGCTGCAAGCTGCTGGCCGTGGCATGGACGTGCCCTGAAAGAGGCCCTGCTGGGCTGCATCCAGCAAGCCTGGACCTTGCAAGGTGAAGTTCCCCAGGTTTGGTGGCAGTGTGGACAGGAACTTTTCGGCCAGCCAGGAGAGGTTAGCATAACAAAGCGGCAGGTGAGAGGAAGGCATTGAATTTCAATCAAGCAGAAGCAGGGGAATGAAATCTCCTTGCTTATAATTCAAGCTCCTGGCTCAGGCATCCTTCTCTTTTACCTTGGAGCAAATCTCCTGTAATGCATAGAAACAGCTCAGCAACTGTAGTCCTGGCTGCCATTGAGGCAGAAGCTGGGGTTTATTAAAGACCTGCACAGCTCTGTAAAAAAATATTTATGATCTTCTTGCACTTAATCATTATAAGTCAAATATTTGAATAGGTAGGGGCAAGCGTTTTGCTAGAATTTGATGATCCCTTTCATATTTATGCTTGGTTACACTTGCTCCACATGTATTTGGATGCTTGGCTGAGGGCAAGAGGGAGGTGAGGGATGAAAAGGACTTAACTTCAGAAGGGGAAGATGGGAGCAAGGAGAGATTAGAGGGGAGAAGAAAGCAAAGGAAGGTTAAAAATAATAACAATTAGGCTAGGGGGGACCAAGAAGAGGCAGAAAAATAAAGCTGGGCCTTTGAAGAGACAGGGGATAGACAGTGAAGCCTCTTATTAAAAATTAAATGGTTGAGTCTGAAGGTAAATGAGGAGCCTGTAATGAAACAATAAATAAAAAGTGGAAGACAGGAAGGAGAGAAATACTTAAAAGGGAAATAAGAGATTTTCACAGGTGTATGCCATTGAGCATGTCAGCAGAGAAGCTCCATAATCACCTTTAATAAGTGACGGGTACTGGGGGCTTTGTAAAAAACAAACAAAGCCCAAACCTTGCAATTATTTGCTCTGGAGGGCTGTTTGCCGTGCTGTGGTCTGTTGGGCCGTGTCCCAGTAGGATGGCTGGGGGCTCTTCAGGAAGGAGGCAGTATGCACAGTTTGCTGGGAAGTCCTGTCCTAGAATCTATATGAACAGTGCTATTTTATTAACCAAAGCCCAGGGTCAGCAATCGTGAACTGTAGGGGTGGAAAGCAGATGTATGACTCTGTTCCTTCAAGGAACAAGGTGGAGTCACGAGGACTTGACTGACCATAGCTTAAAAGAAGGAAGTAGAAGACTTGTGGAGGAGACCAGGCTTCGGTGGTGCATTTTTGTTCATGCTCCACATGAGGATGTGTCACATCTAACTGAAGCCAGTGCAGGGCCATGCTCGGTGTGGTGTTGGGCACCTCAGCAGCTCTTGTAGGGAAAGGACGAGCTTTTGTAGCGACAGGACAAAGGGTGATGGTTTTAAACTAAAAGAAGGTTGGTTTAGATTGTATATAAGGAAGAAATTGTTCACTCAGGGCGGTGAGACCCTGGCACAGGCTGCCCAGAGAAGCTGTGGATGCCCCATCCCTGGAGGTGCTCAAGGCCAGGCTGGATAGGGCTTTGGGCAACCTGGTCTGGTGGGAGGTGTCCCTGCCCATGGCAGGGGGCTGGAGCTGGGTGGTCTTTAAGGTCCCTTCCAACCCAAGCCGTTCTCTGATTGTCAGCCTCCGAGGAATTTTATCTTCCAAACCTTTCTATATTGTTTTGGGGCACTCTCAGCGGTTGGATTTGCATTGGTGACATGAAAGGAATTGGCCTTTCTCTCGCACCATGTGAGGCAGTGAGTTTTGGATTTGGCCTGGGTATCCTTTCCACAGCCTTAATACCCCCTCCCCCATGTGGGCACCTTTAAACTCCTTAAGTTCTCAAAGTAAACTGCATGGATTGAAGTCTGCAGTAAAAACTATTTTAACATGCAAGTATCAGAGGCTGCATTAGTTTAACTGAAATCACTTTGCATGGATTTTTCTGGCATAAACCAGTCCTTAATAGATCCAGGATGTCTGGGGATGATCGAGTACTCAAATAAATTTGTAATGGATTCTAAGGGGAAATGGCTTTCTGTCTCTTTTACGTTGTGTTTTGTTTTTTTAGTGATGGTTAGAAGAATGAACATTTTTCTTAAACAAGGGTCATTTTTTGTCTTTCCTGATCATTTCCCAGCTTGTTTATTTTAGGGGAAGTAGGGCGCAGCAGTGCTGCGTAATTCATTTTGCTGTAGGATGGTGGCATTTGGAAGCACCAGCCTGGCTGAGCTGCCTGCAGTCTCAGGTGAGAGCCCTTTTCCCATCTATGCAAACTGGCTGCAGATGGAAAGTATTTTCCAAGGATTTTTTCTCTCAGCTGTGTTGTAAATAGGAAAAAGGCAGGATTTGGGAGCTTTGAGAGTCCAACAGAAACTTCTTTCCCTCATTGATTTCCCCACTCTTCCTGCTGCGCTGTCATGGTACCACGAGCTCTTTGGTCACCCTGGAGTCTGCCAGGGCACAGGAGACCTGAATACCTAATGTGCTCAAGCAAGGGTTTTGGAAAAAGTACAGAATAATTAAGAAAAAATAAATCTTTCTTATTATTTTAGTGTAGCAGAAAAAGGAACAGGCAAAAGCTATTTTCTTCTTCCTTCTGAAGGTCGTGTTTACAGGAATTTAGCCATGATTTGAAATATGATAGCCTATAAAACTACCGCACTTTATAAGTCTACCTTACAGGGAACAAAACTTCGATAGGCAAGGCAGGAGGACGTATCCTAGCTGTGCCACAAAACAATGCTCTCGAGTCTACGTTTGGTGTAGGGTGGTTTTTGTTTGTTTGTTTGTGTTGTTGTTGTTGGTTTTGTTTTGGTTTTGTTTGTTTTTAAGTGGATTAATGGTTCCCCCAGATCTAGACGGGATAGTGTGCTGAGTTTTGGTAAGAGTGGCTGATAGTGGGCTGAGTTTTGGTAAGAGTTATTTTATAAAAGAAAGAAGAAAAATGTGAGTAGAGGCACTAGTGAAGCTTGATTTCCTGTGTGCTTTTTTTTTTCTCTGTGGCTGAATTTCTAGGTATCTAATAAAGTGCAATCATTGCTTTTCCTTGATTGGGATATTCCCATGCTTGTCTTCCAGCTTACTTCCTTGGTATCTGAGGTTTGAACAACCACTGCTTTCTCCTCCTCAGAGAAATAGTTATGTGTGGTGGGTATCTACTATGCTTCTCCAGCTATTTCATGAAACCTGTGAGAATTTATTCTGAGACTGCTATCCATCCCTCAGTGTTTGTTGGAGAGCTTTAGCCACTCTCGAAGCAGCTGCCACTTTCCAAAGTTAGGTGAGAGGCAGGCAGGCATGCTCACACTGTCATTTCATGCTCTCGTTTTGTTCAGCCAGGGCAGAATGGTGACGCTCCTGTAGAGCATGCACTGCAAACAGCAAACCTCACCTCCCAGGTACTAAGCTCTGCTCAGGGACTGTGCTCTAACTGGCTCCTGTGCCTCTGAGTGGTACTAACTGCAAGATCAGCCAAGCTCCCATTGTGTGGCAGGAGAAAACCTATTTGAATGGGTTGTGGGTCCGTGCACCTGCCATGAGTTAAATAATTAATCTGCTCTGACCATTTGCCATTGGTGTCCTCTGCTTTCAGCAATGAGGTGATCGCTCGCATCGACTAATCAATCATAATTCTCCATATCGACCTGTGTTGATTTCCAGTTCTCCTTGCTTGCAAAAAGGCCACTTGGATCAGGCAGTTGTGAGAAGTTCTTCCCCCCCAGACAGTACAGAGCAAGGGTGATGCAAGACTGTGTATCTTATCAGGCTCCTAATATGTTCTTTATTTGCATGCCATAGCGCATCTGCACGAGAGATCTTGGGCTTTCAAACTTTACAGGTGCTTGTGAGACAAGCTGTTATCTCGGAGCTGGAGAGGGTGAACAGGCACTGAGCAGGCTCAGCTTCAGGCGGAAATCAGGCAGCGCTGGTGGATGGGAAACATCGGTGGCTGAAGCTTTACAGGAAAACCTTTCCTGTTACTGTCTCCTTGAAGCTCGCGTATCTGTAGGAAGATGTTAACCTGAGGATATCTACCAGCAAGAGAAAGTTATAAAAGGTAGTGATACAAGAAGACACTGTCCAAGGGCACTGCTGGGGTGAGAAGTCTGCAGTCTCCTGTCTTTTCCCTATTCCTGTTCAAGAGTCTCTTCAGGCTGATGTGAGCTGGCGATGTTTCCATTGCCCTGTGCCATCCCCAGCCCGCTGGGCACGCAGCAGCCAGTGGAGCATCTGCTGCTCTTCCTGGGCTGGTGTCTCAGCTGGTGAAACTCCACAGCCTGCCTCCGCTGAGGGTACGCACGGAAGCAGCCACGCAAGTGAAATGCTTTGTGCTGGTCATTTTGCCATTTACCTACAGGGTAGTGAATAGCAGCTGGGAAGCTGACAGCTTTCAGCGCCTTTTGCACTGTGATGTGGTGGTGAAACAAGCACTGACGGGGAAAAATGGAGCTGTCTGGAGACCTGGGGACAGCAGTGTGTCAGCTGTGTTTGGCTCTCGCTGAGTAGCTTCACCAGCAGAAGGCTGGAAACACTATAAATAAAGTCCTGGATTCTGCAGGAGTCAGTGGTATTGATCCTGTGCTGGAGACATCGTGGAAACTTCCTATTTACTAGTTTATTCTTGACTTATTTTCATTGCTGCTTTTTTCGTTTGTTTGTTTGCTGCAATGCATTACTTTGATACAGTCTGTGCCTTTGGTTTAATAATAGGTGCGCCAAAAACGTATTTTCTTTATTTTGATGCGCAGTTTATTTCCTGACTGCTTATTTTAAAATGCCTTCTGGCTCTGTACTGCAAAGGATTTGGGATATCCTAGAAAATCTGGGGTACTGACCTCTAGAAGACCTACATGTCCAGACGCTTGCCTTCTGTCCATAATCATCAGTTGTGTGTCTGTGCTGCTGGCTGTGAGCAAGCCATCTTTCTGTGGCACTCCTCGCCTCATGGGGATCTCTTGATGAGCAGGGCTCTGTGGTTGGCATGGGGTTGAGAAGCAGACAGTGACTGTAAAGCCGGAGGAAGTGTCCACCTCTTTCTGCAATGGGTGCTACATTTCAGCATTTAGCATTTGTTGTGGAAGACCACCCGGTGGCTGCTCTGTGGCTAAGTCTGCTGTCAGTGCGAGTTCATTGGGGTTGCACGAAGCTTTTACTCTTCCCCAGCAGTGAAATTTCCCCCAGACAGTCGTCCGCATAAGAGTGGCCCAAGGGCCAAGGCAGGATGCAGCTGCAAGGAGGGCTTTGCTGCTGGCTCGTGCCTCAAGCTGGGAGGAAGCTCACTAAGGGCAGAATTCAGGACCTTCGATCTTTGTGAAATGAGACACCAACAAGCCACAAAAATAGTTGGAATATATAATTTGTACAGCAGGAACTATTGAGTTTCTGCCTGCCTGGTTTAGGAGCCACTGCCTGAGACGGGGTGAGCAAAAGGATTTCTTTGTGTGCCTTGCCAGGGCGATGCAGAACTTCATGACAGAGAGACTTCGTTGTTTCTGTCAACTGATTCTTGCTCGCAGCTTTCCCACTGCCTGTCGTCTTCATCTCCTTCAAGCATAGCACAGGTTGTAGGGAAAAGTGGTGTCCCCTTCTGTAGCTGTGAGGGGTGCTGCTCAAATCTTCCAGACAGTGCTCTTCTACAGGGAGAGCAACTCGGTGGTAGCCAGATGTGTTCGTGTTGATAACCAGAGAGGTGAACAGAATTCTGGGAGAAGGGAAGGGCACTGGGTGCTTTGAAATGCCCAGATCAATGAATATAAAAACAAATACATTTAAAAAAAAATTCAATATAAAGATGCCAAGCACACTCATGCATAAAGTCAATTGGCTGTGTGTGCCTGAGTAGCTTTTCCAGAGTAGTTGATTGCTACACTGGAGCAGGAGAACGCTTTACACAGTCTGAAAATGCGCTTCCAAGCACAGCACTTTGGGTCCTGTCTTCCTGTCCTTATCCCCTGTTCCCCAGATCACCACCACCTAAACTAGAAGAAGCTTGGAGCATGAAGAGCTTAAAGAGGAGAGCTTGCTATTGCCCCATGTGTAAGAGGCAAAATTATAGAAGTACAGTAGAAAGAAAGTCTTTGGGAAAAGGGATTTGCAGTAGTGGACGTTACCTGGATTTATCTGTGCAGCCTGTTTTTGATGGCAGAAGTCTGACACTATTTGACTGAATTTGCGTTGCTTGTCTCAGTTCTGTTTTCTGCAGCCTTTAGTGCAGGAAGAGAGCAGGTGTTCCTCGTGGTTGGAGAGCTTGGACTCCATCCTGCAAGAGCCAGACCGTGTCTTTCATTCATCATGGGGGTGCTAGCTTCAAAATAACAGTTCGGGGCTGCCAAAACCTCATTGGAAGAAGGTAGCTTGGAAATATCCAGAAGAACCAACGTCCTTCATTCCAGCTCCCAGAAATCCCCCAGCTCACGCTGACCTATGGCTCGGTAGATGGCCTGCTGTCTGGTGAAGATGTGTGTTTGTGCAAAGTGTTATAAACAATTCCCATACTCGGAACAGGACCATTAGAAAAGATTTCTACCGTTAGTTTGTACAGGGTTTTTTTTGTTCTCAGATTTCAAAACTTTCTCTGTTCTATTTATGTGCCACCCTGTGTCTCTCGGCAATCTGCTTAGAGACAAGCATGAAGAAGACGCGATTCTGATCTCTTCTTCCCCGTCCATGCGGCAGAAAGCCAGCATTTTTACTTCATCTTCCCTTGGGAACTTAAGACCCAGACCAGGGCTGAACGGAAATTAGGGCTGTAAAACAGAATAAAACCTAATTCCGTCCTTCCTTTGGTGCTTTGTTTGCGGGGACTGAAATGCTCTGCTTGTGTGTTCAGTAGGAAGGCTGTTTTAGAGGGGATGGATAGGTCAGGGCAGGAGATCCAGGGCCAGCATTTTGGAAGCAAGCACTGCTTGCCCACCTGTGTTGCTGACTTGTGCATGATGCAAAGTGCTCTCCTCCACCGATCAGTGCCGCTTTGATGGTTAACATGTTGGATTGTAGGAGTCATTCAGGTCTGCACTAGGTACGTGGCACAGGGATCCATACTCTCAGTTTGGAGCCTCGAGAGTCCTTAATTTAAAAAATGCTCACAGGAATCTTCTCCCAAGTACATCTTGGCCTGGGTTATCTTCCAGCAAAGGGAAAAATAAATTGCTGCTGCCGACCTCAGAGAGCGGCTGGCCAGAGGGGCATGAGAAACTCTGATCCCGTGCTTTGCAGCACGTGGGACGGGCTGGGTCCCAGGAGGCAGGTGGGAGAAAGGAACCTGGTAGGACTCAGACCCTTTGTGATTGCCTAAATGAAGGAACCGCAGCTCTTAACAAGCTCCCCTTGACCTTCTGTGTGATCTCTGCCGGGCTCCTGAAAGGCAGACACTAATCTCTGCAAGCAGCTCCGCGCTCTTATCTCCAGTGCTGCTCCTTCTCTTACACGCGCAGCTGGGGGAGAGAGAGAGGAGAATCCTCCTCGAAAATTGATTGTGGGGAGGGATGGCCCACCTGCCTGAAACACCACAAACGTGATTACAGCCCCCGGGGAATATGGCCTGAGAAGTGCTGTGATTGTTTTGAAATGATACCGCACGGCTCCCTCCCTGCGCAGCTGTTTGTATTGCCTGCCCGCCTGCCCTGAGTACGCTGGGCTGAACAAAATAAGGCTTTTAAAAAAATTGCTGAAAAGAGGATTTTCTAAGCTTTCCACTTCTATCATTTCTTACCTGCGGCTTCTGAGGTGTAAAACATTAAGACAGCATTGCCTACACAGCTTCAGAGGAGCCCAGGCTGCGTCAGCTCTTCGGCTCCATGCGTGCTGGGTATTTTTTGTTCTCCCCGTCTGTTCTGTGGGTCGGGGAGGCTGGGGCTTAGCAGGTTACCCTGTGCCAGCTGAGCCACAGAAAATTCCCACGTCCCTGCTCTTAGCTCTCAAGTGTTGTTAAGTAAAACACATCAGCTTAACCCTGGGTGAAAGAGGTACGTGATGATGTGCTCTGCCCTCGTATTTGTGGTGGCTTAGGCTTGCATTAAGCTGCGGGAGCTAACCGGTGGCTCTCGGGCTTGGGATCAGAGGGAGTGCTAAACCCTCAAAAAGGTGAGTTTCTAAAAGAGGGAGGCAGGTGGAGAGAGAGGGATTTGGGAGCTGATTCACCTTGACTCACTGCCGGAGCTAACTGCCTCTGCCGGCTGTCACCCAGCTGCCTGCAGGGCTGGGTCTCGCAGGGGGACAGGGGGCACAGGCAAAGCCACGAAGCAAGATTGCAAAAAGTTTTAATAAAATAAGTGTGCATATGTGAGGATTAGAGGTTTCCCAACACTGCTGTGGCTGGGAGGTGAAGGCAGGCCTTGTGCTCTCTGTACCCCTCGACATGCCCAGCTCTTGGGATCTTTGGTTGTGTGTATTTTGTGATATTTTTTTTTCCTTTTAATGAGGCCACTTGAACTTCTCCACTTAAATTAGCTGTCCTAATAACCAGCTGCTCCTCAGGGTGCTGCGGGACTGGGTGGGTGTAGAGAGGCGAAGCAGCTCGCTGGCAGGAGCCTCCCCTGCGCCCCATCTCAGCTTCGGCAGGAGCAGAGGGGCTGCGTGGCACGTGGGGCGTGCGGATGGGGTGGCTCGGGCACGGAGACACGTCCTAGAGCAGGACCAGGTTGTGCAACAGGGTCCTGCTCCCGCGGCACAGGAGGAGGGCGAGTGACGGGTAGCGTGGACGGGCGCGTGGGGCAGGGCGGGTGTGACTAACGGGCCCAGCGGCAACAAAGGAGAAGTTCAGGCCCTGAGATGGGAAGCTGACCTAACTTCGAGTTTACACATCCTCTATCTGATTCTCTCTCCCCCTTTCTTCTACTTCTTGTTGTTTCTTTTGTTTTTTTCTCTGCCCTTTCCCACTGGCTGTCTGAACTCGTCCAGTTGCTTTGAGAGATGCATTTCTGTTGGTGTAATCACTCCAGCCAGTCATTAACGTACAAACAAGGCTACTATTGTAATCTGAGGATTTATTGCTGCTGCTGTGAAACAACTGCCATGCCATCTTACTTAACTCTTCAGTTCCCTCGCTGCCTGCTGGCAGCAGCTGGGTCGGGAACAGGCTGCCCTCTTAAAGAGCTGCCCGCCTGCAGGCCGAGGATGTGCTGCTTGGCTTTGTTGCCCCGCAGAGTGCCGTGGTGGTGTAACTGCAAGTGGGGCAGCGCTTCGCCATGGATTTCTCGATTGTGAAGCAACCAGAAGTGACTTCAGAGTTCGACTTCGCGTTTGAAACAAGGCTTAAATGTTTATGCTGGGGTTAAAAATGTGTTCCGCTTGCTTTTCTTTGGGCCACAGCTCAAGATCTGTTCACCCAGTCGGGAGACTGAAGTGAATTCACTGACAAATTTAGAGAAGCGTATGACTTCTTTTTAAAAATGGTTAAAACGTCAGTACTTCTCAGCTGCCTTTCCTTTAAAGCCGTCTTTGACAATCCCTGTGTCTCAGACAAGACAGTGCAGGTTGGGCTTTACCGAAGGAAAGTAATCCCCTACCCAACCAGATTTTTAACACTTGTTAGCGTTTTCCCTGTGGTACCAGAAACCCGTCGTTACGTGCAGGTCGGTGAGGAAGAGGGGAAGTTTGGAGAGCATTTCCCTCCCTGGGCTGCAGGACCCGGAGCAGTTACTGGGAAGTCTTGCTGCTTTCTCTCTGCTGACCTTTTGGGTTGGCTGTTGTAGGAGCTCTGTTCTCCAAATCGTGGGGCCTTGTCCCCACGCCTCTCTCCGGCGTGATGCAGGAGTTGAGGTACACCCCAGGCCCCTGCCCGTTTCTCTTCAGGATTTAAAACTAAGGCAAGTCGGGGACATTATCAGCGGCATGATGTGCTCGGTTTTGTCCCGTTGTGGAGTGATGTTTGGGGGTCTTTGTTGCTTTTGCAGCATAGCCCAGCATGTGTTTTCCTTCGTGCTGAAGGCATTTCAGGTGGGAGGTGCCCGGAGTGCTGCAGCAGGTAGGGATCGGCATGTGCAGCTAATTGCCAGGAATGAGGGCTGGAGAGGATTCCGCTGCTCATCTAGGTATCTTTTCAGCCTTATCACCACCTCCTGCCGCATGTATGCACACGTATTTGGATCCCATAAGGAATAGAAAGCAGCAGCAGCACGGCGGAGGGGTGAGGATGGGGGCTCCCCGGGCACTTGCTGCAGCTGGGCGAGGGCAGGTCCCTTCCAGCTGCTCCTCTTGCCTCGGGGCAGCTCTGGTGGTGGACCCCCATCCTTCCTTACGCTGTTGGCAGCAGCAGCATCGTGCCTGATGCGGGGCTGATCACAAAGCACTGCTCACATTCCTGTTAGTGTTGTCATTTGGTGCCCGCCAGTGCTTTCCTCCAAAGTGGTGGCGTTGACACCGTGCTTCATCTTGAGCAGCTTGCTTCTGTCTTGCAAGCACAACCAGAGGCATCGGGGAAGGAGGTTGGTGGCACTGAGCTGGGATCCCTGCGGGGCAGCAAGATGTCACGGGGCAGATGGAAACATAACTCTTGCACTAATTCTTTTTAAAATCCAGAGCAGTATTTCTCAGCCAAAAGCAGCTCCCTAGGAGTAGGGAGTGCATGTATTTGTTCTTCCTAAATAGTTCACACTTGACACTTGGCAAGCGTAGCTCTATCCAGACGGTAGGAAGTGGGCAGTTGGGGACACAAGGTAGCACCACGCAGTGCCTCTAAAGCGTATTGGAGGGTAAAAGCAATAATGAAACCCAAGGGAAGAAAAGGCTGGCGGGTTTTTGCTTGGCCCTCGAGATGGCCCTGTGCATAGCTGTGCTGACTACCCTATGTAAGTTGTTTTTCTCCAGAAGAGCCTGCAGGGTAAGGCTACTGTGGTGGTAAGTGATTTTTACCAGCTCGGGGCTCTGGCTCCCAGCCTGTTGCTCCTCGTGCATCACCTAACAAGGAAATGGTATCCCAGGCAGGTTTGCTGCCTCGCCTGGGAGTACACAAAACGTTGGTAGCTTTCTGATTTGTGTCCAGCATGTAACGGCTTTGCAGTCCTACTCCTCGGGGGTGATTGGCGTTTTGGATACCTAAGAACAAACCAGAGCCAGCCTAGGGAAAGGGGACACCTGGGTCGTCTATGTCCATGTGAGGTAGAGTTCATGTGGAAATGGGGCTGGTCCTGGGGGCTTGGAGGAAAGCGTGTTGGAAAGCTTGAGCTGCGTACCCAGTCCAGGCCAGGGATCTCCAGTCCCTGCTCCAGGTGAACGTAAGCCGGTTCCTTATCCTAAAGTTAACACCTTAGTTCCCAATCTGTAAATACTTCTGTGTAGCTCACCGGGTGCTCCTCGCTTGCACGTTACTGAGGTGTCTGTATCTGAGGTGGGTTTGGCTGGAGCTGCGTGCACTAGGGGAGAGGGGAGCACCTCCTGCTCCTTCCTTCCTCCTCCTCCTCCTCCTCGTGGCAGCAGGACACTTGGACTGTCCCTGGCTGGGCCCCTGACACCCTCTAGTGGCAATATTGACGTTTAATATTTCAGAAGCTCTTAAAGCTTGGGGGCTGCGAGCACCCCTTCTGCAGCAGCTGGCGGCTCAGAGGCTAGTAGGAAATGCTGCCTTTCTCTCTCCGTCGACCTGCCAGCTGGGAGCAAGGGGGAGGCCAGGCTGGGGTTGGGGGGAAGCATGATACAGGCTCCTGGGTGGCATGCTGGATAGAGGGGAGAAGGGAGCAGGAGCTGGGCAAGACAGAGAGGGCAAGGGTGGGAGCGGGTCCTCCTGGCTGTGAAGGCAGCCTGCCGAGAGCATCCCCACGCCAGGCTGGTTCAAGATTACAGTCTCAAGGCTGTGTGAACCCCAAAGGCCATACTGATTCATCTAACGGGGAGGATATGGTTGGATTTTTTTTCAACCAAAAGAGCACAAGGAGTGCAACACAGTGTGTTGGGCATTATCATAGTCAAATTACAGCCTTCAGCACACCACCGCCTCCGGATTTTTCTCCAGGAATGCGTTTTGCAATAGCTGTGGTGTGGAAGATGCTAACCCTCCCTCCAGGTTATGACCTGGAAATACGAAGTCCAGTTGGCGAAACGGTGCCTGTGTCAGCCTGTAAGCAGCTCGGGGAATGGGGTGGCAAGCGAGACACGGCCGTGGCCCTACACTCTTCCCGTCCCACCGTGGGAGCCGTGCTTTGCTTCCCCGGGCAGCCGCTGCCGCGGGCTGTGCACGGGGCCCATGCTGGGACAGGCTTCCTCTTGTCGTCCCAGGGAGCGGGCGGCTCCGTGCCTTGCAGGGCTCTCAGACTGGCTGCGGGAAGGAGGATGGGCAGGCTTTCTTCCCAGAGTGCTGCCTTCACCCCGCGTACCGGCGAAGGGAGGCTGGTGTGTGTAGCAGGCAGCTCTGCCTTTGAAGCAGCTCAGTGGGAAAGTAACTCCAGCAAGATGGTGATCGGGTTTAATTTACCTACCCGATGTAAAAATAAAGTTACGAGAGCCCATGACTGGAGGGCAAAGAGAAGGGAGCTGCACCGCTCTGGAAATCATTTGGAAAGGTTTGAAATGAGAAATTTAAATCTCCTCGTGCAGGCGTGGTGAGCTGGGGAGTTCAGCTGCCGGCTGCGATCACTGCTTTGCTTGGAGTCGGAGGGAAGAGGGGAGAGGAGAAGCGAGGCAGCTCCTGGCTGGCACGGGATGGCGTGGCCAGAGGCTATTGCTGCCCGCGGGCAGGGAGTGGGGAGCCTGGGTGAGGAGGATGAGGGGATGGGAGGCAGGAGGAGACATGGCTGCGGGGATGAGGGCAATGGCCGTAAATGAGTCTTACCAGGTATTTTCCCTGCTGGGACAGTAAATTCCCTGGTTAGAGCATGCTTGGTCAAAGCAAATGCTCTGGGCTGAGCTGGACGAGAAAAAATTCCCTTTCATTTACTCCATCCTGTGGCTTTCTTCTTCTCTCTCTCCTGCTTTGAATTTCCTGCCATAAATAATGCCAGCGGTTGTCCTCAGGGCAACTGATTGCTTTCTGTAGCAGTGCCTGAATGAAACAGATGCAGCTTTTGGCAACGTAACCAATTTTGTCAGATCCTCCAGTGTTGTCAATGAAACTGAGCTGAGATGTGTTAATTATATTCCGCTGGTGCATGGTGAAACCGTGGGCATTAACAGGTTCACTGGCGCTGCCTTGTCTGCAGACTTGGAAAGGAGGCTTGCCGTATCCTCTCCATATGATGTTTCTTGAGACAGCAAAATTTATAAATAGCTCTTTTTAAGAAAGCCTGCCTTCTAGTAGCGGGACCTCCTGCTACAATTGAGATACTCGCTAAAATTAAGCAAATCTGTGGTGCTGCAGGGTTTTTTTCATCCTAATTTTAGTGGCTGTTCGCTGTAAATCCAGCTGTGTGGTCTTTTCTGCTGTCACTCATGGACTGCAGGTATTTGGGGATGATTGTCTTTTTATTTGGGGCTAGTTATGAGCTGGCAGGCCTTTGCTAATCCTCATGATTAATTACAGCCATAGAAAGAGACCTCTCCCCCAGCTCTCCTTTAACGTATCCAGGCTGTGGCCCCTCTCTTGGGTCAGCATCTCGGCGTTCCTAACCCTAACGCTGTGCTTCTCCGTCCCCCTCCGCTGCAGTGATCCCCGACTCGCTGCGAGTGACCGCGGTCCCGCAGACGCTGCACAAGGTGGAGCGCGACTCCCTGGAGCTGAAGTGCGAGGTGTCCAAGAGCACGGCCCAGCACAGCCACGTCTCCATCGCCTGGTACCGGCAGCGAGGCGGCGAGGCGCCCGTGGAGGTCATCTCCCTCAGCCGCGATTTCGTCCTGCGGGCCGGGGGCTCCTACGCCCAGCGGCAGGCCACGGGGGACGTCCGCTTGGACAAGGTGGGCGAGACCACCTCGAAGCTCACCATCTACAACCTCCACCCGTCAGATCAAGGCGAGTTCTACTGCGAGGCGGCTGAGTGGATCCAGGACCCGGACAAGTCGTGGTACGCCATGACCCGCAAGCGTTCTCAGGGCACCATCGTCAACGTGCAAGCCACCGGTCAGTGTCTTCTCTCTCTTTCCTTGCTTGTCCGGGTGGTGGGAAGAAGCAGAGGAGGTGGAAAACAGGGCTGTGCGTTGTTAGGTGACTCCGGTGCTGACCCAAGCAGGGAGCAATGCACACCACAGCTTTTTACCATCTAAACAAATGAGTCTGCAAGGCCAGCTGCAGAGCTCCCCTAGGTCTGATCACACCTAACGCTGGAGCAAGGCCTGCAAAGCCGTGCCTGGTCTGGGACTTGACTGTTTCACACTGTGGTTCTCTCTTGACTCCGCAGTGGGGTTTGTGGTCTCCTCAGATAAGCCCAGTTGCCTCTTGGGGTGAACCCATGGAAAGCAGCTGTTCCTGGGAGGGTTGCGGAGGTCTCTCACTGCAGGTTACCCAAGTGGGGCCAGGCTAGGTCCTCTTCTCTTGGCACTGCTGAGACCTGGACCGGTGGTATCTTCTACCACACCACAGCAAGAGGGCTTGGTGGCAGCCCCTGCTGTCTGACATAGCCAGCGGTCTGGGCTGAAACGGGAGCTAAGGCACACATACAGCTTACACGGCTGGTGCTAGCACAGGCAATGAGAATTTGGGGAAGTGAGGAGATAAGAGTGACACATCAGAAATTTAAACTAAAACTTTGAGCAAACACTTCTGTATTGCCTGAGGCCCATTTGCAAGTCAAAATCCTTCTCACAGCCAGCAGCACAGGTTCCTGCTAAGGATCTAAAAACCCAGATGAGCTCTTTTGTCCTCTCAGATATCCCTAAAAGCCCTGCCTTTCAGTCCCAGCAATCTGGGATGAGTAGGACTGGGCTCCAGCTCACATCCCGTGGTGCCGCTGGATCCCAGTGTCACAGCAGAGCTGCTCCCGGGTGGAAAGGCTGGGGAAAAGGTGATTTGGCTGGGGAGGCCTTGCAGCTTTTGCTTCTTACAGACAAAGCAAGCCGCTCACCCCTCCACCTTGGAGGTGCATGTGTCCAAGGGGTGATGACCATGCAGTCTGGCAGGTTGCAGCCACCTCGCGTGAGGTGTGCTGCTCTCCAGGTGGGCTTTGCCACGCTGACATGAGCTGGTCTGTTTCTCCCCAGATAAGGAGTTCAGTGTCCGGCTGGAGACGGAGAAGCGGACGTACATCGTGGGCGAGCCAGTGGAGTTTCGGTGCATCCTGGAGGCACAGAATGTCCCTGACCGCTACTTCTCCATCTCCTGGGCCTTCAACAGCTCCCTCATCGCCAGCCTGGGGCCCAACGCCGTGCCGGTGCTCAACAACGAGTTTGCCCAGCGCGAGGCCCTGGGCCAGCTCAAGGTAGCCAAAGAAAGCGACAACGTTTTTGTGCTGAAGATCTACCGCCTCCGCCTCGAGGACAGTGGCAAGTACAACTGCCGGGTGACCGAGCGGGAGAAGACTGTGACGGGGGACTTCATCGACAAGGAGAGCAAGCGGCCCAAGAACATCCCCATCACCGTCCTGCCGCTCAGTAAGTAGAGACCTGCCTGCTCCATCCCGGGATGCTGCCAAGGGCCTTGCTCTGCTGGGCAGCTAGCTGGTGAGGCTGTGGTGTGTCCAGCCCAAATCAGACTTCGGAAGGGGAATGGGGAGGATAAGAGTTTGTGTGCTGTGGAGGCTTGAAATCCCAACTGGCAAGTCTTTTTGGAGGGGAAGGGGAACAGTAGAGCAAGGGGGATTGTGCTGCTCAGGTTCGTGAGTGGGGAAACGTGTCCCCACCTTGGTGATCACTCCAACCTGGCAGTTGTGGTCTTGAGGTGAAGGTGTGTGTGACAGCCTCTGGCTTGCTCCTCGCACCTCTACCCTCTGCACGAAGCTGGGCGCCCTGAAGTATACAGCAGGCGTAATGGGGAGACTGGCTTGTCCCTGCTTTATCCTAAGAGCTGCTGGGTTCCTGCAGGCTGTGGCTGTTGTTCAGCTGTCGTGAAAGACACTGGGGTTGCACCCTGCACTGGGAAAAAATAAGGTTCACCTGCTCCTCAAGCCCTAGTTCGCTCTTCAGCATGGAGCCCTGTTGTGGTCACTGTGTGTCTGCCAACCCTGGTGAAAACAACCCTGCCAGAGGCTCGCCTGAGTGCCTTTTGTGTTTATCAGACAAATGTGATAAATACGTGAAAGGCAGGGTGAGAGAAGAGGGTCAACTGACTCATTCCTCCTTTGTTTTGCTCTCTCGAACTCAGGTAGCCGCAGCATGGCGAACCAGGCAAGTGTTGCCCAGGTTACCCTAGCTGCAGGGTTTGACCAAGCAGATGGGAAGCTGACAGGATTTTGTGCAGCGTCTGTCTCCTGTCTCTTAGGCTTGTAGGGAAATGCAGCCCTTTCCTCAAGCTTTTTTTTCCTCCTCATTTCTCCAAAAGAAATTCTAATTCTTTTCTCTCTTACCAATATTTGGTCTCATTTGTTTGGCGTTAAAAATTAGAAATCTTGCGCTGGACTATTGTCTAAAATGCAGTACTTCTAGGCAAAGCCACCTTTCAGGCAGATTTCATTCCTGAGATTTCGTAAATCACCAACTCTAGGAACAAATGTGATTTTTCAAGGGTGCTAAGTGTCCATAACTCCAACGGAAGACAGCAGGAGTAACCAGCACTCAGTATCTCTGAAAAATGAGCCGTAAAGCCTAACGTCTCTGGGAAGCTCAGGATAACTTTTTTTTTTTGATGTTGCCAAACATTGATAGCTACCTCTAGTGTTGAGAGCGATGGGAGTTTGCGAAAGCTTCTCCCAAAAGGTGTTGCAGAAATGGACGTGGCAAGATGGTAATCAGATTGACACGAATTGAAAAGCCCAGGGAGCTGGAAGCTTTTTTTTTTTGGCAGAGCCGGTTGCATGTGGTGCATGTTGTAGCAACACAAATTCCCTCAAGCTTTGCTGAGACCCCAGCCTGGACCTGCGAACTGAAGACACGGCAGTGCCTCCTGAGCCCTAGGCAGAGATTTTTCCCAGCTTTGGCCGACACCTGCTTTGAGTGTGCAAGGCACCAGGAGCAGCTCGCTGCCCACAGACTGTTTTTGGATGTGGTCACGCATGAACTTAAGACGTGCCTGAACCCAAATGCGTGGGCAGTTTCCTGCACCTGGTAAAACACCGCTCTGGCCAGCAGCGTCCCTGCAGACTGAGAAGTGCCCAGTGTGTATCATCTCCCCTGTGTGTGTGCGTTTCTCTCCTTAGAGACCAGCATCTCCTTGGAGATTATCAACAACGCCAGCAGTGTCTTGGAGGGGGAGAGCCTGCGCTTTGGCTGCAACGTGCGCTCAGGCGTGGGGCCCCAAAGCCGCCTCTCTGTCGCCTGGCAGCTGGTGGACAAGCAGAACCGGCGCAGCGAAATCGTGCGTCTGGATCGGGACGGCACCCTGCAGCCCGGCCCGTCGTACACCGAGCGCAGCAGCTACGGGGGCATCCAGATGGAGCAGGTCCGGCCCGGCTCCTTCACCCTGGAGATCTTCAACAGCATCAGGGCGGACGAGGGCCACTACGAGTGCCGGGTGGCCGAGTGGACGCGGACACTGGATGGGGAGTGGCAGATGGTTGGGGAGCGGCACGCTGGTACCCCAGTGTCCATCACTCCTCTGGGTGAGTACTCAAGGTGTGGGGGCTGTGGGGCCATGCGCCCCACGAGCCTGGCTCAATCCAGGAGGTCACCTGCAAATACCTGGGGCTGCTCTCAGCACTCTGTGCTTGCCAGTGAAATGGAGGCACCAGCAGCCCTCCTGCAGCTCCTGCAAAGGTTGGTGCAAAACGTCTGCGTGCCCAGTTGCATTTGAGGGCAAAATCTGAGGGGTGGCTGTGGCAGGAGCAAAGCAGGGGATGGCTGATGGGAGCCAAGGAGAGAGACTGCCAGCATCATGATGCCCACTGAAAGGGGGCACCACATCCCAACAGCCCTGGAGCTGGGCTGTGGGAAGTGACTTGGTGGTGCTCCATCAATGACCAGCGGGCGTCAAAGCCTCCTTGCATGCTCTGGGCAAGCCTCGTCTCAGCTCACCAGACTGGGAGAGCGAAACACAGGGCATCTATTGGCCCGGCCACCAGAAATCACGAGCATCTCCAACAGCATCAGAAGTCCTCAGGAGCTGTGGATCAGGACCGGTCCTCACTGCCTCTGCCAAGAGGCCCTGAGCAGCTGACCCGGGACTGAGCCAAACTAGAGGCCGTGATCGTTGCGACTGGTACTCTGCTCTGCCAAATAGCTCCTCTGGTTCAAATACAGCAAAGTGACATCAATTTAGGAGAGGGCAGGTAGGGCATTAGAGATTTTGCATAGATTGTGAATTACTTGGGTCTCGCTCAGGCCTTGTTATATATTAAGCCCTGGACAGGTTCCCAAAGTTCTCTGCAGGAGACTGAAGAACTGATGAATATTCCTACAAGGTCCCTGATTTGCAGAATGCTAGAGCTATAAACAATTAGTGCGTGCTATTCAAAAGTCAAGATAGATTTTTTTTTTCGATTCTCCACAGTATTAATCTTAAGATTTGGCGAGATGTGTGAGAGACCAGACTTTAAAGTCATATTCTGATTAAAATCTTGCTTTTTTTTTTCCTTTCCTCCCCTTCACTTTTGACCTTCTTTCAGAGGCTGTTCTGTCTAGAGCTAGAAACCATTGCTCTATAGGTTTCAAAAGCAGGTAGGGACGTTAGTTTGTAAAGAACTCAAGGCAGATTCTCAGCTGGTTTCAACAGCGTCTTTGTCTTGAGGTCAGTGGCATTTGGCCCCTTGTAAGTCCATGTGTTGGCCATTCTCTTTACTTTGCAACTTGTGGAGGTGTGTTGGGATGGAACAGGGAGTACAGTGGTAGATGAAGTGATGAGATTTTAAAATGCATCACGTTTACTCTTGCTAAAATTTAAGATACAGAAAATTGATCAGCAGTTCCAGAAGATGGGATTTGAAGGTAGTTGTCCCTCCACCTCTTTCCCTTGTCCCAGGGAAATTTGACTGTTACATTCTGTCAAGTCCTAAGAAGTAACAAAGTCCTCTTTCTATAACTAACAAACCTGTAGTAGCTCAGTAACATTTAGTGATGAAAATATCAAATATTGTTTTCTTGCTGCTGAATCTGATATTTTTTGTTCAGATTAATGCTTTTGAAGTGTCTTGAGAAACTAGAATGGAAGGTGCTAAGAAAGAGCAAGAGAGGTTTATTGCTACAGAAAGTGCTAGTAAAAAAATGCAGTAAATTTAGTGACACTCACATTTCAAGTTAAGGTCTAATCGTTTGCCAGTCTGCCAGGGTAAAAAACTCTTTAGCTGAACCAGCACAGATAATGTTCAAACCCATAAATCTATCGCCACTGTGGTTGTGAAGCAACAGCCAGAAGAGAGATGTGCTGTCAGATGAGACCAGATGTCCCTGAACTTCTGAGGATCTCAAGTGCCCAGCAGGGATTTTAGTCCCTGGCAGATGGGAGGGAAGGGGCAGGCACTCTGAAATCTGTGGGTAGAGGAGGGCAGGCTGGGTGAGGGGGTTCTCCTATATTGTTACGGGGAGGTCTTGCACAAAATGTGCCTGCTTACATGTGTGGATGCTCTCCTTTTGTATGAATTCCCTGGTAAAATTATAGAGAAGGTTATTCTGGGAATTACTGAAAAACACCTGAAAGACAATGCAGTCATTGGTCACAGCCAGCTTGGGTTCATTAAGGGAAAGTCATGTTTAATGAACTTAATTTCCTTTTATGACAAGGTTACCCACCTAGCTGACTGAGGGAAGCCAGCTGATGTAATCTTTTTGGAATTCAGCAAATCTTTGATCGCTGTTTCTCACAGTATCCTTCTGGACAAAATATCCAGCATACAGCTAGACAAATACATGATGTGATGGGTGAACAATTGGCTGATGGGTTGGACTCAAAGGTTTATAGTAAATGGGGTTACATCAGGCTGGCGGCCAGTCACTAGTGGGATTCCCCAGAGCTCCATTTGAGGGCCAGTTCTCTTCAATGTTTTCATAAATGACTTGGATGTAGGACTTGAAGGTGTACTAAGTTTGTGGACAATGCTAAACTGGGAGAAGCTGCTGACTCCCTTGAGGGTAGAG
This sequence comes from Anser cygnoides, assembly GCF_040182565.1. Taxonomy (NCBI): domain Eukaryota; kingdom Metazoa; phylum Chordata; class Aves; order Anseriformes; family Anatidae; genus Anser; species Anser cygnoides. The sequence goes on along the minus strand of NC_089873.1, from coordinate 87,460,240 downwards.
AGGCCTTGCAGAGAGATCTTGACAAATTAGAGGGCTGGGCAACCACCAAGTGCATGAAGTTTAACAAGAGCATGTGCCAGATCCTGCACCTAGGTAGGGGCAACCCTGAATATACATACAGACAGGGGGATGAGAGGCTGGAGAGCAGCCCTGTGGAAAGGGATCTGGTCATTCTTGTTGACTGCAAGTTGAATAGGAGTCAGCAGTGTGCCCTGGCAGCCAGGAGGGTAAACCATACCCTGTGATACATCAGGCACGACATTGCTAGCTGGTCGAGGGGAGGGATTGTCCTGCTCTGCTCTGTGCTGGTGTGGCCTCACCTTGAGGGCAGCATGCAGTTTTTGGTGCCACAATGAAATAAGGACATAAAACTATTAGATGAGTGTCCAAAGGAGGGCTACAAAGATGGTGAAGGGTCTGGAGCGGAGGATGTCTGAGGAGCAGCTGAGGTCCCTCGGTTTGTTCAGCCCAGAGCAGAGCAGGCTGAGGGGAGGCCTCATGGCGGCCTGCAGCTCCCTCACGAGGGGAGCGGAGGGGCAGGCGCTGAGCTCTGCTCTCTGGGGACAGCGACAGGACCCGAGGGAACAGCATGGAGCTGGGACAGGGGAGGGTCAGGCTGGGTGTTAGGGAAAGGTTCTGCACCCAGAGGGTGGTCGGGCACTGGGACAGGCTCCCCAGGGAACTGGTCACAGCACCGAGCCTGCCGGAGTTCAAGAAGGGTTTGGACAGTGCTCTCAGGCACAGGGTTTGATTTTTGGGGTGGTTCTGTGTGGAGCCAGGAGTTGGACTCAGTAATCCTTGTGGCTCCCTTCTAACTCGGGATATTCAGTGATTCTAAGAAGAGGGGATTTTGTATGTTAACCTTAATGTCATGAGCATGTTTGCTGAGGACTTGAGAAACAGATTTGGTTTTTACATGGCAGTCAAGAGGAGAGAACGTCATTAAGTTTCCTTGCCTAGCCCAACTGGAGATTAAACTGTACAGAGTCAGCTGATCTTGGTAAAATTAAGGTGGCTTTCTAAGGCCAGAGCTGCTGCCGCATCTGAAGGTAATGGCTTACATGGGGATGAGATGTGGCAGTTTCTGCCTTCTCAGCCTCTGTCTCCTCTCTGGCGTAATCACTAAACATGTTGCATGGGGCTTTAATCCCAAAGATTGACCTCCTTTCTCAGTAATTACACATCCATGAGCGATGCCCTGAATGACTGGGGCTGCGGAGGCACTTACTGGAGGTGTACAGATATGGTGATGTCCACATTGTGGCTGGTCTGGCCCACGGCAGCAGCTCTGTGGGTTGCAGTGAGCTCTCAGCTCATCCCCCAAGCTGTAATTTCAAGCCTGTGGCAGGCTGAAGCTCCATGCTGATCCAGAAGACATTCCTGTTTCTGGTGGGGTCTCCACCCATGGGGCCCCAGCAAAAGCTTTGTTGAATGCCTGGGTCATCAGCACAGCAGTGTGAGGGAAGAGAGCACCAAGCCCACCTGGACGCCCAGCAGAGACCTCCAGAAAGTAAACGCTTCTTGGAGATGGTGGTGGTGGAAAACAAGGTCCCTGCTATATCTACAGGCTTCACTGAAGTAATCATAACAGTAAAAAAATATTTTCTCTCTAGCTCAGAGTAAACGAGCAATGGAAATTCCTTGACCCAAAATGTAAACCAGTCAACTAGGAATATGTTATTTGTTATTTTTAACTTGTTAATAGTTTGCTGTTTTTAAAATCCCCTAAATCTACAAAGTCTTGGGGTTAGACAAGTAAAGATGTGTTGACTAGCTTGTGGAGTTGTGCAGATGTGAGGGTAATTGTATATAGCTAGGATCTGTAAGAGACAAAAGAGATGCTGTGTGAAGAATAGAAGCAACCACCTTCTCTCTGTTATAAATTGCCTCCACTCTTGGATTACGTAACCTCTGCCAACTCTCCAAAGCACGGAAGAAAACTTTTTCTTCTCATTTTCCTCATCGTTCCCTCACCTGCAGTGACCAGCTACAGACCTGGACAGGGAAACAGGGAGGGAGGATCCCTTGGCCAGGAGGTGGTTGTGAATCATGGCGTCTACAAGTGGTCGTGCTTGTTCATGCAGAATCAAGCCATGCTCTTTAAAGCCCTTCTCTCTCTTTTTTGCAGAGGCTGGTTTTGCTGTCACAGCTATTTCCCGCACCCCTGGGGTGACCTACAATGAGTCCTTCGACCTCCAGTGCATCATCAAGCCACACTACCCATCCTGGGTCCCAGTGTCAGTGACGTGGCGTTTCCAGCCGGCGGGCAGCACTGAGTTTCACGACCTGGTCACCTTCACGCGTGACGGCGGGGTCCAGTGGGGTGACAGGTATATGGGCTTCCGGACCCGCACTGCCATTGAGAAGGCCGAGTCCAGCAACAACGTGCGCCTGAGCATCAGCCGGGCGAGTGACACGGAGGCCGGCAAGTACCAGTGCGTGGCCGAGCTCTGGAGGAAGAACTACAACAGCAGCTGGACGCGGCTGGCAGACAGGACATCCAACCTGCTGGAGATCAGGGTCCTGCGGCCGGGTGAGTGTGGAGAGCAGGCAAGAGGGTCTGGGAGGTGTGTCGTGGGGATGGGCTGCATGTCAGTGTTGCAGTGGTCTCTCCAGAGGAAGGACTGCTCTTGTGGCTGCAACTGACATCTCACAGTTGTGAAAGTTTTGGGTGGGACTTGAAACTGTTCACAGGGTTTTCTTCTGGGAGGTGAGGTGACTGAGGCTTGGTCCGGTTTCTGGGCTGTTCCTGTGAAATGGAAATGGCTTTCAGGATGCTGCCTCCATTCATCAGAGCAGACTCTCTCTGAGAGTCTCTGAGAGTCTCTGAGAGTCTGCTCTAAGAGAGGAGAGGGGCAGGATCAAAGAGAAGAGTGGCACTCCCACCAAAGCCTCTACGTGCACACCCACCACAGGTGTTGTGCTACAGCTCTTACCGAGTGACTGGCTGCACCTCTTGCTCGGTTGGAGACATCTTCAAAAGCAGCTAGTGATTAAAGAGCCTGACTTTCATCCCCACTAGAAACTGAGCCCTTTCCAGCTGGAAGTCCCCAGGTCCATGGGTGCCCATTCACAGCATGCAACATCTAGGCAACAGAGACCTGGTTTGGCAGGGAGAGTCAGAAAGCCTACAAAGTGCTTATGTTCCCTGTAACAGCCAGTGGAGAGAGTTGGGCAACTTCTGTAGGTTTTGTTGATGATGACTTTTTGCTGGTGCCTCCTATTCCTCATGAAGGCTGCTAAGATGTGTGGTCAGGACAGCTGTTGGCCACCACTGAGCTGAATGGTTTATTGCTATCTCAGCCTTAGGGCTAGAGTTCGTGTTTGAAGTGGGGCTTTTAGCACCTTCAGGGCTCTTGGCTCAGCTCCTTGCAGCATTGTCAGTCCTGCCCTCGTGTTCCTGTGCAGAGGGATGCCTCCCTAGGGTCTGCCTTCTTGCTTAGGGATTGTATTTTTCCCCTCAGTGGCCATTTCCATACTCTCCTCCACCTTCCCCAACCCTCTGGGAAAGTCAGGGGATGCTGTTAGCTCCCTCATGAGCTTTCTGCCCTCTTTCTTCCCTCCCTTCCTCCTTCCTTGCCATCATCTCCAGGTTAATCTTCTCCATTTGTCTTGATTACCCTGCCTTGTAATACATGTTTTACTGCTTGCAAGGTCACGCTGGTGATGTTCATCATTTTAGCTTATTTCCCTAGGAAACAGCAGTGACTGGAGATGGTCCCTGGAGTAATATGCTTCTTCATGGCATATTTCTGTGCATGCATTTGTGTGTGACACAGAGAGAAAGAGAAATCCTTGGTAATATCTTCCAGAAGAGAGCCTCTGTGCCACAGTTCAGGGTGGCCAGGAGGACATTTAAGCCATGTTCTGGCAGCCGGTTCTTCTTTACGGGAGCAGTGACCATCAAGGGATGCCTTAACAGAACAAGTGATCTAGGTCTTCATGGTTTCTACCTCTCCCTGTCTCCCTGCTGCTCAGCAAGCTACTTGCTACACAAATCTTAGCTGTCAGTCCAATGAGCCTTGCGTAATGTTTGTGGTTTTATGGCCCACAAGGGGATGGAAGAGAAGAGGGGGGCTCCTTCCTGACCCTCCTCCTCAGAGCGTCCCCAGCACTGCTGTTGCACTTTGTGTTTTGTTTCCATGCCCCAGGCAGCCTCTAAGAGCCGGTTGTTTAAGTTCTCCATGAATGTGGTGCTGGCAGTCGTGCCAGCGTCTGCTGCAGTTCTCGCTGGTTTTGCAAGCTGCAGAGGGTTGTGTCATCACCGGGTCCTTGGCTGGATCATCTCCAAACGGGGTCCAGGATGATGTGGGAAACACCTTCCTTGGTCACCTCCAAATGGATGTCCTGATGTCCCCACGGTCAGACCCGTGCTGATGAAGCAGATGCTGGTTTTCAGATTACTACCCAGGGCTTCTTCAAAAGGGGTCATTTGGGACCTCTGAGTAATTGAGCACCTGAGAGTGCTCAACAAGCACAAAACAGTCCAAGTCTGTGGCTCCGTAAGTCACCTTAACCTGACATAACCTGAGGCTGATACTGGATGCCTTAGTCCTAGGGTCTGTTTTTCTTTGTCACTCACCCCAGGTCCCTGCCTTGCCCCTTACACCAGTGGGTTTGGGGTGAGCTGTCTCCCCTACAGATCCACTAAGGGATATGCAATGAAGAAGGCAAGTCTGGAAGTCTTTTGGCAAATCGAGCTAGCACGTGTTTCCAGATTGTAAGTTAATGTTGGGATTCTAGTTTTCCCTTAAGACCCCTGCTCCCTATTTGTCAGAGTGACCTTTCTGTTTGACAGATTCCAGGTGCAGAAGTGGCAATCGATGTATGTCAGCCTTTAAAGTGTGTTAAGGTGAGAAAGGTAAAATAGTGGCTGCCTGATTGCTTCATTAATCTCTTCGCTTTGTGAAATCCCGCATCCTCAAGGGACTAGGTGCCAGAGCTTCCCTTGGTGTGTCAGTTTGCTGTTTCAACACTTCGACTGTCTCTTCTTGGCACTCTTGTGGTGGGAAGGGTTTGCAGTTGTCATGCATGCTGAGTGGTAGCTGCAGAAGTGGCAGCGTTAGTTCTGAATTGCGTGTGTTAACATGGCTGCGACATAATTTCACTTGCTGCTTTTCAGTTGGCCAACAGGTAATGCTGAGGAAATGCCAGCAGCTTAAAACACGTCAGTCCTTTCTTATTCCCAGGAAGAAACTAGCAGGATTTGGGAAACATATCTCAGAAGGAGGAAGTGAATGGGGCAGGTAATTGCAGCATGAACCCAGCTCGGAACTGAAGGTGTGTAGGTGGAATGGCAGGAGTGTCCTGCATGACATCTGGAGCTAGATTTGACCTTTGAATGTGATGTTCCTAGTCCCTTGGGCATGAAGCCATTACACAGACCGGCAGCATGAGGAAAAGCCCTATAAAGGATGCGGTCTGTACATGCGAGAGCTTGCAGAGAAATGAGGCATCGGGAGGACATGGGGTTCATCCCTTGGTGGTGCATGAAAACCCACCAGCAGCAGCAGCAGTACCTGGCACTCCGGTATTTCTCCCTTCCGCAGCCTGCTCCTGGGTGTCACGCAGCCTGGCGCACGCTGGGTTGCAGAGCAGAGGGAGAGCTGTGCACAGGCACGATGCCCCAGGCAGCTCCTGTGTGCTTCGGAGGGGCAGAGACCTGCACTGCTCGAGGGTGAGTGCTGGGCTGGAACTTCTTCACGCTGGAGTAGGCAGCCAGCTCTGGGGATCTGTCGGGCAGGATTAGGGACCGGGCTGGCGACTGGCTAGATTGCCTGTGGCTGTTTCGTGTCCTTCCAAGGCAGTGCTCTCCTTCCAGCTCTCGAGATGCCTGTTGTTCCTTTCTCGGTGAGCTCATGTTGCAGCAGAGGGGAGGAACAATAAAAGTAGGCTGAGTTCATGCCAGCTGCTTCCCTGAAGCCAAAGCTGGCAGGAGACCACGCATAGGAGCACGGGCCGAGCTTGGAGCGAGCCCCAAGTGCGGGGTGAAGCCTGCATCCCGCCTGCATCCTTCAGCCCCCAAAGCCGGGGCTTCCCCTGAGGGTTCACCACCCCTTTCCCCTTGGAGGGGACAGGCACGGTGCCTACCTGGCACTCTGCCACCCCTCTGGTGTTAGAGGAGGATGAAGTGCAGGCTGTTCCTTTTGAACCCCGGTAAGCCTGAAAGTGTTTGGATTTGTGCCCTGTGGAGCCCAGGAGAGGCAGGCAGTAGGTGTGCAGGGGACAAGGGGGACCCGAGGGCTGGCAGGCTGGCTTTGTTCGTGGCTGCTCCGTGGGTCTCGGTTCTCCCTGCCAAGTTTCCAGGGACGGAGCGGCTGAGACGGGGCGGGCTGTTTGTGAGCAGCTTGCGTCCCCGCGGTCTGCGGGACCCAGACAAGGGCAGCAGACAGTCTCTGGCGGCACAGTACGTGGCGGGGGGGCTGTGCTGCGGTCTGGGCAGGCTAGGACATCGGAATATGTCTCTCTTGGCAAGAAGGCTCGAGAAGATTTGTGCTGCTGTATCAAATAGACATTGTCCTCGCGCGCATTCCTGCACTCGTCTCTCCCCTGCGGGGCGATTTCGGCAGAGCTTCGAGGGGTCGGAGCGCTGCACCTTCGCAGGGAGTTGGCTCAGGGTTGGCATCACATTTGGGATCACTCACGTCCCCCTTCCTCATTAGAGGGCCCAGTACGGCCCTTTCAGTGCCCAAACTGCAAGCTGCCCGCAGACCATCAGCCTCTGATAAATGCGCGGCCACCCCTGTGCCCGCAAGTTGATGTCTTCTTCCCATCTTCTCCCGCCCTTTCCCTCCCTCCCTCCTGGCGTCATCCCTCTGCCGGTCCTGTCGTGACTAATCCTGCAGCGGGCACACGGGGAGAGGCTGCAATCACCTCCATAAATCTGCCCTCTTGCTCCTGGGTTTCTGACAGTAATGAACGTGGGAGGAGGGACGGGGAGGGGTGGAGGGGGATGATAACCAAGCAGACGCCAGGGGTGCCGGGCTCCTCACTGCTTTTTCACAAGCCGGGCTACAGCAGATTGATTGACCTGGGAACCGTCAAGCAAACAAGACCGTCAGGCTCTTCATTAGAGCATTAATTAGCTTCCAGGGGCTCTCCAGGGGCTGCTCTGTAAAGTTTGGTTTATTAGGAGCTGTCAAGTTGAAACTGTCATGGAGGGGGAGGGTGCAAGCTCCTCAGCTGGCCTCGAAGAAGGGGGATGCTTGTGCCTGAACTTTGAGAGTGGGGTGAGCCAGAGCTTTGCTGCCCCAGAAGTCCTGTGCTTGGGTGGGTGCAGAGCTATCTCTCTCCTGGTCTCCTCAAGAAATCGCCCTGGCCACTGATAGCAGCCTGGCTGTGCTTGGGTGGTGAAGGCTGGAAAAGCTAAGGAGGTGAGAGAAGAGGAGGACCCTTACCTCGTGGTCTGAGCTGTCCCTGGCAGTTGTAAAGAGACTGCTCGGTGTCCTGCTCCTCCTTCCCTCCGAAGACGTGGTGAGCAGCCAGGCAAGTGATGGTTGTGACTGTGGATACTGGGAACGCTGGGAGGACGAGGAGAGGAAGAGGCAGGGGAGAATTGGAAAAACAGGCTGCCTTATGGCATGCTTAATGCTAGGAGAGGACGGATTTTCAAACAGTTGCCAAGACGCTTGTGGAGCTTTCCCTAACAAATGAAAATCAGATATTGCTGTTAGTGCCTTTCTCCCTTCTCAGTTCTTAATGATGTCTGTGTATGAGGAATCCTCTTCTGGTCGGGTGTGGAAGATACCCCTCCTACCACGGATGGTCAGTGATGTCCTGACCTCTCCCAGACTCTTCAGTGGGGGGCTCAAATGTGCCTTTGCAAGGGCTGCGAGGTGCGTACTTTAAAACCCGATGCTTTTAGCTGCTGGGAGCAACTAACAATATAGTTAAACAAGGGAAGGTAATGAGCTGGAAACTTCCTTACACAAGTGAAGTCTGGAAACTTATCTCAAGTTTGCTGCTTGCGTGATCTCAGGGTGGCTTTGCTCTGTAGAATAGCGCTGCTTCCCTGCTTTAAAGCCTTCTGCTCCATCTGGCATATAGCTGTGCTCTTGCTTGAGTGATGAAGGAGTTCAAGAAGCGCTCAGCAGGGACAGGAGGCTGCTCATCAGCAGCCGCCACTGCTGCGCGGAGCAGTCTCCTCTCCCCTGGGTGCTCAGAGACTCGCTCCTTCCCCTCCATCACCCGCGGGTGAGACCTGCTGTCCTGCCGCAGAGCTGCTGCTCTTCCCTGTCGGCTTCCAGTGGTGCGTGACCCGGCGCTGTGCCTTTGCACAGACCTGCATTAGCGACCCGTCTGGTCCCCTTTTTCTTCCCCGGTTGGCACGCGTGGGTTTGCTTCCTCCACCTCTGACCCTAACCCTGCTCAGCCTGCTGTGTGTGCGCCCGTTGATCTTACTGCTGGGATTTTTGCTTCTCATCCCCCACACAATGTCAGGAGACCCAGGCTGTATGCAGAATACGCAGTCTCTGTTTCTCTCTTTGATACCTTGTGAGTGGTCTTCTGCTCCCACTTGCAGGATGCATATACAGAAGCAGAATGTCAGCCTGTTCGCAGTCTGCGCACACAGCTTCTTCGATGTTGTTTTGAATGTCTTCTCCCCACACTCTTTAGCTTCTCCTTGATTCCCTCTTTGCTCTCCTTGGACTAAAATAGTCTTCAGTAAGCAGTACATGGACATTGCCTGCCTCTAAAGCTGAGAGGACACTGCTGAGCAGCCAGAGATGGCCCAGCCCCAATCACTACAAATCCCCTGCCTTTAGCCTTCCTGAGTGTTGGTTCAACTGATGGACTGGGGGTGTCTTCTGCTGGTGGTACACAGCCGGAGGCTTCCCAGCAGCTTTTCTCTTTGACGTGGCAGCCACCTGCGTAGCCAAGTGGTGCAGCAATCCCTGTGTAAAGGAAGCAACTTCAGTAAAATAATGCTATCCGTTTTTTCTAGTGGCAATTTTACCTCGTGAAGCTAATGTCAGCAGAACATTTAAGGGCAATTTCTATACGAGTGTTTTTCCTGAACTTCCCCTGATGGGAAGATGGGTTCTCCAGTTAGCTCATGGAGGCAGCAGCATCATGAACCCATGAATCACGAGTTTGGGTCTCACAAGGCAGGTGGAGCTGATCTAGCACTTATTGTGCAGACAGAGGTGATCCTCAGCCCCGGCTGTTACTGCTGGCTGCACGGTCCTGTCCCATTCCTTGTGCCAGCGTCAGCCCTGCTGTGATCCCCCCGCAGAGAATGAACACAGTGAAAAGAAACAGTTAAAGGTGAGTGAGCTCTTGGATGGATTAAGTTGGGCCCTCCCCAGGGGACTGTATTTTTGCACAGAGGGCAGCACTGACAGCTTGGGACTAGCAGCGCTGGCGCAGGCAGCATCCAAAAGACCTCACAAATCCTACAGGAGGTCTGCCTGGGGGGCTTGCTGTCTGGGTAGCAAGAAAACAGCATTTCATACCACCCTCAGCACCTCATCTCACAGTGCATAGCAGCCAGCTTTTCAGCAGTGGCCTCTGAAACTACACAGGTAAATATAGTGAGCACCAAAAAGACAAAGTATAGTCACAGTTAAAGGGAACAGCTCTACACTAGCATGCACCTCTGCAAACTTTTCAAGTATCTTTCTGACACCCTGTAAGGAAGTTAGGTCTTTAATAGCCAGACTCCAGAATGACAGGGGGAATTTGTGTGTGGTGCTGCCATATGTGTTGTAACTTGCTCTTTGGGTACATTTAATTACTTTTTTTCCTAATTGACGTAGCACTCTTTTGTTTGAAATCTTTCTGATGAAGGATTGATTAAATATCTCCATGTGTTATTTTCTTCTTTCCTTATCCTCGGCGGCTGTAGCTTGGTACTGAATTTATCTTCCAGAGATCCTATCTCCATATTTTAATTTACAAGTGATCAGTGAGCCGTATATTGTTCTCTGACAGCAAGCACAACTCATGCTGGGAGTCTTTTACTCCCTCCCCCTGCGTCTCCTGCAGAACTTTTACAATTATTTCAGGGTTTGACAGGAAGGTTTCTGATTCTAGGGTTGCGGGGCGTTTTCGTTTGGGGTGTCTTTGTGTTTGTTTCTATTTCTTCAAGGTAAGTTGTCCCTGAGCCCTTGCTGTCCTTCAGGGAGCCTTGGTATCTCAGAGAAGCTGTTGCGGCGGGGTCTTGCCCCAGGCTCTGGCAGACCAGTGGCCGTGTCCCAGCCCCTGGTCCCTGGGTTAGCCATGGCCGCACCTCGGAGCTGCTGGCTTCCCAGCCTCCTCCGTCCCTGCATGGCCTGCTCCATTTATGCTTGCAGGTGTACAGCTCTTGGGTTTTAAAGAGACTTTCTAGGTCACACGTGCATGCTGCATCAAGGCACCGACCGCTTTGTTACCTGGTAGTTTGCTAGCTGCTCCGGGCCAGCACAGCCACCTCCAGATGCGAAGGTAGGTGAGCTCCAGCTGTGGTTCTCCCTCTCTGTTGCAGACACACACAAAGCTCCTTCGATTTGTATGTGCAGCCCACCTGAAATGAGAACCTGGGCCACCCGGGAGCTGCAGAAACTTCTGGCATTGCTATGAAACTAGCGGAACGCAGGAGGAAAATGGCAGTGTGGTGTTCAAAGTCCAAGCCTTGGCTTTTTTATCTGCCTGCCTGGGAGGGGGCAGCACCCAAATGTTCCTCCAGAAAGGGTTAACATTGTCTCTCCTTTCCATAGAGCTGCTCTCCCAGTAATTCGATCATGTCAGCCTGTTTGCAGGCAATAATTCATTGTTATAGGAACACTACAGTAAAGTGACAAGTTAATAATGGCAGTAATAATGGCAGGCAAAGTCTAATGCTATTTCCCATTCTCCTGCTCCTGTTGCACCAGCAGCGGCCCATGTTGGCTAATGCAATTTGCAACCTCGCTAATCCAGTTTCAGTAGGGATTGTGTTCTATTAAAAGAGAATAACAGGAGTCGGGAGCTGTGCTGCCATGTTCCTGGCCTCCCTGGGGAGGCCGTGCTGGCGCTCCAAGTCTTTTGTCTTTGCTTTGCGGTGATTTCTGCACAACGCTTAAGCCTGCTGAGCAAGCTCCTCCTCGGAGCCTCTCATCTTCCTCCCTCCTGTGAACGCCTTGCGGAGCAGAGAGGGACCAGAGGAATGGGCCACCCCTTCCAGTTCCCACGTCTCACCCTTTTGTGTGCTCCTTTTCCAAGGAAACTCAAGGCACCCGTCCCTCATCGCGCTGAGTCAGGAGGCCGGCTTGTGCTTGCTCCGCTCCCATCGCCGCAGTTCCCAACCGTCATTAGCGCGCGTGTCCTTGCAACACTTGCGGAGGCGGAGGAGGCTCTTGATCCGTGTTTTATGGAGGAGGTAGCAGAGGTGCCGAGCGTTCACACATGTCTCAGCCTGCGGCAGAGCAGTGACCTGCATACAGGTCTCCTGAAGCCGAGGCAAACAGGAATTAGGTCACTGGGTGCTTTCGGGGAAATGACGAGGCACCTGAGGGTGCGCGGCCGTTGTGACTGCAGGGTTGGGGCGTCAGCTGAGGCTGTGCCAAAAGCCTGGCCGGTGCCCTCAGAGGCGAGGGGTGTCTGAAGCCGAGGGTGCCGGGCAGAGATGCAGGTCCTGTGCGTAAGCATCGTCTCGGGTCGTGGAAATGGGTCTCTCCTGATGGACCTGTTAGGCACCATCCCTGGTGTCAAACCGTGCGTGGGCTCGCACTGCGGTGTCCCCGTTTCTCCTGTCCCCACCTCCCTCACCTCAAGACAGCAAGATCCCAGCGGAGGCTTTTACAAGTAGGGCAGTCCCTGGGAAAGCTGTGTAATACGTCACCAGGTCTCTCCAGGAGAGCACGTCTTCTGGAGGAGTGCTCCCCAGGGGGTGTCAGTCTCCAAAGTGGGACACGGCGGCAGCCCTCGCCGCCTCCCTGTACTCGTGATGGGGCTCCCTGGGGGCTCTGTGGTCTGCTTCTGGCTGTCTTTGTGCCCACCCCTTCTGCCCCATGGCAGCTTCCCAGGGGTGTACAGAGCTCGGTCGTCCTCTGGCTGGCAGCCCCCTCCTCCTACACAGCAGGGGGGCACATTGGATTTCGTATGGGTTTTTTACTGATGAAGCTATCTTTAGCTACAACTGAGTAGAGCCGTTCCCATAATTTGGTAACTGTGCTTCCCATGTGGGAAGTGAACCCTTATCGGAGGGCTGCTCTTACATTTTCTTGACGCCTACAAGGGAAGATGATGTAAAAAGTCTGAGAGCACCTTTTTATCAGAGCATCTTAAGCCATAGATTGCGAAGTGCTTTAATAAAGGTGAGTGTTGTAACCCCAGCCTGATGATTAGGGAACAGAGACGAGGGAGCCAAGCGGCTTTACCGCTGCAGGGAGTCAGCAGAAGAGCTGCGAATCGTGCCGCTGCTTCTGCGCTCCTTCGCTGCTGACTCGTGTCCCTCCCCCCCCTAATATTTGTGTAACCGTGCTTATCAAATACCTGGCTTGAGGAGACTGCCTGCCTGCTTCGTCGTGTGTAGAAATCCCCTTCCATACCTACCGGCCTGCGGAGTACCTGGCCATGTCGTGGCCTGCTGTGGTTCTCAGGTGGGCCAGATCTGGCCCCCCAGCCCACAGGTGTGAGCTTTCAGGACCAGGCATCCCGAGGCGATGTCTGTCCCTGCAAATTAACAGGGACGTGTTTCTCAGCCGGGGAGTTAATGCAGGGGAGACTGTGATGCTGGAGGATGCCGCATGAAGCGAGATGTCTGCTGAGCGTACAGACGTGCTGTGGACACCTCGCACCTTCGCCAGCCTCTCCACCCAAGCAGGGAAGTAACTTCCCTGCCTCCTGGCCCAGCTCCAGCATGAGGCATCGCCCGTTTAGCCTCCCGTTGCTCCTCCAGCAGGCACAGTGGGACGCCTGCACTGGTGCAGGAGAGCTTTTATGTCTCCGTGCCATCAGAGAGCTGATGTTTTCAGTCCCGGCGCTGCCAGCAGGGCACCAGCCATGTTGCAGAACTCAACACGCGCCCGCTCTTCAGCCAGGTCATATGGCTGGGCAAGGAGACGGGGCTGGTTTAAGAAAAATATGAGGGTTGTAACTGTGACCTGTTGCCAGTGTAAATTGAGAGCCTTAACAGCCTATGTAGGGCCAATTACAGCACGTCACGGTATGATATCCTCTTTACTGGCACCCTCCGGGGAGCCGGGAGACATCGTGGCAAAGGATTATGGCTTGCAGACGATAGGCACGGTAACTTCACCTCGACACATGCACCTGTTTTCCTCCCCAAGCAGATGTTTGGGAAGCTGTTAAGAGAACATCAGCCTCCTGCCAGCGCAGCAGAAGACGCCGTGTAACCCTGCCTGCTCCTGTGGCTGCACCCACCGCCTCTGCTGCTCGGCAGCGCTGGAGCAGCCCTGCCCTGGCGCACCACAGCCGCGGGGCAGGCTGCATCAGCTCCGCGTGTGGAGGCCCAGACACGTCCCCGAGCCAGGAAAGGGAGTTTCCCTGTGTCAGGAGGGCAAGTTTTGGCTGGCTGGGTGCCTGGGATGTCAGTCTTGCAGTCCCACTCATGCACCAGCAACTGCAGTAATTTCCATGTCATGCAGGCGTCTTTAAACATGACCTGGCAAGTCACACGGAGTGTGGTGAGACGCTTTACCTTGGAGAGGTCTTAACCACTGAGATGAAAGAAAGAGCTGGACTTTGTGGTGTTGTATTGTACTGTAGCCCTGGCCCACTAACTTCAGAATTATTTTTTTTCTTTTAAATCTCCATTCCTGAGTGCCAGTTGAGCCTTTTGGATCAGTTGCATACCCGTGAATGGTGGCTGGTGGTCCCACCTCCTCCGCTCCCGTGGGATAGCAGAAGTGTCAGCAGCCCCGTGGAGCTTCCTGCATCCTAACTGCATTAGCGAGCACGCCAACCTGCAGCCCAACGGAGCGGCTGCTCCGAGGCAACCCGCGTGCCATGGCGGTTCTGAGCCAGCGGTTTGCAGCCTGTGGTCTGTGAAAGCAGTGAGTTGTTCCTCAGGGACCTGCGGAAGGGAACGAGGAAGAGGCAGGCTGGCACTGGGAGGTGCGCGTTCGCTGTGTAGGATGTGGGCACCTGGGTGGGAAAGCTTTTGGTGTTCGCAGATAGGAAAAGGCTGGGGATGTCCTGTCTGATGCTGGGAGGGTACAAAACCTGCTCTTGCATCTCCCGTGGAATGTCTCAATTAGGCAAATGAGTCACGTTCGATGAGAGGCACGTTGGCAGGGGTGTCGTTATACACAACTGATAACTCTAATCTAGGCAAAGCTCCACACGGTGTTACGAATCTGTGCAAGCGCGTGCAGTCTGGCAGAGGGAAGACCTGTAGTCCCCTGCAGGGCCTGCCGTCCCGACGGGAGCAGCTGCAGAAGCGATCATCTTGTGGGGGTTTGGGGGACTCTGGGCATGCGGGGACGTTGTGGTACCACAAATTCCCAAACGCTGCCTGTGGGAAGACTTTGGGGGCTGGGGTGCGAGCGTGGAATTTAGGATCTCATTGTTGACAGAGCTGGGAAGAATTCTTCCCCATCACACTCACCCCCACATAAAAAATCCTCCTTTCCCTCTCCTGGTGGTGCTGCGAGGTGGGAAGAGCGCGGTCCCAGCAGCTCCCGTCCGTGCACGCCCTGACAGCGCGCGCGTGGATGCGGAGCGACCCCGCCGCACGCGGCGTGTGTATATGCTGCATTTTAATAGATATAGGGCTACTGACTTAACATACACAGTTGCTATAGTAACAGAGGTTTCCTTAGGAACGGTTGCAGAAAATAATCCAGTGCCAATTAAAAATAAACTGTTTGGAAAGGGGGCTGGGGGGAGAAAGGAAACTGCGTGAGAATCACCTTCCCCTTTATTGGCTCATCTCTCGGGGACTCAGAAGATTGATTAATGCTTGAAATAACCTTTCTTAGCCGACAGCGAGCCAAGGAGGTGGGATGAGCGTGCGTGCAGAAGCTGAGGCTGCTGTCCTGGGGTGAAACAAAGGGGATGGAGTGTGCCTGGGGGGCGGGGGTGCAGCAGACATATGACAGCATGATGCTAAATCTCCCCATTAAGTTGAAGTCCCCCAGAGAGGAAGAACAAGGGACTGTTTCCCTCTTTCCCTCCCTGCGCTGTCTGCGTGCCATACCCGTAACGCAGCCATCCAGGCTTTATTAGCATACTGATTAAAGTCATGGGCAACGTGGGCTCCAGGGGAACTTGTAATGCATTACCAGGATGCCTATCTCAGATGCTGTGCTGGAGCAGAAAGTGTCACTGTCGGGGGAGTTTCTCCCTTCCATTTGATGTTTTTTGCGTGTACCCATTAGCTCCCTCACGCATCGCTTGTGCCGGCAGGCATCCGAGACCCTGGCGCCCAAGGGACACTGGAAGTGAGGCGCGACACAAAGCGAGGAGCCCTCGCCGTGGTGGAGAGAGGAGGCAGCGCCGCTTCCTTGCGAGCAGAGGATGCGTGGGCTGGGTTTCCAGGGTGCGGATCTGCACGGCTCCCTGGCAGGTTTCAGTCTTTCACGCCTGTAGCACCGCGCTTCTGCCGTGCCTCTGGTGCCCAGGGCGCTCAGTAGGTTTCCTTAAGAGATTTGCAAATTGTACACAGAAGACCTTCGCCCAGCAGCTCCCTTTCAGGGGGAAGCAGTTGTGTGAGGCACCAGGGGAGCTTGGAGAGGTCGGGACAGGAGGGGCTAGAGCAGCACCGGCACACACCTTCTGCCTCTCGGCTGTTGAAGACCATCACAAAGTGTTGTCAGGACGCTCTTTATAAGCTGTGCCTGAGTGTTGGTGCCACAGGGCGCAGCAGGAAGGGGTTGGAGCAGCGTGCAGGTCCCCCACATGCATTGCCCCCATTCAGGGAAGCCTGTTTTCCTGCCTGTGCTCAGGTGTCCTGGGTAATGTAGCATCCTTCACGCTCACACCTCCGGCTCATCCCTTCTAGATCTGCGCTTCCCACAGCCTCACGTTCAGGAGGAGCTGCTGGTCTCTGTAGGAGTGGTGAAGGTGGTGGCAGGGCTGCTCAAAGGGAAAGTGTTTCTGGCCAGATGCAGCTCCTCTCTTCTGGTCTTTAGCTGCCAGGCTTCCCTCTAGTACAAGTATCACACGAGGGCGCTTCACATCCTCCTCTGCAAGTGTCAGTGCCGTGGGTCAGGGCTCGCCACATCAGGCACAGCCTGAAGACACGCAAGGGAAGGCTCTACCTCCTGCTCCTGCAGGGAGGGAGAAACTGGGGACCGGTGTCTGCCTCTCCCCGCAGTAACAAGAGCTAATGTCGTCCTCAACACTGCGTGACCGCTCAGCTGCCCATGCGGGAGCTGCAGTCACGCTTGGGAAGCCGAGAGCGGTGGCCTGGCTGTGGGCTCTCCCAGGTGACGCCGTCCTTGGTGGCCCTGGAGCCAGAGCTCCTGGCTTCTGGAGCGGAGCTTGTTCCCTGCTGGTCCTCTCCAGGGGGATTCTTCTTTTCCAGTCGTGCCCTTGACTGCTCCCCTAACTATTGCATGTCTGTGTGTAGCGTGTCACACCGGGGTGTGACAGCAGTAGGGTCTCATTTAATTCCACTCTGTCTGGAAACGGTTTTCTGTGGAACTGGTCGAAAACCCATTGGTATATGCTGCAAGCTGTATGATTTCACTATGAAAAAAAGCACTCGTGTCTAAAGGATGGTTGCAGCTGAAGAGAGAGGGAAACTGAGTTTGGGGGTAGCCTTCACGCTAGGTTTGGTGTTCTAGACCACAGTGAATTAAGAAAGGGAGGCTTTTGAAGGAGAGACTATGGAAAAGAAGGTGCCTCACTGAGGGACCTGGTGGGAAAATTCAGGAGTAGAGGGGAAGTGAAAAAGGAGAGCAGGTTTGGTAGGAGAACATCTAAATGCTTTTGTCCTGACGGTTTGTTGTAAGTGGGACCCAGGCAGGAGCGGCCACATGTGCAGCTGGGGGAGAGCTCTCTGGTCCTCCCCCAAACAGGTGAGTTTCTTCTCCATGTCCGTGATCCACCTCTTCTCACCTTCCTCCGTTCCTCCCTGGCAGTGACCAAGCTGCAGGTGAGCAAGTCGAAGCGGAGCATCACCCTGGTGGAGAACCGCCCCATCCCGCTCAACTGCTCTGTGAAGTCCCAGACCAGCCCCGACTCGCACTTCGCCGTGCTGTGGTATGTCCACAAGCCCTCCGACGCAGACGGCAAGCTCATCCTGAAGACCACCCACAGCTCGGCCTTCGAGTACGGCACCTACGCAGAGGAGGAGGGGCTGCGGGGCCGGCTGCAGTTTGAGCGCTCGGCGTCGGGAGGGCTCTTCAGCCTGACGGTCCAGCGGGCTGAGGTCCGCGACAGCGGTAGCTACTACTGCCACGTGGAGGAGTGGCTGCTCAGCCCCAACCACGCCTGGTACAAGCTGGCAGAGGAGGTGTCGGGGCGGACCGAGGTCACCGTCAAGCAGCCAGGTAGCGCGCGCCGCGCTGGTGGGGTCCTCTGGGGCCTTTCGGCGCTGGCTCTTGTGCACATCTGCTGAGCTTTGCTGGGGCAGCAGGGATCCTCCACTCTTCTTTCCACTACAGCCTTGTCTCCCCCTCCTTGCATCCTCATGCCTGCACATCCCTGCACAGGGGGACGTTTCCCCTCCTTCAGTGTGACCCTCCTCCACCTACACTGGGTTGGTGTCCATCTTAGGGTCCCTGCCTGTGCCCCTCTATCTGGAGGGCTGCTGTAATGAGCCAGGTTTCTTTATCCTCAAGAGCATCACGTAGAAAGTGTGTCAACTAGCAACCTAATGAGGGAGAACTGGTGTATGCTTGCCTGGGAAAGCATTTTTATGTTTTGCACATGGTTTAATTTTACTCTGCATCTGTATCCTGGCAGGCGTGGGGAGCCTTGCCTCTTTTCCCTTTGCGCTGTGCACATGAGATGTGAGTAATCAGTTTAATGAGGTGGGGAGCTGGCTGCCAGGAAAGGAGAAATCTGCTCTGGTGGTGGTTTCCGTGGCAGAGGACAGCTCTGGTAAAGATGGGCTGCTGGAGAAGCTGAAGGTGGCCACCAGAAGCTGGGGACACAGCCCTCATTCCATGCAGAGAGGCACAGAGGCAAGGACCGTCCCTGAGAGCAGCCTGCAGCCCATGCATGCTGCTGATGCAGAACATCAGTACTTCACAAGGAAGCCCCTGCTTGCTCCAGGTGCCTAATTCTGGAGAGTAAATTCACCTGGCTGTGCAGGGAGTGCAGCAGGCCAGAGCATATTGCTCATGGCCAGTCCCAGCTGCTTGTTTCCGTCTGCAGATCCCCGAGATGGCTGTGGGGCAGTCAGGGAGGGGGGAGCTGCAATTTGTTCCCCTCCTTTGTATCGCCCACTTCTCACTGGGAAGTACGGTGCCTGTCGCTTACTCGTGTGGCCGTACCAGGGAAGTCCACGCTGTGCCCCTTGAAAGAGGTTGTGAAGGAATTAGGAGTGTACCACACGTCATTTCGCTTAAAAGAGCTGATTGCAATCACCCCCAGAGTATCAATGAAATTATTGAGCAAAAACCAGGGACATTCCCAACGCAGCAAAACACCGTGTGTGACTTTGCCCTTGTGCCACTTCTCGTTTTGCAGTAGTGGTTCCCTATAACCAACTGTCCCTTCTCTGCCTTGTTTTTTTTCCCCTTTTCCCACTGCAGGAGAGCTTACTGGTTGGGGTGTGACCAGGCTCATGCCCTGCCCCAAGGGGAGAATGAGAAAAGCTTCACATGTGACCTCCCTTCACGAGATGTTTGTGCACTTAGGATCCCCCGGGTCCTATGAGGAAACGTGGGGTTCCCAGTTTTCCGTGCCAAATGCAACCTTGTTGGTTGCCAGCCTGAGATTTTCAGAAGGCCCTCAACGGGCCCACCAGTCCTGTTTTCTTTTCCTCGCTTTTTTTTCCTTCCTCCCCTTCCTCTTTTCTTTCATCACACCCCAGGACAGTATCTACGAGGGAGGTGCACGTGGGGAGACGCGCCCCCTGGCATCCCTCAGTCACCCTGCCTTTCTCCCGGCCTTCCCCCGCAGATAACCGCCTGCAGGTGAACCAGACCCACAGGAACATCACGGTGCTGGAGAACCAGTGGGTGACCCTGGAGTGCCAGGTGAGCAGCCGGACCAGCCCCTCGTCGCAGCTCTCGGTGGAGTGGTACGTCTGGCGGCCGGGACACCCGGAGAAGGAGGCCGTGGCGCGGCTGAGCCGGCAGAGCACGCTGCGCTACGGGGACCCGGCGGCGCTGGGGGACCTGCGGGGCCGCATCCACATGGAGAGCCCATCCCTGGGCCTCTACCTGCTCTCCATCCAGAACGCCACCGTGCGGGACAGCGGGGTGTACGACTGCCGCGTGGAGGAGTGGCTCCTCGACCCCAGCGACCGCTGGTACAAGCGGGCAGAGGACCTCTCCGGGCTCACCACCCTCACCGTGAAGCAGCCAGGTGAGGAGGACCTTGTGCCACCGCCTTGGAGCAGCTCTCTGCCCTCCTGGGTCACCATCTGTCTGTCACTGACGGAGGGTCTGGGCAGAGGGCACGGCAGTTGCTCTACGGGCCATGCTGATGCCTTCGTGGGTGTATTCATTGGCCCCTTGCTTTTCTGGAAGGAGCACGCAGCAAGCTCTGTAAGCACAGCTAGACAGGCTTGGGATTTTGTCACCACTGCATCTGCAAATTTATTTTTTTACAGCAGTTTTGGCAGATTCAGTGGAGCAGGCTTCAGATTTTATTCACATTTGGATTGAGAATGAGATGGCGGAAGCTCTCTCTGCTTTCCAGGCAGGGTCTTTGCATGGGAAGAGGGCAGCAGAGAGGGGTTGAGACCCCCCACTAGTATCCAGGCAGTTTTACACGATGCTGCTCCCTGCTCCACAGGTAAAGAAGAAGATGTGGGGCACGCCAGCTCCAAGGCTTCATCTGTGGATTAGGACCAGGGCTGGGGCTTCTCCATGGGGCAGGAGCTGGCTAGAAAAAGCCAGCCAGAGAGAGCCAGCCAAAAGAGCCAGGCTAGAAAAAGCCTGCCTCTGTATTGACAAGGGAATACTTAGGGGCCTCCCATGCCTTCTGGCTACCTTATTCCCCATGATAGCGGTTCACGTGGCTCCCACTGTGTAACAGCACTGTTTTGGCTATGCCCAGACACAGGGAGATGGGGATCGGGATGCTTCTCGCTCTTTCCAAGATCTAGGGGGGTGAAAAATTCTGAAGAAGTTCAAAGCAGGGAGGAAACTCCAGTTCGGTGAGTTTTACCAATAGATGACAATCTGCAAGGACAATTTACCTTGGGAAATATGGATTCTTTAGTTTTTGAGCCAAGTGACTTCAGATTAAATGCCTGTCTTAAAGGAAGGCTGTAGGTCAAACAAAAGTTATGGTCTTCAGTTGCTGGATACCTTCCAGCTTTCAAAAACAGCACACACTCTGCAAGTACTTTTTGGTGCTTTATGCCTGCCCATTTCAGCAAGGTGTCAGCCTCGTAACTCTGCGATGGAGCTGGCAAAATTATAAGATTCTGGGAAGGTTTTATTGGTAATTCCTTGCAGAGAAAGATTTGTGCTGCAAAAAGCAGGAGCTGTCTCAGGGGACAGCCCAGCTCTTGTCCATGAGGTCCTTGCTCAGGAATCTTCTCTGGCTGAGATGGCTTCAGCAGAGGCCCCCCAAAGCCCACAGGCAGTCCCTGCACCCTGTGTGTCTGCACAGCTCTACGTGCAGCTCCTCATTCAGGATGGAAATTGCCAGCCCTGAAGGACAGGGGACTGAACGTGAGGGGAAATCCTCTAGGCTCCATTCGAATTGTGGAAGGATGGGGAGTGGGAAGAAGAGGGTGAGTTGGGAGTGCAATAATTCAATATATTTGTTTATTTTTTCATTACAAGTGCTTTGTTGGTGTTTGGTTTTCTTTCATGACAGGCATTACCTAACAAAATGACTGAATTTAAAAATAGCACAGCTTGTGACTCATGTCTCATTAGTGAGGATCTCCGTACTCATCTTCCAGTACCGTAATCATGAGCAAAGAAAAAAAAAAACACCTCAGTATCTTCAGACTTTAGTTCTCTTTCTGTTTAACCTGCTGAGGTGGGGGAGGCTGTGTTTTATTTTGACAAGCCATTTCCTTCCCTTCCTCCTTTTTACCTCAGAAGTCCCCAAAATCTCAGGGCTTACCTCATTCCTGTAGGAATCCCTGTGGGGAAGATGAGAACTGAAAACACTCGTGTTGCCTCCAGCCCTAACAGCTCTGGCCTTAATGAAGGTTTTCCACAGGGGACCATTTAAGAATTGTAGGACAGGTGCTGTAATGTGAAACCCAGCCGCCTCCTCTCTGGGGAAGGGACTGCAGCCCACGGTGAGGTTTGGGGGACAGCAGCACCCTGTGCCCTCTCCTGCAGGGACCCCCAGTATCTGCAAGGGGCAGGGCTTGCCCAGCTGCTGCTGCTGGAGGAGAAAGGGCCCCTCTCTTCAAGCTGCTGGCTTGCCCTTCATGCTGAACTCCTGCATTAGGAAGGGCTTTTTAATCTTTAAATGAAAGCTTAGATCTGGGCTGATTGTGATCCCCAGAGTATGTGTTCCCTGGCAGGATGACTAAATCAAATGTTAATTGCTCTTGAAGTCAGCCTTTAATCAACTCATCTGAGGTTCTGGCCACTGTATATCAGTTAGCTAAAAACATCTCTGTAGCCTTGCAGCAAGTAATAGAGAAGAAAAGAGAGAGAGACTTTGGGAAGCGTCCTTGCTGTTTCTGTGCTGCGGTCATCTCTGTGGAGGAGTCCGTTACCTAATTAACTTCCCAAATTGCTGGAAGAAATTCTGTCCTCCTGTGCCTCAGGCATCACTGATTTCAAGTCCTTTGAGCGCTCTCGGGCAGGTTAGAAAGCCAAGGTACACAGGTACACAGCCTGCCAAGCCCCACACAGGTACCTGTGGGGCTTGGCAGGCCACGTCGAGCCTTCAGGTTTCACCTGGATCGCACCCAGTGTAGCAGCCGTGATGGCAATCTGCTCTGCACTCACCGCTCCCATTTTGTTATCCCAGACCCCACCTTGCAGGTGGACACGGCCACCGCCAACCTCACGGTGCAGGAGAAGGAGTCCTTCCCGCTGGACTGCAGCATCCTGTCCCGCTCCAGCCCGGAGTCCCACTTTGCGGTGACGTGGTACAACCTGCGGGCCAAAGAGGCGGGTGGCCGCGCGGAGGAAGAAGAGGAAGAGGAGAGGGAAGCGGTGCTGAGCGTGGGCCCCGACGCCATCTTCAGCCCCGAGACGGGTCGCTGGGAGGGCCGCCTGCGCTTCCAGCGGCTGTCGGCGGTGCTCTTCCGCCTGACGGTGCTGCAGGCTGGCGGTGCCGACAGCGGGAACTACTCGTGCCGCGTGGAGGAGTGGCTGGCAGACCCCAATGGCGTGTGGTACCGGCTGGCGGAGGAGGAGTCGGGCATGGTTGCTGTTCACGTGCAGGATGCAGGTGAGAAGAGCTGAGGACCTCAAGCATCCCGTGCGTCTTGGTTCGGGTGGGCATGACCAGCCCCCTGCCCTTTCCCTCTGCAGCTGGGGACTTGGAGCCTGGAGCAACAGGGCTTATCTTTGGTACCAGTGCTGTTCCAATCGAGCTCCAGGCTCATAGCCCAGCTCTGCGGGCTGGGTTGTCCCCATGCTCACCATACAGTCACTCGGCTGTGAGCCTTCCTGCTGATGTGCGTCAGCTGCAGACCAAGCCCAGTGTCGTGAGGTCGTGTGTGAGCCCAGTGCTGTGACACTAGGGTCTCCTCCCCGTAACTCTCAAAGACATCAGGTGGTTTAGAGGCCTCAGAGATAGCTGAGGTCATGAGAGTTTTGTGGTCCATTAAGGGAGATGTGTTAAGATGCTGCCTCTATACCACCACTGAGGGAAACAACGCTTTGTGATAAGGCTCCCTGCTTTATAAGATATCACAAAATGTGCACCAGGGAGGAAGATCTCTAGCACTCACGAAACTCTTAAGGAGAGATAAAGCCGAATCATGCCCTATAATAGCTTTTTTCTGCTGCTCTGTTTTCCAGTATCGGTGGTTTTTCTCAGAGCCCTGCCTCCTGTGCTGATACAGATTGATGAGCATCTGTTTTTTATGTTTCTGAAGAAGGCTGTAAGCTACGTGTTGTGTAGAAACTGTAAAACGTGACTGTCCCGTGTCTCTTTCCAGGCTCCACCCTGCAGTCTGTCATCTGCTCCAATGATGCCCTCTTCTACTTCGTGTTCTTCTACCCCTTCCCCATCTTCGGCATCTTGATCATCACCATCCTCCTGGTGCGGTTCAAGAGCCGAAACTCCAGCAAGAACTCAGAGGGCAAGAACGGGGTCCCCTTGCTGTGGATCAAAGAGCCGCACCTCAACTACTCGCCCACTTGCCTAGAGCCACCAGTCCTCAGCATCCACCCGGGAACCATAGACTAAAGAGGCAGAGAGGTGCCCAGGAGGACGCGCAGAGAGAGAAGCAGAGACACACCAGGAACCCTAAGGAACAGAGTGGTTTTCGTTGTTCTTGTTTCATTTGTTTCAGTGTCTGTGCTCCAACGTGGCGGCTGAGCTCTGCGGAGCGCCCAGCCGGTGGGGACAGGAAGGTCCGAGGTTTCTTCCAGCACCTGTGGGAACGCACCCAGCCACCGAGACAGCACCGAGCCTGTGCGTTTGCTGTACATAGCGGATATTCTTCTCATTAATTTTGATCCCATCCATTGTCCTTTGGGCCGTTACTTTTTCGTCGTCGTTTCTTTTTCGTCTCCCAAAGAACTGTAGGCTTCCCCCTCTCTCCATACAGTGAGGAGTTCCCAGGGGGCTTTTGGTCCTGGGACAATCTCTGGAGGTAAATGTGTACGTGTACCAAAAACAGACTTTGTTTTTCCTCCTGAGATTCTGTGCCACGGTGAAGAAGGTCTTTCCCCAAGGTGCACTGAGCTAGCTGCTCCCTCTTCCAAAGCAGGCAAAGCCAGGACCACCTCTGGGGGTTTAGGTGGGATATTGGGAAGTCCATCTCAAAAACTGGCTGTAGCCTCAAGATCTTCTTGCCTCTGTCTTACTGTTTTCACAGGAGGAGGCAATTCACCTTTTGGGAGAGTTCCCCAGTCTTGGAGAAACTGAATGTTCAACGCGCTTGCAATCAGGACAAAAGCAATTTAGCTCGTCTCCAGGAACTGAGTGGGGGAACAGAAGGAAGGTACCCGAAAGCCCTGACTTTGTTTTAATCAAAGAAGGTCCTCATGCGGTCCAGCATGCCAGAGAGATGCTGCCACCGATGAGGCAGCTCCTCTCCGTGCCCCACTTGCCTGGGGACGGGTGGCTGGATCCAGTCTCTGAAGGCTTCAACTTGACCAAAGTAATGACTCTAGAAGGGGGGAAAGAGAAAGCTCCGTGGGTTGGATTCACGGTCCCTGGATGGTTCAGCCGAGGAGCCCAGTCACAGCCACGCCATGCAGCAGGGATGTGCCCTTAACCACCTTGTGTCACCAGGGTTCCCAGCAGCTCGCGCTGCTTCCCAGCACGAGCTTGGACAGGGCAAGGAGCCTGCATCGCACCTGCACCCTGGGGGCTTCCACGTCCCTTTGGGTTGAGAGAAATCTTCCCATACATGTGTGTGCGTGTGCCGTTTTCCATTTCTGGGGCTTTAGGAGGAGAAACCGTTTCACCATAAGCCCTCTCTCCTGGCAAAGTCACCTGCTCTTGTTGTACGCAACTGCCGTGACAGGAAATGCTGTTCTTTCTGTGAAAGATATGGCTCTCACGAAGCAAACCAGGGCTCTCTCCATGTGGGGCACCTACACTCGAGTACCCCATACTGCCAAGTACCCCTGCTGTGTCCTGTGGAGGAAACCGCCTCCTCCCCAATACACCCTAAGCATTTTGTCTGGCGGAAGAAAATGTTTGCCAAAAACGGCCTTTTGTTGTCTTCCTTGATGTCTTCCTGGCAAATCTGGCCATTTGTTTTTTGCAGCATGGCTGAAGCCAACGGGGGCGGACGGGTGCAGCCGCAAGACCCCCCCCCGCCTCGCGTGAGAGAGGTGCCATACCTACAGCTGCCGACCCCTTTGGGAGGGTTGGACCCCTCTTTGTGAAGAGAAGGGGACCTCAGCAGATGCTCTGTAGCACTAGTAGGTTAAACCCTGATGCCTTGACGTTTCAGAGGTGGTGAAGCCTCAGGTGGGAGATCTGCATGGCACATCCTCTCTCCTGGC
The DNA here is from genome assembly GCF_040182565.1 of Anser cygnoides. Classification (NCBI taxonomy): domain Eukaryota; kingdom Metazoa; phylum Chordata; class Aves; order Anseriformes; family Anatidae; genus Anser; species Anser cygnoides. The sequence continues at coordinate 87,435,077 of NC_089873.1, read as the reverse complement.
TAGAAGAGGAGCTTGCATCTAACCTGTGTGGATGCAGATGGTCCCACTCCAGTGGCAGGAGAGTCCGCTGCCAACTCTACTCCTCCACCAGAATGTCATTCGTTTCTTCTGCTGAGAAGCCCAAATTGCACTCATCCCTCTGCAAAGTCTCCCTCCTTGAGACGTAATTGCTTACTGGCCCCAGCATACGCATAATATCACACTCCTATATATATATATATATATATATCTCACACACCCACACACTTGTCTTCCCTTTCTGGATAAGGAGTCTGCAAAGAGAGGAGTGGGATGAAAAGTGAATGGAACTGAAGAACCAAGACATGAACAACAGCAGCTGCAGCCAGTGGGTATTGTTTCATAAATGTAGTATCTCTTGTACATACTGCTTCAGGGCAGGAACTGCAATTCATTTAGGTTTAAAGGAAAAAGAGAAACTCAGCAGGAACTGTTCTTCCTTGGAGAGCATGCGCTGCATCTGAACCAGGCTGCTGCTCTCCAGCCTGCCTGCCCCAGCAACGCTGCCCTGGACCAGGGCTCTTGTGGAGGGCTTTCCCGCAGCCACCTTCCCCTGGCCCAAACTGGTCCCTGCCCAGCCGGCAGTTGTTGCACCAAGCCCAGGCTTTCCCAGGAAGCGGCTCCTGTGATTGTCCCCGAATGTACCTTGCCGCTGACATTTCTCCGTTGTTCTGGCAGTCTGTTGCCCAGTCTCAAAGTTCTCTTTGTTTTTATAAGGCAGACTCTTCCTGTAATGAGTTTCGACATGAAGCTTTTCAAACCACTCTCTCTGCTGTAACTTTCTGTACTGAACCTGAGATGAAAGAGAGATAGCCTA